>NC_046970.1:18219076-18543242 GCF_009769545.1 Cyclopterus lumpus | reverse complement strand
TCTCTCTCTTGATGTCTTATTTCTCTGTGACCCCAGCAGAGGGCAGGAGTGCAGGAACCTGCCGTGAAGCAGCTGTGGAGCTTGTCCTGGCCCTGGCCTGGCCCTGCCCATCCTAGCCCGGCTCGGCCTGGGTTCAGCGTGGGCCGCATCGCGGTGTCTCTGGTCAGGCAGCCTGGAGCCCTTGGGCGCTGGCAAGGGGTGCGGGCGTTCGGGAGGGGCCCCCTCAAAAGCCATCCATGAGGGGCCACACCCACACGGCCATTACGGTGGAGGCTGTTCTGGGCTTCTCCCGAGGCCGCCCGCCTGCCATTTTTAGAGCAGCAACAGAGTAGACCACATGCTGTGGCTTCAAGCTAGTGGGGGGAAGGAAGGTTTCTTCTTTATTTTCAGTCAAAGCACCATGGGCTTTGGAAGAATTCCTACATTTGTACTCCAGTAGACTCAGTTGGGGTGAAGGAATTGTTCATCTCTTCAATTGAATATCCCATCTTGCTTCCTGATTAAAGTGTTGCCCTTGAACTTTTTGTTCAGGACACTTCTCATTCAAGAGAAGTAAAGTTACACAACCCCAGTACCTTTAATCCATCTGTTTTTAGTTGTGTGGTTTGGTCTCCCGAGCATGAAAGAATAGATGAACTGAAAAATTAAACGTAGTTCCAAGACCTTGTGAAATATGTGAAGTTTGGTAGATTTAGTCCTGCACAGTCTCACTGTGTTTTTCAGGAGTGTGTGTGGGTGAAGCGCTGGGTGGTCTAAAGGAGAGAAGACATGAGCTTCCTCTTGCACACATATGGTGCGGCTTGGCCTTTTTGTTTTGATTTTAGGGGTTTTAGGTTATAAGTAATAAAGTCCCCTTTAGGTACGGCCTGCTTATTTTACCTACCTATAATGTCCTTCTATTTCGGTATTGCACGCCCTGCCCACTCCTCTCACCGTTTCTATGAGTTCTTACAGCCTTTTTCCAGCTCCAGCCTGCTGCATCCACTCTGAACCTTTTGCATCTATCAAGCACCACTTTTAAACCGTTTTGAACCCTGCTTTAATCGACAAGCCCTCTGTTTCTAACCCTGTTTTGATCCCCCTCTCTTCTTGATCAGCATCACCAGGAAGTCCCCACATCAGTCTCCTCTCCAGAGGAGGAAACACAAATCAAGAACACTTCACTTCTGTTCCACACAATCACTCAATAGACGGGGACATCCGATACTCTTGGTCACCCGTCTCGAACATAGAGACGAACGCACTCCTTTGACCCACTTGAAGATATTATCCCTTTTGCAGTGCAAAATGTCTCTCATAAATAAACAGTCCTCCAGACCACATCGTTATGACACTAAGTCGTCAAATGTATAGCTTTGAACGATTCCCTGTTAGAAGTAAAAAGGATGGAAAGATGGAGTCTTTGTCTTGTAAGTCGCAGACAATGGAATCATAGTTGTGCCATATATCCTCACAGTATTTGAACTTGGTACGATTCCTTAAGTAAAAGTATGAGCTGTGGTAGAGGATCCTTTACTTTATTCAATAATCTGAATTATCAATTAAAAGTCAAAGTCCTGCATTTAAATACCACATAAATAAAAGTACATACATGTTACAAAATGTACACAAAAAGTGTCCCCTATGACTGCTCTATTATAATATATAATAGTCAATTGTTAATACTGATGCAACAAGCAGCATTATACTGTTGGAGATGATTGATGTGAAGCTGTTTTAACTACTCAACATACAGTTCGGTAGTTTGTTTTTCAAATTGTTTCAAATAAATAAATATAAATAAAAAAAAGTTAATTAAGAGGGAAAATGTCACTTTGGTGGAACTGCTAACAAACTATAAATATCTGAAACAGCCCAATTCTTTTGTAAGGGTTAAAAAGTTTAAATTATCTGTTTAATCTGTTTTTTATGTACAACGTTTTCCTTCGAAAAGCAATTAGTAATTGTAAAATACACATTTTATAGAATAAAAAGTACAATATTGCCTCTGAAATGTCATGAAGTAGGAGTACAAAGTAGCAAAATATGAACATAATCAAGTAAAGTTTAAGTACCTCACAAGTATACTTAAGTGCAGTGAATCAGCAAATATTAGAGTATGGATTATTATTCGATTTAAGTTATATTAAAGTTTTATATAAGACTATTGGCTGACATAATTGTAGTAAATCATAAACAATTTCTCCATAAAACTAAAGAAATTGTAATGTCTGAGGTTGTTAAGCCTCAGTAGACTGTCAATAGAAAGAAATCGGAATAGGAAATACTGGGTAATTTCATTGAAATAAGCACATCTAAGAGGGGAGTTCATTAAACCTAGGAAGTTAGACGGAAGTTATTTCCAGGGCGAGGAGAGATGATGACTGCTGGTGGCACACACACGACACATGGAACAGATCACACGACGCATGGATGGAGTCGGATTTGCCCGTACGAAATAAAGTAACCCAAAAAAAAGAAAACCTCAATTTACTCCCTTTAAAAAGAAAAACCCTCCCCTCCTTTTGGCAGGGCTCCACCAAGGAGTAATGAGCTCCCACCCAAACCTCAGCACCAGCTGCTGTCAGGGTCTGGGGGCAATGACTAAATATGTATAAACCAGTGGGGGGAGAGGGGGAGATGGTGGGCTGCAGCTCTGTACCTTCCGATACAACAGCGTTCAAAGAAATCCATCAGAATTAACATGTGATGGCAAAGAGCCGCTAATTGATTAATCACAACAAGGAAACAGGCTTAACTGCACATGTGACGCAACATGTGAAAGCTTATGTATATTAACATTGACTTTTAACTCACATACAAGTTATTTATGCATCCCTATCAACCACACACAACTACAATGAGTATTTGGTGTTTGTATCTTATGTGACTTGGTTTGCCTATGTAGCCCACCATGCTGAATAATCTTTACAAGGGGTTGTGATCATTTTGTTCATCTTAAATGTAGGCACCGCTTAAAGCATTCAGATAAAGTCTCAAGTCAAGTGGCCGTCTGAAATTCTTCAGTCTTTATATGTGTTCCAAATATTCACACTTTAAGTAGGGACTTAAACATTTCTGCCAGGAGTTAAACGCCATTTGTCTGTCTTCTTTATTCCTTTAAAAAACAAATGATGTAAATGTAGATCACGGAGAAACTCCTGACACAACCTAAATAAACAAATATCCATTTCATTAGCTTCTTCGTCTTCTTGGCAAACCAGATAGAGGTGCATACTCTACCAACTGGAGTGGAGTGTGGAATGAAACGGGAGTAGCACGCTTGCTATATGTGTAAAGTCCACGTGGTTACAAATGCTGGGCTGCACATAATCCACTAGAGTCCACCCGGATACTCGCAGACATGGGCAGATGCAACATTTATGTCACACAGAGGACCCCTCATATGACACAGTTACAAACAGAAAGGTAATGTAAACATGTTATTTCTCTATAATGTTGCCAGACACTTAAAATAACAAGCCAGTCAGAGGCAAAAACATCTTTAGTGGACGTAAATTGAAAATTGTCCGATGTGATTCCAGTACAGTCTGTTGAGTGGGCTTCCTGCTGTAGTGTACTCCCTCAATACTGGACCAATTAAAAAAATGTTAGGCATTTAGGCACAAAACAATTGGAAAACACGGTCAAAAATGACTAAAATTAGCATTTAAGTCTGAGTTTGAGTGTCATGTCTACAGCCCTGCCATAAAATACTTTATTTCACATTTTCCACACGTCAATCAACAATCTGTTTAATAGAAATCCAAGTGTGGATAGTGCGTAAAAGGGGTTTTCTAAGGTGCTGTATAGATATTAAGGATCAATGTCCAACCATGAAACACTATATGTATGTTTCTCCCCAGACAACCTGCAGTGTCCAGTAAAAAGGGTAGTACTCCTCTAAGTCCCTCTCATTTCACAAAGTATGTATAAAGAGATATTGAAAGAGACTGTCATTGCACCATCCTGAGCAATTGTGTGCATGACGCCCGTTGGGGTCATTAGGTGGCCACAGGTCTCCTCGACAGACGAGGAGATTACAGGCCAGATGTCGGCTTGTATACAGCAAGAAGGCGGTGGACTGGGATTTGTTTGGGAGTCGATGGACTTCTGTGTTTCTAGAGCTGATACTTGCATGTAATACTCTGTACAGCAACATTTGTAATTCCAAAGTGGGATGATAACTCTGTCATTCTGCGAACAGTGAAAAATATCTGTCTCCCCAGTATCATGTGGGATTATTTCTGACGTGTTGTCACTGAGACATCGCAGCGAGGCGGGAATGTATTTTGCTGGGGGTGGAAATGATGTAGCTCTTTCAAAACAATATTCAAAGTACTAGCAGCAGTACTTTTATGTTTGCATTGATATCGGGATAGGATTACTTTCTCCTCATTGCTACATGTGATTACCATCATGTCTGCTGACTGAATATGTTCGGTCCACTGGTTGAAATGCAGCCTGTTGGTCGTTGAATTACTCAAAACCACCAACATGCCCCAAAGTAGAGTCAGACCACTCCAGCCGGGCAGGTCATTTTTATTAAAAGCATGTTGTCGCTTCGTATGTCTGCCTCAAAAAGGCATAAGTGACATAATCAGAAGCATCAACAGCAGCGCAAATGAACAGGATATTCACTGACAGTGTTGTATAACCCACCACCCTGTCCCCCCGCCCCATCTCTCCCAGTCTTTCTGTCTATACGTCTCCCTCTTTCTCTCCTCTCCCCCACTTCTTTTGCTCTCTCATTTTCCGTTGACAAGCTCTCTGAATCTTTGACCACACAGCCTGGAAAAATAGCACAGAGTCATGCTGCAAGGCAAGTCTATCCCTGACCCTGATTCCCTTTCACCACATTTCCATCAGCATCGAAGTAAAACACATCTAATCATTTCAATTTTCCCCCTCCGTCGCAGTATTATTAACATTGTTAATTTTCTGAGGGTTGCAGCCCAGAGGGGAATGAAAAGGGAAATGCATTATGGCGAGATATTCCATTGATCCACCATTATACACACTTACTGGGTTGCTGTAATGGCCTAATGATACTGAGAGGCCAATTTAATACCAATGTAGAAAACAGAAGGCTATTCACCCCCAAAAGAAGGATGCCTTAAAAAACAAGCATGTGAAGTCGATGTAAAGACGCAGCCTAACATCTAGGGAGTCACACCTTTGTGTGTTACCTCCGAGACAAACTAGCATAGCAAACCTCTCAGTACTATTTCAAAAAAAGGGTCCTGCTGAATGAACTTGCATGTACTGAAGCATGAAGAAGCTGAAGAAGACGACTGTAATTTCCTCAAGGTAGTAGTCTGATATTTAATTTACTTTATAAGTCGAAAACAGAGTAGTCATAATTTTGACCTTTATTTAACCAGGTAAAATCAATTGAGAACCAATTCTCATTTTCAATATAATCTTCACCAGCATATGAGTAGATATCTAAAATAACTCTAACACACCACGACACCATGATTTGGGAGGTTGAGAGGAAAGGGTTCCAACTAATGTGTTACGTGAGACCATCTGAAATTTAAAAACACTAACACTAAAATTATACTTTTTTTAAAGAACAATTTGAAGATTCTAAATATGTTCTATTTCTACTTTAATTTAACCAAATACGTAACAACTACTTAAAAGCAGCAGTGTTTAATGTTGTCTGAACACAAAGCAGCCTCTCAGTAATTAATGTAATCAGGCTGTTCTCATACACTGTTTGTACCAATAGCTCCGGAGAGTAGAGCACATTTGTGTATAACTCATGTATTCCTGAGCCAAGACAGGTACCTCTACAAAGGAAGGAGGTCGAGGTAGATGGGTGAGACAAACAAACACAGGACCTTCACCCAGAAGACTGTTGTTTGTCTCGAGTGACATCCTGTGTCAAATATAACTTGTTTGATACATAACTAAAGTAAGGCCACATTACCCATTTAAACCCAAACCACGATCTTTCCCGAAATCTAACCAAGTAGTTTTGTTGCCTGAACACCGCAAGGGCTTGCAATAGAAATAACAAAATATGTTTAGTAAGATCATACGAACCACCGTATGATGGCACGTTGATTTAAAGTAGCAACATTTATCAGGAAATGTCTGATGAAAGTGCAACTTAACAAGACCAATCCTTCATCACCAGGGTTGGTATCAGACAGTTATCAATACCAGGTTCTACAGACTCATTTAGTGTGTAACTCAAAAGTTAAATACGATTCGATATCCAGCCCTAAGAGTGTTAGGCTTCATCACCTCTGTCTTCGTATTCACACACTTGAGGGTCATTGGCACGAAAGACAAACAACTTATGCCATTTAAACTCACCACCAAGTCTTTATTTCTCGTGGTGCCAACAGCAAAAGGTAAACTGACATGGAGTAGAAGTCTATCTTCTCTGTGGGAAAAAACAAACTGCGCTCTCACATCACTTCAATCAAACATGCAACTGGGAGTGGTTTCATTTTCTATAGAGCTGAGCAACCAAAAGAGGATTTTTTGCCAGCGTGAAACGGCTCGACCAGAAGGTTTGCATGGAAATGTTGACCACTGGTGAACATAGTGGAGACAGTCTTATTGCGTCCTGCTCTTTACCGAAGTGAAATCTTTTTTGAACACAAAAAAAAGGCAAAAAATTTGCTTTCGAATACTTTATCATTTATATCCAACAACCATAAAATACAGCAATTAGAAAACTATGTCTGTTCTTGATGGTTGTGAAACATTTTGACAGTCTGGTATATGGAAGTCAGCCTACACGCAGCAAAATGACTACAACTTTGGTAAAGGAGGGATTATTGTTTTAAGATTTGCTTATTCATATTGCTAATGGTGAATGGAGGTTTATACTTTTGAATCCAGGCTTCTGGAAAAGTGGTGTCGGGTCTAACCAAGGGTAAAAGATCCCATATCAGAGACATTTTTGGTAAATGTGCAGTCATTGAAGATTATTCAGAAGCTGAATGCAACAATACAAGTTTGATGTTATCCATCAAGATCACTCACTAACTATCAAGCACTAAAACTCTGAGGTATTTACCCGGAATCCTTTGCGGGCATCTAGCAACATGAAAGAAAAAAGGTCCAACATGCTTCCTTGGGTTATATGTATGTCATCAATTGCCGAGATGGACCAGAATTAAATAGAAAGCTTAGAAAACCACTAAGAAGTTGAACAAATATATATTTTTGTTAAGTCAACAATCATATGCCACTTGTTGCTCAAACTGGCTCGGGCTAATGAGCTAGAAGCAACTCTACAAAAACCTGGAGCTTCTAATACAACTGATAGCTGTCATATGGACAATAACTACAAAACATATAATCAGGCCCGGGGAACATAATGGTGCCCACCCAACGCCCTGGGGTTCATCAAGCCTGCAGTGCCTACTGTAGGTAAACAACATATCTAAACCACACAGAGCAGAAAATAGAGAATAGAGCAGAGAAAGCTTTTTGAAGAGGCTGTTAAGAGCTTAACGCATTCTCTAATTATAGATCTCACTTGCTCTCTTTTGAAGAGAACTGTAAATGGGAACACGCCAAAGTTTTAGATTACTACAAGTCTTATAAAAATGAGGAAAAGTGGTCCATTGCGGCCCACTTTTGAGGCAGTATAGTAGCTTTTATTCCTCCTCTCTCATTTCACTTAAGTGTAAAACATAAAGCATTAATGAACGCTAAGAAGAAAAGGAACACTTCACTTAAAGATTTACACCAGTAACACACCATGTGTGAAATGAGAGGGCAGGGAAATGCCTAAAAAAGTGTGAAAAGACTGCCACGTATAGAACACACGTATCTGGATGGAGACCGATAGATAGACAGACAGGAAAGATAGACAGACAGATGAAATAGATAGCAGGTGTTGTAATATTTGACCTTGTGTGACACTTTTCCTTCATTTTGAGGCGAGGTTTATAGGTGTATATGACTGCAAACACAATCCTGTCAGTGTGTGACATTGTATACTGCTGCATGTAGCAGCCTTTGTTCTTCTACTCACACCACTTCTGGAATAAGAAAATAAAGGGATGAAGGTCAGTCGGAGAGCAGACTGCCAAATATAGCTGCTGTGTTCATGTGAGGGCCAGACTCTCCAGAACGACAAGCCCAGCTCTGACCATGCCCTGTAATTGAGGGGAAAATAAGGACAGAAATTATATGTTTATTTTTGACAACAATTTTAATCTTCTGTGCTCTCCTTCAGAAAACTAGACGCCCACAAAAAAAGGCGCTGAGAATCTGTCTCACCCGAGACTGAGAGTTGACTTTTTGACTTTTTCAACCAATACATGAAATTTTAAAAACTGACAGACTAAATATATTTTATCTGTTGAAATATAGTGTATCTTCAGTTCATAAACATCACACCGTTTAATAATAGCATATTAAACAAGATAAATAAGATAACTTTTTAACTTTAAGAGCATATTTTTACTCAGTACTTACAGATATATTTTCTTTTTTAAATAATATTATTTCTGTCAAAATATTGTTTTACTCTACTTTGTTTGTTCATTGTGACAAAGATGTTATACTACATAGAAATAAAGTTGTTTTAGATGAATGCATTTAATGACTACATTTTACACATGTTTGCTTGTTTCTACTGTGTATGAATATTTGATATATGTACATTTATGCAACAGCAAAATGTGTTTAAAAAGGCTTTGTGTAAATATTTTCCTCTAAAACATTTCTAAACAAGACTTGAAAATGGATGAAATTATTTGGATAATAAAACGGTACCTCTTGCAGCTGTCTTGGCTAGATGTTTTATTTTTTTACATTTTTCAACTATGTCAGCTTTCCTTTTTTTCTTCATCTTTTCATCAAACGTCTAACTGGAGAAAACAATCTTTTCCCTCCTCTTAATTTTGCCTTTGAATTCATTTTATTTGACGTGATAATCTCTTCTTTATTTTATGTAATGACTTGATCCTTTCCTGCTTTGCTTGTCTATGTAGTTCAGTCTAACCCTAACCATTACAGTTAATGTCTATAAAGGCAGTTAACTGCGCTCAAGAATATTGGAAACAGAGGGAGAGTTGAAGCCAGAATAATAAAATCTCAGATGGAAACCACAGACTCGGTCAGCTTAATTTTTATATTTTTGTGGCACAGGCTGAGGCTACTTGTTCTTTTGTTATTCTTCCTATCGCAGGAGGACAACAGAAGAGACCTTTGGTCTTTCACTTCTTATTTGCAGTGCTCCTGAAATAATGTGTCTAGCAGCATGGACACAATTTACAGCATGTCTAAATCTGTCATCCGGCAATATAATTCTCTGTGAGATGATGTTAAACTGGACTCTTTCCCCTCAGACTCCACTGGACTAATCCCAGTGGAAAAAATGAAATAATGTCCAAATGGTGATTGATGAGTAAACCCATTCATGCATTTATCTTGAAAAATGATTTGACACTCTCTGTTTGGGGAGGTGGGCTGTCCTCTTTCTATCCACCAATCTCCTTCCAGCTTCCGCTATCTCTGGGTTTGTATTGCCTCTTAGCGGTCTTCAAAGAGCCCAGAGCCTATAATTAGGGGGCGGGCTTCCCGGGCCTCAAAACACTTCCCCGCGTGAGTGCCCAACTTCTTCCAAACTGTCCTGGGACTCCGAGCAGTGCTTCACTCCCCTCAGCTTCCTTAGGATTTTGTTTCTCAGGGATGGCTGCATCTATTCTGGAGGTAGGGAATGCAATTGTAAGTAGATCTTTTTTCCTTCTTTATTCCTTAAATACAAACTCAACTTTTATGCTGTTGAAATTCCAGCTAGACTTTATATTAAAGTCTGTAAGTTGAAGTGAGGAAAACCTTTAGGTTTGGTTTAGTTTGAAGGTATTTAACGTCTGAAGAATAATATATCACTGCTAATTAATATGTGACATAACAAGATAATGAACATCCTAATGTGCATTAATGAAGAAAGCTCTTAGGTCTTAATGTGTGATTTAAAGCACTTTAAAAGGAGAGATGCTCACAGAGTTTGATTACCATGAAACTTTACAACTCACATTTAACTATAATTATCTTTGCATCAGCCTGGGGATTTACATTTCCTCTGGGCATATGGTTCCTATATCCATGAGCAAATAGAAAAGTACAAAGATTGACTATTTAAGAGTAATCTCACATGGCAAATGAGAAGTGCAAATGTCAGTGGATGGAGCAAGAAGTTAAGAGAACCGCAGGGATTGTAGGAGCAGTAAAAGACCTACAAGTCTGTGATGAAACATGATCAACCTGAAAGCTAGGCTGACCCTAGGGCTGTTTGGAAGAGAAGGAGATGACCACTAATCACCTCTGGATCAAGAGAGTCTGTATAGAAAGACCGTGATTGTGTCTTAAAAACATGATAATATTCTATTCACACTTAATTAAAGTTATAGACTAGGAGTAAAAAGAGATGTAGTGCGCCTGAACTGAAAACAACAATAGTACAACCTATTTATTCCACATAGGAATAACAGTCTATATATTCATACCGCAGCTGGAAACATGTCATTTAAAGTACATTAACATCAGTAAACTAACCATTACAAAATGAAGTTCTATTGAAATATAAGCTATATCCTCGTGTGCACAGTGTGTGGTAGCAAGGACAGACACAGCGCCTCTGATATATTGTGCTATGGTGTTTAGTTACCTGCACATGGAAAAAGAAAATACAAAAAAAATAAGTATGCAAAGTGAAATTCCTATGTTAGTGAAAAGTGGAAAATGATTTGATACATACACTGCTATAAATTGCTCTGACCACTTTGAAAACGTAGCGAGCAGGAAAAATCCAGCGGTGGCCGTCTGATATAGGTTTTTTATTAGAGTTGACACTGACAGAAGCGGAACCAGCATGCAGCCATTTCCTGTCTCATTTTCTCCCTTGTCTCCTCCTCTGCAGGAAGACACACGCTATGGCTCCAGTCCTCTGGCTATGTTAACTGCTACCTGTAACAAGTTTGGCAGCACAAGCCCCATCAGGGATTCGGCTACACCCGGTAAGATTGGCAGCGCTATTCCAGTAAAGAAGCTCTACACCATGACCTCTGACCTTCAGACAGCTAAGAACGGACGGACCGCAGACGGCAGTGGCCTGGCAGACTCCTACACTGGCTCCTTCACCACAGCTGGAGGAGGAGGAGGTGGCGGGCTGCTTACCCCCAATGGAAGCCCCCCTCCTTCAGCCGGAGGCTACACCACAGAATATAACCCTTTCTCCCACTCCTTCCAAACCTCTATCTCCCAGGACCCATCTCTTTTAGTGTCCAAGGCCCATGCTACAGCTGACTGCCTCACCAGTGTCTACACCTCGCTGGATATGACACACCCCTATGGCTCCTGGTATAAAGCCGGTATCCACCCTGGCATTACTGCTGCCCCGGCTAATGCCACATCCTCCTGGTGGGATGTCCACCCCAACTCAAACTGGCTGTCATCAACCCAGCCCCAGGCGGACGGAGGTCTCCAAGCCTCCCTGCAGCCGGTGGCACCACAGGCCTCCCTGAGCCCACAGTTGCCATACAGCACCGACTTTACACCACTCAACACGGCTCCTTACCCTTCTGTGGGGCTGGGCTCCTCCTCACACCTCCTCCAGCCCTCTCAGCACATGCTGCCCCAGGACATGTACAAGCCCAAGCCAAATGCAGGGCTGATTGAGAGTCCCATGGGCCTCAAGCCTGCTCGGGGATCAGGGGGCTACAGCGGAGGGGGTGCGCCCACCAGGTCCTCATGTGACTGCCCCAACTGCCAGGAGCTGGAGAGGCTGGGGGCCTCGGCTGCATCCCTGAGGAAGAAGCCAGTCCACAGCTGCCACATCCCAGGCTGTGGGAAAGTCTACGGCAAGGCCTCCCACCTCAAAGCCCACCTGCGCTGGCACACTGGCGAGCGACCCTTTGTTTGCAACTGGCTGTTCTGCGGGAAGCGTTTCACCCGCTCGGACGAACTGGAGAGGCACGTGCGCACCCACACGCGGGAGAAGAAGTTCACCTGTCTACTGTGCAACAAGCGTTTCACACGCAGCGACCACCTCTCCAAGCACCAGAAGACCCACGCAGATTCTGCAATGCAGGGCAAAGCTGTAGCTGTGGAGGGAGAGACAGATCCTCGGAGTGAGGAGAACACAGAGCTCAACGTCAGCGCTGTACCCACCAATCCTGTCGCTGACCAAATCACCAACGGAGATGAGAAGACTGGCGCACCTAATGGAGTGGAGAACAGCAGTGGGCTGTTGGAGATCTGACTTCAATAAGTCTTCTGTCTAGTACCTTTTGAGACATGATGGGTTTGTTTTTTATGGTGGAAAAAGAATTCACCTTTACAATAAAAAAAAAAAAGACCGTTTTAAGTTTCAAGACATACAAAGGATATCAGCTCATGTTTGAAAAGACTTGATATGATAAATGACTGAGCATGTTGCAGGTAGCGATCACTTCATTCTCTCTGGACCACACACACAAATATGAACCAATGCACAAATGTATGCAGGCAGACACAAATACACACATACATATGAAAACAAATATAACACGCATATATGCAAATACAAAAGCACAGATATAATATGTGCAAATTTGTAAGCATATATAATGCATATATACATACATACATACATATATACATATACACACACACACCCAAACACACATCCATACAAATAAACACAGTCATGCAAACATTTTCGGCCTTTAAAATGAGGCAAACCACTGGGGAAATTTAATCTGCAAAAGCAGAAGGAAAAGAGCTCTGAAGCCGCAAAAGGAAAGTAGTTCTAGAAGGAGACTTATGGTTTGGATGATGGAGTTGATGGAGCATTGCATGCCTAAAGAAAAATCAGATTTACAGCCGTACTTTGATACTTATGCATTATTCTTGAAACAATTAAAAAGGACAGTCTTACTTACTGCTTCTTGTTTCCAAAGACTTTTTGATGTAAAGGGTTTTGCATTTCACTTTTGTTTGCTGTTTGCTTCTTACGATGTCTAATTTAATTTCATATTTACATAAATAATCTAATTTATGTCTTAAATTATACACATGGGAGATTATTTTGCACCCTGCAGGAAATATAATGCCTGAATAAACGCAAGATGGTTAAAGTTGGCCAACAAGAAAGTAAAATGCATTAAATTAAGACTTTTTTCTTATTTATTAGTTATAACGTGGAGTTTGGGACTATGTTTTTAAAGATTTATTTATAGATCTTGACGTTAGATGTGCGTCTTAACTATTTCTATATAATCTTTTAATTGTGAAATCTTCCACACCTTGCGAAATAATGATTAATAAGGGCTTCTCCTTGTTTGTACATACTATATATTTTCAATATATAGATATTGTAAGGTGTGTTATTTTTCTACTTTTTATCATGTATTTTCTATATTTTATGTAACTTTCCACAATGAAAAAGATCACTATGTTGCATCAGTATAAAGAAACATAAGGGCATACATTGTTGTTCATAATTGTGCTCATAGAAATTCAACTATCACTGTTTGCTGACTTGTTGTGAATTGAGTGTATAAGATACTGTAAATAATGATAACGCATTACACCTCATAAAGGTAAACATGTTGTAAAAGTTGTGGTGTGAAATCATGACAATGTTGGTGCTTTCAAAAGTAAAGACATTTCAAAAGCATGATCTCCACTGGTGTTATTCATATTTGTAAAGGTGTTTTAAAAAGGCATAAAATGAGAAGCTCTCTGAGAATAAAGCTCACCCCTCCACGCCTCATCCTCTCCCCACTCACTGTCGTTCTTTTCATATCTTACTATATTTCCAACTCACCATGGCCAACCAAATACTTGCATTATCTTTTGCAGCACAAACAAAGCCGTCCACTGAAGTGAAGTCTTAACTCCACACAATGACCCCCTTTCAGAGAGCCACTGTAGTTACACTCAAGACAATTACTCCACTCTCAAGCTCGAGAGAGGTAATTACTGAGAGCGATGCTCCGGCAGAGTCAGGGGAGAGGAGAAGGGGATTAGGACAGGGGAGTTGTGGTTGTATTGTTTATTGAGGGAGGCGGTTAAACAAAGGACCCCAATTAAGGCAGGATGCAGGACGAAAGACGTGATGTGGAGATACAAATGCACAGGAGAAGCTGAGCTGACCATTAAGTACACTTTAGTCCGTCAAAAATCTACACTTTGAGGCTGTGCTACCACTGTAGCTAACAAGTTAAAGTCCCGACAAGTGAAACGCATGTGTCTTTATGTCCAGTCAGGTTATATTGTGAAATAATAAAAATGCTTGAGCTGGGTGGACTACCCACTCTGCATTAAAAGAGCGGTAGCCTCAGGAAAAGACTAAATGAAGTCGACAACACATATGCTAGCACCAGATAAAGAATTACTCAAAGAGGGATTATTTATTATATGTTAATCGCAGACGGACAGGGGATGGTTGAAATAAATGATTAGCAGGTAAAACAATTTCAGCAATATGTCAACATCCTTCGATGATTTTTACTAGTTCTTAAAAAAATGAAGAAAAAACTAACAAGATAACATTTATTCCTCAATATAAAAGTAAAGCGTTGTTACATCATATGAGTGAGGACCTGTACAGCTGGAACCCCCCTGAAGCTACTGACTCTCCTGATGTAACATTTACACTTCCCAAGCTGCATGGTTCCAATTTAGGGCTTCTAATGAGCTGTAGTTGAGGTCAATTGATATAAAAGGTCCCGGGGCCGACTCTGTCATCAGGGACCGACATGTTTATGGTGGTCTGAAGTGGGCGCACGGTCGAGTCCACAACATAAAAGGCAAACAGGGGGAATGGGGTATGAGTAGGGTGTGTCAGGCCTGCAACTGAGGGTGGGGAGGGGGGGGGGGGGTTAAGAAGATGGTCAGTGGCTTTTAAAACCTCTGCTGCTACTGGTATTTTCTGCCTTTTTTAAAATACCCTCTTAGCAGTGGTGGTGGTGGCAAACTGTAGCCGTAACTTTATTTTTACTTCTTTTATTTAGAAAGCCAGGAAACATTAAGTGTCGCTTCAAATAAGGCCATAAAAAGAAAAATATACATGCAGTGACACATAGCGGCAAAAGAAGAAGAAGCTGGACAATCTGTTCCATATGGTTTGCCCACTCGTGCCCCTGTACTCATTTTACAAAAATCACTGCAATACACAGACTTGTTGGGACTAAAAAGATTATTCCAGAGGATCCCAGACGCACAAGTTAAATCCATCACACAGACCATTTCCGACCTAACAAAGCAATTTTAAAACATTCACTCAAGCAATGTTTAGTTTTGCCATAAGACTTAACGAGGGCCATAAACTTGCGCTTAATGAATTACTCCAGTTTCAACTCTGAGGTTGCAGCTGTTTTAAATGAGAGCACAACTCATCATGACGTGTTGAAGAAAATGCTAATGAATCTCCTTTTCCTGTTATTATCTGGTCTTAAATGAATAGTCAAGTGAAACAATGGGACTGCTCTGAAATGGCCACAGGCGCGGGGAGTGCAGGGCGGGGATTTGTGGGAGGCATGAGGCAGGACAAAAGCACAGGTGTCTACAGGTGTGACTGGGACTCTGTGGCAGAGCGGGGGAAGAAATGGAAAAGAATGTCAGCCCGCCCAGAGGCTCCACAGTCAGCCCATGAGTAAAAACAAGATAAGGCTTTTTTTGCAAAGGGGAAAGGTAAACTGACCTGAGTGAACCACAACGTGACCTAAAGAGAAGGAGAGGTCGGGCTAAATAAAACTGAACAATTAAGAGAGGGCAAGAGGTAAAAAGGTCAGGCTTTGATGCAAATTATGTATTGTATTTGTAAGGAAACAGCACCGTGTCACAGAAAAAAAATTCAACAGATGTGCCTCGCTGATTAAATGATTAGATTTTCTTCATATATGCAGTGAACTCAGTCGATATTGTGACCCAGCTGATGCAACTATCTTGTATCTTGCAGCACTGCTTCCTATCTCTGGTCGCTGAGTCATTATTACATCGGGGATGGAGGTTAGACCGCCCGCTCACTTTTGACGGAACATACAGAAGTCTGTGTGGCTTGCATCATCAAACTTGGAGTGCTTTTCATATTTCCCACTTTAATCATACAATGTCGCATCCCTTTCCAGCCCAGAACTGCCTTTAAAGTTTAAAGGGAGTCCTCCCTCACTGCCCAGTGCTCCCAATGCAGCACTAAACAAGGCCATTTTGTTTATAGGAACTGTGGGAGGGTTGTGGGCAACTCTGTGCCCCTTAAAAAAGATAATATGCTTCCCATTTAATGGCCTCCGGATGACAAATTGCTTCCAGGGGAAAATTAAGTTAAGAAAATTGCATGTGTGACACGTAAAGACATTGCCACTCTACTCAAGATGTTTGACATCCATAATTCAATTACACAGCAGTCGGTGCAGTTTTTTGATAACCACATGTGCCCATAAGGCATGAATAAAGTGCAGGCTCAGGCTCTTTATCAGGGATATTTATCATCATGTAAGAGTAGTGTACTTTTACTAATCGTTACAAATTATTTATTTTTCACATTATTTACAGTTGGCACAGCTTGCATTGTTCACCTTCATTTTGACCACAATGGAAGGTTTTCCTGTTTTCATTGAGAACAACAATAGCCTTATACCTCTTGGAGATGGTTGGAGACATACTTGATGGCCAATTATAGCCTAATACCCTTATACATATCTAGAGCACCCGTAAACTGCTCTTTCCTTTTGAAAATGCTTACTATCTTGATGGTATTCTGACATGCAGCCCAAACCATTCCTGTTTGCGTTTTTCAACCCACTAAATACTTCCATGGAACATTTTTAAGTGAAGGGATTTAAGAGAGACAATGCAGAAAGGGGCTGGAGGATTTGTGAAAACACACAACACTCAGAAGAAAAGGTAGAGAAAACACAATCAGATAGACCCGCCACTTATAATGCAGCTGGAAGTGAGAAAAGAGGACGCGGCCGAATAGCAAATTAATCTGGATTTGGATCAACTGAATGAGGAAACTGAAGAAGGAAAAAGAGTCAGGGAGGAAGGAGGGGAAAGAGCGAGAGAGAGAGACAGACAGACAGAGAGAGAGAGTCAAAATGCAAAAAGAGAACTGAGTGATTTGGGTTGGAAGCCGGAGCAGGGAGCCTGGGTTGGCAGGGTTTTGGTGGAGGAGTGTGGTGGTTCAGAAGTCCTCCAGCGCGAGGCGCCAGTGTGTCCGGCGGGGGCCCTGACCATGAGCTGCCTCACCCCCCCAGAGCCACGGCCACAAACCCCTTCTCCCCCTTCACCACCAGCACCGCCACCCATCCAACCCAAAGCCCACTGGCAGGCAGCGCTTCACTGAAGCTGCTGCTGCATGTTTATTTAATATTCTGAAGAAATTGAAATATCTTTGTGGGTTAACACACATACATACGCAATTACACATCACTCACCCGCGCACACATGCACGCACGCATATATTACCACCACGATATATAAATAAAAAATGTCAAGCAATAACGTTCTCTTGATCTGTGGCCAATAACAGAGTTGGAGAAAATCTTTTTCAAATGGTGTTTTCAGAAGCGGAGCGGGAGGAGCGTGGATGTCTGACACTGCATGATGCCTAAGCAGGCGGCATGTCTCGGACTGACTCCCACAGAGAAGAGAGAGCGTTGCCAAAGGGGTTGACAAACAAGAAAGAGTTCCCATGTGACAGGAACTGGGTAACTGTGACCAATAAATAAGGCCAAACATTGAAATGTGCTGGTAAATTCAAAGGCCGGCTCCATCAAACATGGATTTTTTTTTTTTAAACTAAGCATTTCCTATGTTAAGCAGTTTAGCAACAATGACTGTGTGGTCTGTAAATGAGAACACGTATATGAGGTGCTTGTGAAGTGCTAAATGAACAAATGTGCATTACAGTCTTTTTCTGTGTGCGTGTATTCAGGGGTGCACACACACACAAATCCATAATGAGTTTCTGATCATTACAAAACAATTCCTTCAGACAAAAATCCCTTAAACAGCCTTGGGTTTTAGGCCTCATGCTATCCCCCTCCTGTCTCAACAGCCACCAACCACTGCTACTGCCAAAAATAACACAGGAGCGCCACTCGAACCCGCGCCTCACCACAGCACAGCTTGGTTGCAAAAGAAGGATCAAAACACACACAAAAAAGGAAACACATCATATTGTGGAAGGAGGGAAAAAGAGCATTCATACAGCTCCATGCTTCAAGATATCTACTGATGATTTTGGCAACCAAAGAACCACACATACTAATGCACGAGGCCAAGACAGGGAAAAGGAAAGTGTGTTTGTGAATGTGTGTGTGTGTGTGTGTGTGTGTGTGTGTGTGTGTGTCAATATGTGCATACATTTTGGATGTGCTGCTAAAATGGTATTAATTTCTGATCTCATTCAGTCAGTGATTCAACCACAAGCTCAATAAAAAAACACTTTAAGACCCGCCGAACAAGAGTTTAACGCTGAAAGAATGAATAATGAATACGAGGGGTACATTCTGGTCACGGCTAAATCATGTTTGTTTTTTATTGTAGTTTTGAGAGTTCAATTGGGAGACAACTTTACTCATTGTCAGGGCCAGTTCACTTTGTGTTGCACTTGGCACAATGTGCTTATCCACACTGACACACTGATGCCAGTGGATGAAGCCATCAGGATCCAAGCTCTATTTCAACGGTGCCAGCAAGGGTTTACGAGCAAACCATCATGGGATTAATTGTCGAGCCACGGATATATAAAGGAAGTGACGGAAAGGTGGAAAATTTACTGAAATGTGTTATGGAAGTGCTGCTGTATTAGTTAGGAAGGAGTTTCTGAACTTGTGGATCCAACAGAGTTTAAGGGTCTGTACGACTGCTCGGAGTATTCACCAAGGCACCAAACTAAGACACTCCACCAAAATGAAAGTTGTCAGCCCTTAATCTTTTTTTATTTATACTATAAAAAATTGCAACATTACAACCAATCCACACACACAACACACACAAAAGGGTCACTTTTGGTCATGCCACATAGACTATAGAGGGCTGTTGTCTTCTCAGCTGATTCTTAGTTGTATATTATTTCATTGTGTTTTTTATTTAGTTTTTACACAGCTGATTGTTGATTAGACCTGCAGCTTTCTATTTGATTTATTGATTTGCCTGATTTTATTTGCATAATCTTAATCTTGATTATGTCCCCTAATGTAAAACGTTGTACCTTTGTTTTGAAAGGTGCCGTATACATTAAGTGTGTTGTTAATATAAAGATGATACTCTTTGTACGTTTTTTTGAGTAGACACACACCAGTTAGTCTGGGTCCAAAACCCTCGTTTCAAGCTTCGGCACGATCAGTCTATCAAAACCAGTGTAACTTCCCGTGTTTCCC
Organism: Cyclopterus lumpus; assembly: GCF_009769545.1. Lineage (NCBI taxonomy): Eukaryota > Metazoa > Chordata > Actinopteri > Perciformes > Cyclopteridae > Cyclopterus > Cyclopterus lumpus. The sequence continues at coordinate 18,523,908 of NC_046970.1, read as the reverse complement.
TGTTGGCCCATGGTGGAGATGACAGGTGGCAGGCAACCCTGGAGCCCCCGTTAAAGAGGCTGGTCAGAGGGGTAGTTCAGTGACTGACTGTCGCCCTCTTCTGGTTCCTTTCAGTCACAACACGTGAGTGCACCGAGAGCCAGGAATGCGACAGAAGTTGCAACAATTGCTCGCTCATTGCTGTCGCGTCTAATTAAGAGAACCGTCCAGTTCAACTCGCTGTTCACGCAGACAACATGACGCATTCCAGGAGGATGACTTGCTCACGCGCAGATCAAAGCGACGCAGAAACAACTAACATTTACCACGGTACGGTTGACACTTACTTGAATACTTCCATTTCCTGGTACTTTTCCATCCGAATGCAGTCGTATTGACCGCTACATTAGCTACGTCCATAAAGTGTTTACGTTAATTTAGCGATTCCTGTGATGTATGAAACCGTATGATTTGCCAAAATAAGTTTCCATATAGTAAGTTAGTGCCTTTTGGGTTAATTAAATTAATTAGTTACGTGCATTAAACCATTACGTAGTTCTACTTTATGCACACTTTAAAATGGACGACTTTCATGTTTGATTAAATGTTTTAGATGTGTTTCTACACCTGCATGTGAATGTGATGAACCCTGGATATTGTACTTTTCGCCCTCGTGCCTCGCACGCTGTCGGTGAGAGACTCGTTACCACAACCTTGTACGGATGTTTGCAACAATGTCGGCGTTTCCCGGTGTGTAAAACGAACCAACCTAAAACGCCCACGGACCAATTAGAAGGCGAGTACGGCGGAACTCCGTCACACGTCATATCTGTGCTCCAACAACAGGACCCCGCTGCATCCTGTCGGCGCGGAGTGGTCGTCTGCTCTTCACATGTCGTTTGCTGGTTATCTGTTCGGGAAACTACCGTCTAATGAAAACGAGTGCCTGTTTTGGGTGGGGAGGGGGGGATCAAGCATCCGATACCGATCGGCTCTGTCTGCGTGAAATAGGGAATGAACGACGAGACAGCATCGGACAGCTGGAAGAGAAACTCCGGGTGCTCCAGGTGTGAAGCCTCACAGAAGCTAAGCTAGTCTAGCACATTGGCTAGCGAAGGGGACAGGCTGATGAGTCACAACAAACTTTACTTAGCTTATCTTGATAATAAGGTGCCAGATGTGGGTTTACAAGAGATCCGGTGTCATTGATTCCTCTTCAATCGAGACATGAATGGCCTATGTGTGGTCTTTAAATCACTGTTGATATATGGGTACTACTGATTTGCTGGTTAAATCCAGAAACCGTGCATGCATCCCAAGTGACAGCAACCAGAATACACTTTATTGACACTATACAACACTGTAAATAGTGTGCACAGTCCCCTCGAGAACGAGCACAACCTTTTTAAGTAGTAAGCTGTCCTGATTAGTATTTATTTGGTTCACCTAGCTAAAGCTTCTGTTATTTACCCTACCTTCGTTGATAAAACTAATAGAAACATATGCAGCATCACAAACTGCAGCCTCTAAAATGACTGTACAGTTAAATCAACACTTCCCAGGTTCAACAAAAACTGAACATTGTAACCTTTTTGAAGGTAATAATTATGGCAGGACTGCCCATTTTGTTCTAATATGATTGTTTTCCCTATATGTTCTTATTTACTTAAGCTTTTTGTATAAATGATATAATCATGCATGAAAAATTATAATTAGTGTGATATCACCTAAAATCTGTACTCATTTATTTGCCTAAGATTTTGGAGTTGAGCTGCTGAGATTTCCGTTGCCACAATATGAAGGAGGTAAAGGACATTTTTAGTTCATGGTTTAGTTTATGTAATGGTTACTTTCTAAATTAGTTTTATAGATTTGAATAAGCTGGACATTGTTTCTGGATAGACTGTTAATGCATTTGGAAATGCGATTGTCTTATATTGGGCTGGTGTATTAGATCTCAAAACCTTTTGTAATGTTGGTGAAGGGATTTTTAGTTAGACTAGCCTCAGTTCGGTGCACTAATGAAAGTATTCAATAGACACTGTAAAAAAAAAAAATCCCCTTGTAAATGAGTTGGCAGTTCTTCTAATGCTGGGTCTTTTCTTTTCATTTAGTATTGAGCAAATGCTGGCTGTGAGTCCCGGAAAGACGCCCATCAGTCTGCTGCAGGAGTATGGAACGCGGATAGGCAAGACCCCAGTGTATGACCTGCTGAAGGCCGAGGGACAGGCCCACCAGCCCAACTTCACGTTCCGCGTCTCCGTCGGAGAGATCAGCTGCACCGGCCAAGGGCCCAGCAAGAAGGCAGCCAAGCACAAAGCAGCCGAGGCTGCTCTGAAGATGCTCAAGGAAGGTCTCGGAGGTCCTGTTGGAGTTGGTGTTGGAGTAGACGGGTTTATTGGGGTCGACGTGTCTACTGATGGGGACAGGTCAGTTTTTCTTTAGTTTCTTTTTCTTCATGTCTCAAAAGCTAAAATTATACATAGACAACTACATTGGGGAAAGATTGTGGTAACATCAGCCAATATAACATCTCCGTATTCAATGTACATCTAAGCACTAAATACATGTGAGATAAGAGGTCTGTGTGGTTTCATTTCCTCCTCTGAGTTTGCTCTTTCTCATCTTCTATACAGCTCCCAGTCAGAGATGAAGACCTCAGGCAGTTCTCAGCAGTCCGAATGTAACCCTGTTGGGGCTCTGCAGGTGAATATACAAGATAACGCATGTCATTTAAGGCTTTATTTTGCTGCTTGAAAATCTGCCTGGTTTATAGTTGTATGCCTTTTTACAAGTTGCTGTAAGTATTTGTCTGCGTACTTCTCCTAGGAATTGGTGGTGCAGAAAGGATGGCGTTTGCCAGAGTACACAGTCACCCAGGAGTCTGGTCCAGCACACCGCAAGGAGTTCACCATGACCTGCAGAGTGGAGAGATTTGTGGAAATCGGTAAATGCATAATGTTTAATTCTTTGAGATTGTTCTTTGTGTATTTAAAAGTGTTGTCATAGATCAAATCTACTTTCTGCAATATTTAGATTTTTGTAAACATGCCACACCTACTCTGTCCTAATAAATACCTTAACGTTTGGTCGTTGGTGATTGAACATTTAGGCACTAAAGAAATAAAGCCGATAGAAATCAGCTGAAATTGAAGAAAATCATATATGCTGTCTTTTATGGGGGTGCAGAGTAATTGCTGACCTTTAGTGACATTTACTCGCAACACATGAATTACAAAAGCATTGACTGGTCTCTGATGCCGCTTTCAGCTGCTTCTAAAATGGAAATTAAAGAGCAAGACATAGATTGGACGAGCTAAAATGGAGCCGATATCAGCGGACTCTGTGGTTGCTTAGCTTATCACTTTCTAACTGAATGAATATCAGTCTCATCAACAATCAACGCTCATAACTTTAGCAACATAACTCGACATTTCTCAACCTGTTCTTCTCCAGGAAGCGGAACCTCTAAGAAGCTAGCCAAGAGAAACGCAGCAGCTAAGATGTTATCGCGTATACACGATGTCCCAGTCGACCTGAGGACCAACAACGACGTTGACGTGGAAGAAGACACGTTCAACATGGTGAGAAACATGCGGAAATAAACTCACTCTGTGCACAAAGCTGATAAAGATCCTGCATGTTGCGTTACTCGACACATCACAGGAAAGGATGCACAGCACTGAATAACCTGCAGGTTTGGTTTCTGCATTGCATAGTGCTTAATAATGTCTGACAATGTTCTTCAAATGTCATCCAGAATACCATAAGCTATACACGGACTCTCCCCTATTCTTACTCATCAATTTTAATAGTGTTTATTAACTGCTATGAACTTCACCTTGCCTGCACACACAGCACATGGGGAGCAAAGCTGAGACAGGCAAAAGTAAAGGCTTCAGTTGCACCTGGGACTCACTGCGTAACTCTGCTGGAGAGAAGATCCTGCAGCTCCGCAGCCACCCTCTGGGCATGCCCACGGACTCCAACTGCTCTTTGCTGAATGACCTGTCCACCGAGCAGCGCTTTGACGTCAGTTACCTGGATCTGGGTGAGTTCACACTCACAAACAGTAGCTTTAGAATAAATTACAATTGCATTCCCTTCTGCTGAGCATCAAAGTGGGACTACGGTGGAGTTTAAAACTGCTAAATGAAAAAGGGCATAAAACACATGATGTGTCTTTACTATTACTGGCATCAGATATGAGGAAGTAGCCCGCAGCTGCATGTTGTCACAGACAAACTATTTAATCTGTGGACGGCACATCACAGAATGATGAGAATATTATTGTTGTTTTTGCTGGATTTAGTTAACAAGCCAGCAGTCAGTGAATTTTAGATTAACACACTTGTGTTCATATAATTTGTCAAACAAACATGGATCAATACATTCTTATTGTACTGAGTGGTACTACCAAACATTCACTAGTTTTTCTTAGTTTTATAGCATTAAAACGTGTAATGGGTAACTCATTAAACTACCATACCTTCTACAGAGAATATAATGTTTTATTTTATAGCTGGTATCTAAGTTACATTACAATTATATCATAAATGTAGTCACTGACACATTTATGGCAAGTGGAAGTATAAAAAAGGACTCATAACTGGGAAATCCCTAATCAAATTTGTTTTGGTTATAAAGCTGTCGGGCTGTCCTCGATAGAAGAGACTCTTACATCTAGAGATGACAGATCTGTAAAATTAGTTTCTCCACAAAGAATCACCAAAAAGCACCAATCATGCGTTTACCATGATACGTTTATACGTTTCCTGGAAATAAGTCTTCAGCATGAAAACAGCATAAAGACGACTAATTGACGAAGGTGATCTCAGTGGGCTAAGTGGGGCAGCCCTATACAAATCTGCTGTAGTGCTCTTGCAGAGCATGAAAATGGTGTCTTATAACTTCCAGAGACATTTCCAAAGCAGCAATGATGGTGGAAATATAGTTCCAAAATCCATGTTAAAAAAAGACTCTTCTTTTTGTTTCAGAGGAGCGCAGTCTGAGTGGCCTGTGCCAGTGTCTAGTGGAGCTGTCCACACAGCCAATCACAGTGTGCCATGGCTTTGCTCCGAACATAGACGCCGCTCGAGCCAATGCAGCCCACAATGCACTGCAGTACCTCAAAATCATGGCTGGGGGGAAGTGATGTAATCTTCCTCCTTGTCAGGATAAGAGGTCCTCTTCGGACAATGGAGGCACTTTTTTTGATGAGTTCAAATAACGCAAATTACCTCAAATGTGGAAATAGAGACTTTTTCTGTCCCCAAATTGAACCCCGGAGCCACTTGGATTTTTTATTGATGCCAATGAAGATTTAGTTGCCCAGAAACTCATGAACCCCTCCTTCTTGGCATTTTGCATTTTTGTCACAAATTATTTTTATTTGTTTGCTAGGAACCCAATACGCAGCACTGTATTTTTCTCAAAAATCTCAATTCTTTATTTCAAATGCTGACAAATTGTGATGCAACAAAAGGTCAAAGGAGTTTGTAGGAATTGGGCTATGGAATCGACAATTATTGGTGCTTTGTTTAATCCCAGATCGATGAAGGATGAAGGGAAGAAAAAAGTTCCAGCCATGTGCAACAACATGGAGAGAAAAGGACTCTGCTGAATAGATATCAGAGGATAATTATTTTAAAGACTACCATGTTTTCAGATGAACTTGTATGAGAAAATGTGGCTTTTGTTGTATATTAATCTGGACCCTAAACAATTTGGGAATAAAGTAAGTAATAAACATGTTACTCTTTGGTGTTCCCAATGTAGAAATATAAAGGATAAGTAGACTCAGATGACTGCACATTATTGTTTGATGAATTGTGTGCAATTTTCCCCTTTTTATAAACTTCTTTGTTAGAGTTGGGCTCATGTTGATTGCTTACAAACCAGTAATAGAGAACATGCTCACACTGCGTGTCTTTTTAATTGTGAGGATAGTTACAAAATACTCCACAACATTACAATTCAATTAAAAATCCCAATTACTCTGGAATTTGCAAAAAATAAATTAGCAGTTTCAAAAACTCTGCTTTTAGCACAGTTTTTGCACAAAGTAAATTAATTTCAGTGTAAGACAAAGATAAGTTAACAATTAGGGTGAAAGGGGAAGAAAGAGTACTGTGAATCTGCATATTTTGTTACTTTTGACCAAACAAAGAACCTACCACATATTATTATGTGGAGTTAAATGTGTTTTGTGTCCATTGTTTCATTTATAATCTAAACCCTTGTGAATTTTTTTTCTGTCAATGTGTCTATGATTCCTGTAATTAAATTTGATGATGGTGAATTTACAGATTATTTTCTCCAACTACTTGCTGTGTCTTGGTGTAAGGATTAATTTCCCGCCCACCTTGCACTCAGCTGGAATATGTATTGAAAATAGACAGTTTGCACTACTTGAAAAGATAAGTTTGCAACATGCAGGCTGACCAAGTTGTTGTACATCTCTCACCGGTGTGTTTGATGTTGACCTCATTCTCTGAAAAGGCAGATCTGCTTTTTGTTTTTCGAATCAGGTGTTGTTTTAGTTGCTGACACCATTGACGTCTATGCTGACATCAATACATTTGAGATAGACTTCTTTGTTGTCGTAATATAAACTGTTTTTAGAGAACGGATGAACTCAAATGTGAGCTCTTGAATTTGTTTCCAATAAAACATTTTTGTACATTTTACTGCTGTTGTAATAACTTGAACGTGTTTGACTCACCAATTGAATTTCCATTTAAATAAAATATGGTCCACACAGTATTTCATCAAGACATTTTAACAGTTTTACTATATTATTACTCATTTACAATGTTCTATATTCAGTATGAACGCTCGGGGTACCACTGCTTTTTAATGTTTACATGGTTTTCAGTCATCTACTGTTCAGTGAGGAGCTGACTTCTTCGTCTGCGTAGCCGCTGCTGTCTGACTGCATGCTGTCGCCCCGGACAACCTCACCTACACAAGGACACAAACAGTCAGGCAACAACTCCATGCACTGTAAACACGTGCTCACGCATTCATCCTATGACGAGTAAACGTGCTCACGCACATCCTATGACGAGTAAACACGTGCTCACGCATTCATCCTATGACGAGTAAACACGTGCTCACGCATTCATCCTATGACGAGTAAACACATGCTCACGCATTTATTTAATGTTGTGTAAACGGGTGCTCACACGCACATCCTACGACGAGTAAACACGTGCTCATGCATTCATCCTATGACACGTAAACACGTGCTCATGCATTCATCCTATGACGAGTAAACACGTGCTCATGCATTCATCCTATGACGAGTAAACACGTGTTCACGCATTCATCCTATGACGAGTAAACACGTGCTCACGCACATCCTATGACGAGTAAACACGTGCTCATGCACATCCTATGATGCGTAAACACGTGCTCATGCATTCATCCTATGACACGTAAACACGTGCTCATGCATTCATCCTATGACACGTAAACACGTGCTCATGCATTCATCCTATGACGAGTAAACACGTGCTCATGCATTCATCCTATGACGAGTAAACACGTGCTCATGCATTCATCCTATGACGAGTAAACACGTGCTCACGCACATCCTATGACGAGTAAACACGTGCTCATGCATTCATCCTATGACACGTAAACACGTGCTCATGCATTCATCCTATGACACGTAAACACGTGCTCATGCATTCATCCTATGACGAGTAAACACGTGCTCATGCATTCATCCTATGACGAGTAAACACGTGCTCATGCATTCATCCTATGACGCGTAAACACGTGCTCACGCACATCCTATGACGAGTAAACACGTGCTCATGCACATCCTATGATGCGTAAACACGTGCTCATGCATTCATCCTATGACACGTAAACACGTGCTCATGCATTCATCCTATGACGAGTAAACACGTGCTCACGCATTCATCCTATGACGAGTAAACACGTGCTCATGCATTCATCCTATGACGAGTAAACACGTGCTCATGCATTCATCCTATGACGAGTAAACACAGTGCTCATGCATTCATCCTATGACGAGTAAACACGTGTTCACGCATTCATCCTATGACGAGTAAACATGTGCTCACGCATTCATCCTATGACACGTAAACACGTGCTCACGCATTTATTTCATTTTGTGTAAAATAAACATACATCCTATGATGTGTACACAGGTGCTCACGCATGCATCCTTTTCTATATACATTTGTCTAAACTATTTAGGTCCACACATCATTTCTGACCTGGTTACGAGAGCTACAGTGGGCCTGAATTAAAATACTCAAGTTTAACAATACATTTTGTATACAAATTTCTGCAAACATCCGTGTATAAACTGTTAACGGTGTTGACTGTTAACACCCTTTTCTTCACACATTTAGAACTTTGTGAATGCTGTTTTTGTTGTGACTAGGGCTGTCATGAGATCACATTTCCACCACACGATTAAAAGATTACACAATAACAATATTAACGCGCCATCTATGACAAATTAGAGAAAAATAATGCTATTAGTCAAATTCATCTTTAACTTTGTCCCTTGTATGTTTACACAGCTGATTCTAATTCTGGTCTGATTCTAAAAACTGTATGACTCGTCTAAAAAGACGAGTCATACAGTTGTAACTATCATATATGACCTGTGATCATATAACATTGAATTCACAGAAATAATAATAAAATATAAATGTACCTTTATATTGATGTTCTTTGGACAACTGGCAGGTTGTTGTTTTTATAGTCTCTAATTGTCCAAAATCGTCCTCACCTGCACTGTGCACCTGTATAGACAACAGATATGGATATATTATATAACCTTTGTACACCATCAAAAATGGTGAACTATAAGGGCTGAACAATGTTTGTAAGTATTGTTTCATCATTCAAATCACAATGTATGCTTTTAAACATTTACATTTTCGGATAGAATACCAGTGATTCAGTTGTTCTTTTTTCCCCTTTTTGTCCGTTTTTTTGGAAAATTCTTTCTAAGCTTGTAATTAGTGATGTTCGTGGAGTTTAACCTGGACTGATAGGTGAGTATTTCATTAAATTAACACCAGAAAATGTTTGTCCTATTTTCTGCTAAATCAACCTATTCATGGCTTGCCTGATGAATTATCCTCAAAGGGAACAACAGAGGTAAAATACTACTTTATCTGGATAAATACTTTCTCTAATATTGCATTGTATTCTGTAAAAAAGTATATAAAATACAATTACTGCATTACCTCCTCCAGCTCAAAGGAGTTAACCTGTTGCAGGTTCTTTGAGTTGTGCCCGAGGCCCTGGTGCGTCTGTGGATTCAGGTACCGGCTTTTCCCCCCGTTGAACGACTGGACAGGTGGGACAGTAGAAGAGACGTCGTCCCCTTCCCAACCAGTCACAGTGATGCAGCACCGGGCATTGCTACCATTGAATGCCAGGACAGGAAGTGACCTGGATCCACCCAGCTGTCTGGCATCAGACTCAGAGAAAGCGGTTTGTACATCGGGTTTATGTGATCCAAGACATGATCTATCGATGCTCCAAGTCTCAGAGGAGATAGGAGGTGAGGTGTTTGTTTTGGCACCATGTGTGTCTCGACAGCAGAAAAGCGCTTGGTGTACACGCTCCACTATCTGCGGGCAGATTAGATCATACGTAAGCTTGGCAACTGGTTTCAGATCAGCAGTCATTGTGTCACTTTGAGTTGAAATGAACTGATGATCTGTTTCTATCACAGTTTCTCCTGACAATGATGACGCTAGAGATGTTCCTTCACGCCGAGTCCTTCTGGCAAGCTCTCCTGGTTTGACGCCATTTTCATCGCCATCAGCTTTATCTGTTTGTTTAGTGCCCTGCATCTCCTTATGAAGGATCGTATTTCCATTTTGAAGAAGGTCTGTGTCCGCCGCGGTCCGCTGTGTTTGCTCCTCTTTACCACTGTGCCAAGATTCATCATCATCCGTGACCAGCCTCACATCCACAGCTGATTTACTATCATTTACCCCTAAATCCAGTTTCTTGGTGGCCCCAGTCTTGACTTTCTCCAGGACTATAGACACAACATCAGGGAGGCTGGGCCTTTTTCCGGGCGAGGGCTGTGGAGAGGTGGAGTCTGACCCCCGAAGAGAACCCGTGTAGAGACACATCTTGGAGACAGTGTCCTTCAGCCTCTCCACAGGAGAACGTGGCTCGCTGCGGATGTTGCTCCTGAAGCGTTCGATCCTCTCCACGGAAGACGAGGAGAAGGTACACTCTGGTGGGGCCAGTTTCTGAAGAGGAGTGCGGGACACATGAGAGTAGAGGGAGTAGAAAGCGTTGGCCATTGCTGTGAGCACTTGCACTTGTCTAAAACGACCTGTGGAAAGAATACAATGTAAATTAGATCAAGTAATATAGATCTCATAAGCAACATCCAAGCAACACCCACCAGACAATAATGTGTAATTAAAAAAACATCTCCTTACTAGCAAGAGTGAGGCTGTGGTCTTCCTCTCGTATCCGCCGTAGCTGTGAGTCAAGGAAGAGGCGGAAGTTGATGCCCTGAGACAAAGACGGGAAGGTGAAGAAGCGCGGCGGGATGCGAACGGTGACCTGCGGCTCATCACGGCCGAAACCCAGCTCGTACAGCGTCTCCTCAGCATCCTCCGAGCACAACTGCAGGATCTCCGATACACTAGTATGCATGTGGGGGGGAGAAAGGAAGATATGGTATATTTTTGGAAAGCCTTGTTTTATAAATACAATGCTTATTAAGACAGTTGCAAAGTGCTTTACAAAATAATCAAAACAATAAATGAAGAAGGAAAAAAAGGATGGAAGAATTTCAAATATAAATAATATATAAATATATATTATTCAGGTATAAAGTAAGAACAAAAGATAAAAGGAGGAAACTGAAACCTGTACATCGTCAAGCCGGTCCTTCAAGATCAAAGAGCCTTGTTCCAAAATAATAAAGATGTCGAAAGTTTTGAAGCTTTACCTTGATGTACTTGTACTGGTGGAGGAGGAGAGGCAGCTGGAGGCCATGCTATGGCCCAAGTTCAGCGATGGTGGACATAGTTGCTGACGAGGGGTACTGTGAACAAGACAGGTGAGAAGTTGAAGAAACATACAGTGATCTCAAGTTCCTCTTAGGTAACATAATAATAATGCAAACCTATAGTTTAGTTAGAGTGGTTCATTTCCTGAAGTGAAACGTGTTGTTTTGTTGTTTCTTCTATTGTATTTCTTTGAGCTGAGGGAAAAGAAGTTGTCCGCTGACCTGGTGAGTCTGCTGGGACCTTTTTTGGGGGAAGGATGCTGTCCGATGCTTCATGAGAAGAAGAAAAAACAGAACAGCCCATTCTTTAGTATTGATTTAGTAAAGTCAGAAACTCACATCCTCAAATAGTCTTTCAAATAAATAAAGACTATGTTATTTTGCGTAACAAAGGAAATTGAGTTAAAAACACAGTCAATGGTAAAAAAAAAAGTGACATGGATTCATATGAACTAATATTCACTAATTCAATAGAAGGACATGCCTTGTTTCCCGTTGTTTTATTTTTAATGCAACTATAGGAGTGCAGTTGCTACTCACCGAGCTTCAGATGTACTCTCTCCAACGTTTATCAAAGTAGCTGAAACAAGAAAGAAATGATTCCCGAATAAAAAGCAAGTTGATGTGCAGCCGAATGTGATTTCATCAGTTATTTGCAATGTGTCGGTTGGGTGAGTTACGGCCAGCAGGTTGAAACACAAAGGTAACAATGTTGACCACTGCACCACGGTGACGCCCACACACACTGTAGGGCGCCACATTACGTTAATGTGTTTGAAAAGGCATTATGGAATTCTTTACCCTGCTTTTATTTGATACGTCTAGATATTAGACGTACTACTTAACTTGTGAAATGATATGATGTGTTGACCTTGAAATACTAATTATATACCGGTATATATATGTTCTAATGTAAATACTGTACAGTATGTGTATATATAAGTGTGTTTACATTTCATATAACTGTGTGTGCGTGTGTGTGTGTGTGTGTGCGTGTGTGTGTGTGTGTGTGTGTGTGTTTGTGTGTGTGTGTGTGTGCATGTGGATATGTACTTACCATCAGCACCAAGACTGAGCTCATCGTCAAAGTTGCTGGGTTTCACAGACTCTGCAGGAAGAATTCACATTGAAGTAATTTCACACATGGTTCCGCATTATCCTAATTTTCTAAACTGAAGAACGGACAAATTCCTATTTTGAAATCTTACGTGTACTGTCTGTGTCATTAGTGGAAAAGTACGTATTTACTGAAGTATTAATTTGAGGTATTTCCATTTCATGCTACTTTATTCTACTCTAAAACAATTCACAGGAAATGTTGTACTTTTTACCCCACTATAGTTATATGACAGCTTAATTTACAGATTAAGATTGAATTTACAATGAGTTTATTGAATATGACGCACTGTTATAAGTACTCAACAGTATACAAATAAATGTGCTCCATCTTGACTAGCTACCACAGTAAAATGCTACTCCAATGATACAATGTACAATAGCATAACAATAACAATATTGTATTTTTACTTTTGATACTTTAAGTACACTGCTGATAATACTTACATACTTTTACGTAAGTGACATTTTTTTTATTCAGGACTTTTACTTTGATACAAACATGCAACACTAAGTTTGGATTCATGCGTCACATATTTGGTACAGTCATGACTTTGTTTCAGTACATACTCACCAAAACTCAGCTGACCGTTCTTCTTTGACCTGTAAGATATATGACAACATTTAATGCATGAATACACACACACACACACACACACACACACAGTGTTATTTTGCATGCTTCTTCTGTCAAATAACCAAGTCATTTCGTTTGCATTAGCCTCATATGATAGCATGGCTACAAAGCAAGCTTGTGAGATCGACTCCCTAATCAGCTCTCAACGGGATGTGGATGTTTGTCTACTTCCTCTTGTGTAAATGTGCATTTGTTAAGAAACATCAAGGTCAACACCCCCAAACCCATCTGGTCATTTTCATGTTGAGTTCTCAGAATGCATAAACCATCACGCCACTCATTAGATGCTGACACTCAGTATTTAGCACATCACTGACTATCAGTCTCCTTCTCAGTGACTGAAATAAGAGACATTAAACTATCCGTTTCATAACAGGAACTGTTATTTCCTTCTAGTTACATAGTAATATTCACTCTAAAACACAGGGTCATATAAAATGAAAAGTCTTAAGTTGTTTGCTTAAGTCTCGAGATTAAAGAATTTGTTTGAAATGTCTGCGTATATCTTGACCTTCTTTTTTTTTAACCAGTCAACATTGCCTTGAAATGTTGTCCTCGAAAGACATCTGACTTGTCATTTAACACTGGCTGGTCTCACTTCAGAGCACTTTTAACATTATGGTTTTAAAGAACTAAAATACGCTTGTTTTTTCCAAACTTAACTTTAAAAATACCTCATCTAACCTCATTGTGGTGAAAACAATACTGTTGCAATCTTAATGCGCCATCTTCCTGGAACACCTGACCTCAGAGTTTCCACTGTTCTACTTGTTTGTTAAACCTGTTTCCAACAACTGACACCTTTTATCAAAAAAAGTATCATCTTACAGAAAAGGAAAAAGTAGTAAAGCGATTTGACTCACCCACAACCCAGGAGCCAGTTCTCAATCTTTCCTGTGAAGCATCCTGTGGAAATCACACGTAAAAACACGTTACACGTAATCCTCATTGAATAAACAACTCTTTAAGTTAGTTTACTCTGTTTCACATTTGCCTTCCTTTAAAAACAAACAAACATGTAAATAGTAACTTTGGACATGTTCTGTTATGAAGAAGTAGAACCGGTGATTGCATTGCATTAATATTGTATCTATTTCTAAAAGAAGAAGTAATCCATGTTTGATAGATGTACCACTTTTCAGTAACATCACCCACTATACTTCCCCTTCAAATTTATGCTTGATCATGGGCATCTTTAAGATCAATTCACCTGTTGTTACATCAACGGTGGACGCTGGATGGATCCCTCACAATCTCCTAAATTTGGACCTACCGTCAGAAAAGACATCGTCGTCTGCTATCGAGGCCGAGGGGAGGTTGCAGAGCGGTCCGTCAGGGTCCAACTCCTCCAGAGTGGTCTGCTGTCGGCTGCTGTTGATCCAGGCTCGCCGCCTCACTGTGGACGACGGGCTCTCCATCTCCTCAGTTCACAGACAGCCTGGTGGGGTTGAAGCTACAGAGGCACAAGGACAGGACAATATAATTATTGTATTGTATTTCTTTTACTGATATTTGGTTTGAAAGGCTGAACACATTTTTACAATGAAGTCTGTCATATTCACTGTTTTGTGCTGGAATCCTTTATCGGTAAAGTTGAACTTATCAACAGGATGCTGTCTCATAACATGTATTCTATGGCACGTTGGACAAGCCTCTGATACAGCCGACTCTGGTGTCACACGAACACTCTGACAGATTAATATATATTATTTCACATGGATTAGTAGCCACCACCACTATGGTTGAAGAATTACCCCATTACTGCTTTTAAATGAATATACACATGAAAACACATTACTAAACTATTAATCAGATTAAGGTTCAAAGTCAAGTTTTAGTTTTAAGAAATAGGTCAAATCCATTTATATCAACATTTGCAACGGATAAAAATTAAATAATTTCAAATCCAATAATAAGCTCAACCAGCCAGTTAGTTTCATATGGTGAATAGATCAAAACTATGAGACATGGATATTATTTTTTTACACAGATACATGTTTGAAAATAGGGATGTTTCACACTTTGTGGTGATCATAAGAGTTTTTTTTATTGGCCTTACTGTCATCAACGGAATGATATTTTGCTCCATAACCAGCGAGGTAAATGTGGCTGGTTATTAGTTGAACTGAAAAGTCCTGCTAAGAGTTTTCCAAACACACATTTTAAACAAAACAGCGAGTGAACTTGAGAGAAGAAGCGCAGCTTTACCTTCATGGACGCAGGTTTCAGTTCAGTCAGCGTCGCCCTTTCTCTCGTTTCCTGTTGTCGAAGGCTGAGATCTCTGAAAGTGATCTGCAATCTTTAGCAAACTCTCAAACTGCATCCATCCTGTTGTAGTTTCCACTGATTGCCTTGCGGGGACGAGCATCTGGTCGCTTCTTCGGAGTCGTGTCAGCTGTCCTGCACGCGCGGTGCGGATCATTACAGGCTGATGGAGTCTGAGTCTGAGCAGGCTGACTGGAGGAAGTGATCGGGTTCATCAGCGCGGGACGCAGCTGCAGCAACAAAAAAGCAGACACACTAGGTTTTTGGAAATGCCAGAGGTGCATAACACTACATCATTAATCATAATCATTATTAATCTTTAATATTATAATCTCGAGACATTATTATTCATTTGTTAAGTTTGTATCTGATATCATGTGTTGGACACAGTCTCGTCTATTTGCTTTATTTATGTTAATCTTTTAATGAAAGGTATTATGCAAATAGAAGATGGATGAAGAATGTAGACTTCCTACTGGCCCAAAGGAATTTACAGGAGAAAAGTAGAGGAATACATTAAACGACAGCGGTGGGAATCAACGATGCGTTTACTCAAGTACAGTAGCTTATTTTGGTAAAATTGTGAGGTACTTTTATTTACTTTACTTGTTTTATTTCTATTCCATGATACTTTATACTTCTACTTCCCTATTAGACTTTTTATGCCACCATTTATTTGACAGTTGAGCTTACTCGGATACAGGGTTTTAGACATTTTGACATGTCATAGTTGCCTCAGTTTCAGGGTCCTGGTATATTGTGCATGCTGCCTCACTGTCATGACATATTGGGGCCTTTTAATACAACACATGTTAATGTTATTAACACCTGTGCTTCCAAATATCTGCTGTTAAAAAGCTTTGCTGTACATACAAAACTATGATAAGTACCCTACAAGAGTATGCTGGTGTCATCAGTAATAATGAATATATAACGCAGTGTGCATTCTTACTGACTCTCTGCATTATCACATTTAATTAATTTATGATTTTAAATAATAAATGTTCTTATTTATCTGTACTTATTTCTGTCTGTGGCAACACACACTTCTGATACTTAAATTACGCTGATAATAACATACTTAAATGTCAGTAAAGTTTGCACAGTTTCCCTGCAGGGAAGTATTTAAATTGTGATATTCCTATTCTTATTTTTCCTTAAGTGGCTAAAACTCTTCCACTGCTGAAGAGTATTAATGGATAGTGCACTGCAGCCAGATGTTGTAGGCCATTTTGTGTGCGCGTGTTTGTCTGTGTGTGTGTGTGTGTGTGTGTGTGTGTGTGTGTGTGTGTGTGTGTGTGCGCGTGTGTGTGTGAGTGTGCGCGCGCGTATTGGAAACTAGTGTTGGACATAAATAATAGAGAAATATACATATCTATGATTAACTGTAATAACACCAAGCCTGGCCTGCGGATGGACTCCACCCTCTGTCCTGTTTACATGGGCACATGTGCTGCTTCACTGACAGCCCACTCGCACATCCCAATAATAAAAACCCTCCTCCAAGCGAGCCATTCTCCACCCAGCGCGGTTACAGCCAGTGTTTGCGTGTGATAGGGTCTCTGCTCCTCCACCCTGGCGGACTCCTCCCGCCTCCTTGCTGTTTCCCAGCCCACAGGGCGCCACCAGGGAGTGGCCAGTGGCCACGGAGGCAAGACTTAAATACCCAATCGGCCTTCCTCCTTCCCCACCTCCGTGTTCAAAGCAAGACATGAGCCATTACATCTTTACACTGTGGTATGATGAGACAATATCACAGAATGCGTAAAGAGAAATACCAACAAATACCAGAATATGATTACTCATGGCGCCATTTAAGCGGAAAACAGATAACCCAACGTCAATCATACTCAGGGAGCCAACCTACCATGCTTGGTCCCACCCAATTCTCCGCCTTTGAGCCAATTACATTGGCTCGTTGATGCCCGTTGGCAGAAATGACCTTCTCCATTGGACGAAAGCAGCGATCCTTCGCAAGTAGGTCCCAGAAGGGTGCGCTTCTTTTGTGTAAAGGGACAGTGCGATAGTACAGTAAACAGGTGCCAAAATACATTTATATTGAGTCTTTTTACATTATTACTAAATAATAAGGTTTGGACATGTGGTTTGCTATTATGACAAGCATTTGTTGCTATTGTTGTCCGTCATTAGCTCGTTATCTACTGGAAATAGGTATAACAAAAATAATCGTTAGGACAGCAAATAATGTTGAATGTGGACATTTTTAAATGCGATTTTACTTTATAGACTCAACAGAAGTTAGCGCGTCTTAGCATTTGGGGCTTAATACTTTGTGCCAATTGTTGGTTTTAACTCCAGTTGGAAATTACCTTGAATCACGCTAAATTAAGTGCTACATCTAAGCCACATGACGCGATGCTGATGAATTTGCGCTGACGTAGTCACTGTTAGAGGCCTAATAACAAACTACAGTCATTGATGAGGAGTGTGTGATGTGGTTGAAAGCTCGGAAAATCTAGTCAATGGACCGTGGGTCCATATTATTTTGTAAAACTATAACACCAATGTTTAAAATAAGCGTAAAAGCTATATTTTTGCTGGTCAATGTTCGAAGGAGCCAGGCTACAATGGTTCATAAATCGAGCGCACCTGTCTGTCTCCTTCATAGGGGGAAGCCTGTCAAGTTTGTGTGAAGTTGTGAAAAGTTGTCAACCCGAAAAAAGAGCAGAGAAACTCCTCCCGTCTTCAAATTATGAGCAGTAAGTGAACTTTTCCAACTCACTGGCATGTTGCGAACGAAGCATTAGGTTCACAATAACAAGTATAATTAAAGTACGTATTATAAGTGTGTTCACCGACGTAAGTATGACATCGGAGTATTTTCTCGCTCGCGCCTCGAGCAGTTTAAATGTGACCAACTCGCGTTACTTAACTGCTAATTGTCGATACTCGGCTAACAATATCTAGCCAACTAAGTTAAGTAGAGCTAGCCTGCTGTGCAACAGCAACGTAAGTTCTGCTCTTAATTGAAACTACATGCTTACACAATGATGTAACTTCAGTAATTCACTTGTGCTCGCTAAGTTGTATTTTGTAGCCCAGTTGAAACCATGAATGTCTCTTTAATACGTAACGTGAGCAGTTTTACTGGACATTTCTTGTTGTGTAGAGTTCATGATAGCTTAGCTGAAAAGCTAGCTGGCCCTTGCGATCACTTGTGGCAGGGATTTTCCTGCTTTTCTGTATTTGTTTTACGTTGGACTCTTCATTAAAGTTTCATTTTTTTTCTCTTGAGTTCGACCATTCGTACAACGTCGGTGTGTTTTCTCCTCTTCGTTGAACGCAGCGTTAATAGTTTGATCAACTCGTTTCAAATGTTGCAACTTTTAATAGAAGTGATCTTACAAACTCGTCTTCCGCAGATCAGCAGCAGGGTGAAATGGCCGCTGTGGAGAGCGGCGGAGGCTACAGTCAAAAGCGAAACACGAATTCACAAGTAGGTTTACCCAGACGTTCACTGTGAGCCGAATCCGATGATTTGTCAACGGATACAGATTAAGTATACTCCCCTACTCATACACACTGTCCGTGTTGTTTATGTCATATTGACGTTGATTCTGTCATTCATCTCTGTCGGAACTACGGGTTGTTGATTTTCTCTCTCGAGCACATGTCACTGGGGTGGGGAATGGGCAGGTAAATTTCGCCCACACGGGGTGTTCCCGTCAAACCCCGGCACTTGATGTGCATTTCGCTCGGCCCATTTGGCTGGCCTTGGAGGGGGTGGCTAGAGGAGTGTGTCAGTTTATAGGGCAAAATATAGTGTGGGAGGGAGATGGGTGGGTTTGGGGGAAGGGGAAGCCGAGCCCGCCACTGCTCTGGAAAACATGTGGTCCCTCCCATACTCTCCCCACCCTGCTTCCCCTCGGACTTCTTGCTACAGCCCCTCTCTGTGTGAACTGTAATGTTATGAATGGCGTTTGGTGTGTGTGTGTGTGTGTGTGGCACTATAGCATGATTAGATTGGTATTTACAGAGCCGAGCACATGATTTGTATTTGTTGTATTTCCAATTTATATCTAAACTACATCATTTGTAAGAAATTGAATTAAATGTTAATTTTAAATCTAAATTGTCCTGTGGTCATTAAAGTTTAGGCCCAACAATCCTAATGTTTTAAATTAATTGTGGAATCATCCTGCTTGGTCTTTTCTAGTTTAACGTTGTTTATAAAAGTGCTCTAAAAATATTGTTAGCGTGACTATATTGGTATTAATGTTTCCTTTTAATATACTAATTTGAACTGCGTCATTGAGTGAGCCTTTTTACACCCATGTATATACTTTGTCTCACTGCTGCAGCATTAACATGTTTGAGATATTAAGGTGTATTTATACTCTCATGTATTCTCTTTTCAGGACTCACAGCAGCCATCTCCGCTTGCCTTGTTGGCAGCCACATGTAGTCGAATTGACACCCCAGGAGAGAACGATTCACCTGCAGACCAACAACAACAAAACCAGCAGCAACAGCTGGACCTAAACCAGGGTGTTTTCACCTCCAGTGCCAACAGCTGGCAGGTTATCCCTCTTAGTGTTCAAGCAACCTCAGGCACTAACACCATCACCACCGACTCCTTAGGGGTGATGACAGCAGACATGGGCAAGAGCAGACAGGTGCTGTCATCTTCAGCAGCTGTTGTGAATACTCAGGGACAGCAGCAGCCACAGCAATACGTAGTAGCTCAGGCTCCATCGATGCAGGGTCAGCAGATGCTTACCACCATATCAGGTATGATGCCCAACATTCAGTACCAGGTTATTCCCCAGTTTCAGACGGTAGATGGCCAGCCACTGCAGTTGGCACATACTCAGCAGGATTCTGCAGGAGCAGGCCAGCAGTTTCAGCTAGTGTCATCTGCGAATGGCCAGCAGATCATAGCTGCAACCAACAGAGCTGGTGCTGGAGGAAACATCATAACGATGCCCAGTCTCCTTCAGGGAGCCATCCCCATACAAAATATAAGCTTAGGCAATGGCATGTTACAAAACCAGCCCCAGTTCCTGGCAAATATGCCTGTGTCACTAAATGGAAACATCACGTTTTTGCCCGTCAGCACTGGAACAAGCGGAGGGGGGGATCCAAATGGTGGAGGGGATACAGGGGGAAACCAACTTATACAGCAACATCCAGTGTCCAGTGGGGCAGGTTACATGACAACTGCGTCCACTGTCACTACACAGGCCGCCTCTGTATATGGAATGACTCAAACTCATAACAGCAATGGAGTGGTGACAGGGACATTCCAGCAGAACACAGCATCTTCTCTGGGTGTCCCGATACAGCCAGACAACAGAGACGGGCAGCAGCCACAACAAATCCTTATCCAGCCTCAGCAGATTATCCAAGGTGGAACATCCCTCCAGACCATCCAGGCTGGTACTGTTTCAACCGCTGGGGGTCAGGTATTTGCAACTCCGACACTCAGCCAGGAAGGGCTTCAAAATCTTCAAATTATGCCGAATACAGGCCCCATCCTCCTACGCACTGTAGGCCCCAATGGCCAGGTGAGCTGGCAGACCATTCAGATCCAGAGTCCGGCAGGACCACAGATCACGCTGGCCCAAATGCAATCACTTCCCCAACTTGGCCAGAGTGCTGCTGCAGCCGGAGGAGTATCTGTCAACACAGTGCAGATCCCAGGCATCCAGACCATAAATCTTAACACACTCGGAGGCTCTGGGCTGCAGATGCACCAGCTGCAGACTGTTCCAATCACCATTGCTAGCTCGACAGGTCAGTGAGTAGTTTGTTTTCTCGGAATAATTGATGTTCAGTGTAAAATAATGTATAAATACTATTTTGACAACTTTTGCATTTATATTTTGAAAAAGTGTCCTTTATTTATAGTAGGACTGTGTAATAAACTATGCAATCCTCTTGCATGACTACACATGTTTCTAAATCAAATCGGTCTATGTTATTTTGACTTTTTCCTCATTTATTTGAATCAAAATAACATAGCTTTTTAATTATGTCTGCTATTATTCTTATTATTCTTATTTTATTATAGTTATTTTTGGCAAAACTAATAACCAACAACTATTATAATGCACAAAAATGGTTCACCTTTACACTAACTCAGAGTTGAGTAAATATATTAAATGGTCTTGAAAATGTTTCTTTATGAACCTTGTTTCCCCAGGACTAAAATGCAAAGTATCTATCACTGGATGTTATCTCTTTTGTGTGTGCGCACTATACTGGTATTACCAGTTCAGCTGGCCCAGTGTTTTTCCAAGCTCTTTGCTGCACTGAATGAGTTTGTGTTCTTGACACTGCATCTCCCCAGAACATGGCCACATTACAGTGGCTATGGGCTACAATTTCTGTGACATGGTAAGGGTGTAACTTGACCCCTCCCATCTTGTAGCAACCGTTATCATGTCTATATCCTTCTCTATTTGGTTATTGGCCCCTCGCATTATCTTCATTTGTTTGCTAGTCTACATTTGTGCTGTTTTTGAGGAATCCTTTGGTCTGTTTTTAGTGAATGTGATTTGCTCTATTATCCTTATTATGAAATTATTTCCACCAGCTTCATACTGAAAGGTGGATATAACTTCACATCAGTGTCTGTGATGACATTACAAACATTTAATTATATAATCGTTATGGCCTGAAGGGTTTAAGCTATTTGTTGTTTGACTATTTAATCTAAAGCTACTCATATTAGTAGTCATATTCATATAGTATGTCTTACTACTACTTGCACTGCTAGAACAAACATTTATTTATTTACACCCATGGTTCAGTATTGTTCTTTGGTTCTTCAACAATGTTGAATATAGCCATTGTAAATGCCCAACTCTTCTAGAGCGGTGTCAAGCGCCGGTGCTTGCACCCTGCTCCACACAGTTACGTGCAACATTTCAATTACCGTAACTCCTCGACCTTTTGCGCTATCAGCGTAATTCATTACGGTAATGTTAAAAACCAGTGGCGCGATTGCCTCTGGGGGAGGAGTGGAAGTGAGGAGAGCAGGGGAGCAGCAGGCGAGAGTGTTTGAGTGGCATTTTATTTGTAGATAATACTTTTGATGTTGTAAATAATAGTATTAGTATTGTTTCATTCTCAATGGCCGGGACAGGAACTGCTTCAGGGAGCTAAACAAATCTCAAATGCCTGGACATGGACAAATATAACAACCTGTAACATGGACACTGAAAGCTCTAGGCAAAAATAACTGTTTGAGAAGATGTAAAATAGGTTAAATTTAATTCATTTTGTGTTATTACACACTGTTAATAATGACAAATACTTGCCATATTTGGAAAGATACAGCTTCTCCTTAAAAAAAGAGCAAAACAATGTACACAAAGGGCATTTCCTGACACATTTACTGATTTTTTAAAAAAGAGAAAAAGAACAATGTGCCCTGTCACAATTACAGCTCTAAAAGTAAATATCCAAAATTCTTGACTGTCATTGAAAATTACTGGCAGTAGATCTTATCAGAAAATACATAGATCTCTTAGTTGAAGCCAGCAAGCACACATTTTAAGATGCATATATTTATCTGGTTTACTCTTGGTGCACCTGGCATTTAAAAAGAAAAAGAAAAAAAAAAGCGGTAACATTAATGCATGGTAGCTTTAATCTCTTAAATGGAATAGATTGTTTTGCAAGAAAGAAACGCTTGATGTCTGGTAAGATAGTTGTTTTTTTCTTAACTTGATTAGTGAAATGTCTCATACCCTTGTTATAAATGATCTCACGTGAGTTTGTTTCTATTCCATCACTACATCACTACAGGAGATCAGGCGTTGCATACAGGCGGAGAAAGTTTGGATGACGGCACAACTATGGATGATGGAGATATTAGCCCACCACCTCAAGGACGACGTAACCGCAGGGAAGCCTGTACCTGCCCCTTCTGCAAGGATGGAGAGGGACGGTATGTCTAATGTAATCCAATACAACAGCTGTAAAGTATACTCCTATGATCCATAATATGTCCAGATTTTGTAACCATGACTTTTGTTTTAATTAAAATTATAACGTTTTAATTTAGTTAGTGAATTGCATTTCTGGATTGCATTAGATTTAGGTTTGTATAATATAATAATATATTAGGCTGGCAGAGAGAAATTAAGCTGATCATACTGGGACACAGGATAACAGGATAGTAATATGAAAAACAAAGAAGCAGAAACACTAGGAATATCTATTGAGTTGGACTTCCAAGGGTAGCTAACACTAAGGTTGAAACAACAATCTGGCAAGAAATGGTTGAAGAGCCAGGGGAGATATACTTTAAGCTTATGAGCTGATTACAGACAGGTGTGCATGAGGAGCAGAGTTCGGAGCAGACCACAATAAAGCCATTAGACAGACAAAACAAACATATTATTGATATTATTATTATTAATATGACTGTCATTTGTAACTCGTTGGTGCAAGTTTACTTTGTCATTAAAGGGATTTGTGATTCAATGTTAAGAAAACTACAGTATATCAGAACTGTAATTGTAATAAAACATCGGTTTTCTAAAGAGTATCTCAGAGAAACAGTTATTATTCATCTTATTGTACTTCACCTTCTAACTCTGATTCTTTTCTTTTTCTTTTTGCATCAAACAGGGACCCAACTAA
The DNA here is from genome assembly GCF_009769545.1 of Cyclopterus lumpus. Lineage (NCBI taxonomy): Eukaryota > Metazoa > Chordata > Actinopteri > Perciformes > Cyclopteridae > Cyclopterus > Cyclopterus lumpus. The sequence goes on along the minus strand of NC_046970.1, from coordinate 18,500,257 downwards.
AAAGAAGCAGCACATTTGTCACATCTCTGGCTGTGGGAAGATCTACGGCAAGACATCCCACCTGAGGGCCCACTTGCGTTGGCACACAGGAGAACGACCCTTCGTCTGCGGCTGGTCCTTTTGTGGGAAACGATTTACCCGTTCAGATGAGCTTCAGCGCCATAAGAGGACGCACACAGGTGAGGATTTAGTTTAGTTATTTTGACATTAATGGAAGGATAATACATCTCACACAACTATAAAACTTAAAATATGGTAAAGTCCAAAGGCGTGCTTCTTTGATGTAGAAATGGTAAAGGATTTCCTGGAAAACTATGTTTTCCAGGAAATCCCTTTTTTGTCCAAGGATTAAATACTTTATCAACAGAAAGCTAATCTTTCTTGATAGTCGATTTTATTTTTTTAGGTTAAATGTTTGATGCTTTTTGTTTTGTCTTTAATCATATTAAATAAATGGCTTTGTGTTTGAATATGTCTATTTAGGGCTTCAGGAAATTGCTATTTTCTGAAATTTTCTGGGCCAAATGATTGATCAAGATAAGAATCGACAGATTAATTGATAATAAAAATTGTCTTTGCCGCTATAGGATTACTTATCCAATTGAATCTCCCATATGATCTATAATTTCCCCCCGAAATATAAAAGAAATATTCTACAGTGCATTAAATCTTCATACATGTCATCAAAACCAGGTGCAGCTGTTTTTTATAGTTTCTTTTTAATTTCCCCCTCCTTTTCAGGTGAAAAAAGATTTGTTTGCCCCGAGTGCCCTAAACGCTTCATGCGCAGCGATCACCTCTCCAAGCACATCAAAACCCACTTGAACAAGAAAGCAGTTGCCACCAGCAGCATCGCAGTCTCAACTGACCCTGCCTCCCCAACAGCAGGAACAAAAGTCGGCACAGCCAGTGACCAGCACACCATTGTCACCATGGAAACCTTATCTCCAGAGAGCATAGCTCGGTTAGCCAACAGTGGGATCAACATGATGCAAGTGGACCTTCACCAAATTAACGGTAACAGCTACTAAGGGCGGTGGAGGATCAGGGAGACGGGCTTTGGTGGTTGTCGCTTTCGGACACTTGGGGTTAAAAAGGGCACCGACTGCAGACACAGAACCTCGCAAAAGCTTCAGACAGGAGGGACGCTCGCAGATGCAACACAACGGACACTATTGTATTTAAGAACTGAGGCAGCAATATGGATCTCCAACTTATATTTAGATATCTGTGGTGTTGAACGGTCAGAGTTGGAGGAAAATGTTGGACGAGGGACATCATCATGAAATCTAATTTCCTCTGAATGGAAATGTCACAGCACCAACATCTGTCCCATACAGAGACTCAATCTTCCCTGATGGTGCGTTTGAAATAACACACCCACAGACCACCCACACCGTCTATGCTGAATTGGTAACTAGTAATATCCTGTATACAAGCTTCTTTAGTAAAGAGATGACACTAAGTCAGACTCACCCTTCTTCCCAAGGCTGTTCGCTCCTTGTCCTTCTTCACCTCCAGGTATTTCTGGCCTTCCTAGACTGGGCTGCTGTATCAGCCTTGCCCCTCAGGCTAAGTTGCCTATAATGCTAAATTCACCCCTAAAATAAAAAGTATAACAATCTTGTGCAGAAAATATTTTGTATCCTTTCTCACATTTCAGTCTAACAATCCCAGTATCATAGGAATAATATGAAGTGTTTTAGGGTGAACCGTTTCAAGGAGGGCAGGAATACAAAAGGTCACGACCGGGTTAGAGCCAAAAGCACTAATCAGCGTGAGGATGTAGGTGTGTCAGGGCACTGAAATCCTGAGAATAACTCTTTAACCTCTTAAGTAGGTACACACACTCAAGCCATCATGCTTTGATACGTTTATCATAGCAGAATATTTAGATTTTTTTTTTTTTTTGTGTATATATATATATATTGTTTTTTTTTTGGTAAAGGCTACATCAATTCTTAGCTTAGGCAGGAGCATCTTACACGATTGCAAGAGATTGCCTTTCAGTTGTATGAACCTCTCATGCACAATCAATCTTAATCTTATGTTATTACTTTTATATATATACATATATATATGTAGATTAAAGGTTTACATTTAAGAGCCTTTCTGTTATAGAATAATGTATTCTATACAGTCCAGATCTTCCCAGTAACCCCCCCCCCCAATACTTATATTTGCCTTTTCAGTTACCGTTCTCTTTTGGTGGAACCTTTTTTTTTTTTTCTCAGTTAAATCGGGTCAGACAAGTATCTTGTAATATGTCCAGACAGCATAAATATGCAAGCTCAAAACCAAATGTTCATATTCCATTTTATAAGAAAAACTAGGAAGTCTTTCTTTGGTCCATGAACTTTCTATTAATTTTTACTTGTATAATGCATATGTTAAAAGTTCTAACTGGAAACGATCCAGCTTGAGGCAAGCACCGGACACACATCCCTTTGTTGTCCAAATAAATAAGTTGCTAAATGTATTGGTCAATGTTTTTTTCTGAAAGACTCTTCTCAATGTTGAAATGTTTCTTTGCTTCAGAATTCTACTTTCTAACTTGTGTGACAGAAATGTATGTTTAAAAGATCTCCTTTTGAAAATCTATCGGCTAAGTTCATCAGACAACAAGTGCTCTTATTTTTTTCTGCCCCATTTTAAATAAGGGATTTTATAGTGTGTGTGTGTGTGTGTATATATATATATATATATATATATACACACACACACACACAACTACTGCAAATGCCAACAGCTGGATTAAAATTCTGAATATACTTGTCTCTTGTAATTTGTCTCAATCTCACAAAACCATCAGATTTTTGGAAAATACTTTATTCAGATAAAAACCACAGGTTGTGGATGTTTTATTAAAAAAAACTCAAAACAATTGCTGCACAGTGTTAATATCACATCCCTACATTGTTGTCCTCACTTTTCAGTTTGTTGCGGAGGCTGTAAGGAGGAGAAAAATAAATAAAAAATAATCTCAGATGTTTTGTTAGTCCCAACACTTACATTCACATGAGAACACCATTTTATGGCATTAAATCAGGCGATGTAGTTCCCCACCTGCTGAGGTAGGAGTGGACGTCAGAGAAGCCGTGGTACTGAGCGAGAGGGAACAGGATGCCAGTCGGGCAACGGCCTTCACGCTGGCGGCAGAAGCTGCAGTTGCAAATACCACGACAGGAAGGACACTTCCACTCCTGAGGAGACAACCAAAAGATTAAACACAAACGACTTGGATCAGAGACAAAATTACACAAGCAAAACATTTAACTACATTGAGATTTATGACTGGCGGGTTTCTTTTTCAAAGATAAAAACGTAAAACGGCACCGAGAGAAGATAATGTGCAAAGTTGTAGCCAAGTTAATCAAGCAACCAATGAAAGATGATTTAGAGGGAAAGCATGAACAAGTTATGCTTCCACTGATGAAAATAAATAAAATGACAGGAAATGCATTTCTAGGAGATATATATATATATTGTAGTGTCACGGGCTGTCGCTAGGACAGGCTAGCCTGGGGCGGTGCCAAGAGAGAGATGAACACAGGCACGTCCGAGGGTATTTAACAAAAGTCCAGGTTTATTTCCCATCCCACCAGCAAGGTAACATTCAAAAACAACAAAGTATCAAAAAAAAAGGTCCAGTTAGATAACGCAAAACATCCCGGAGGAGAAAGTGGTTAATTAACCAAACAAAAACTCAATCCTGGTGAATCCAGGCTACGAGGTCCTCTCCCTTTTTGTCCTCTTCCAGGTGCTCGTGGGTTCACCTTCCGCTCTCCCTTCTCCTTCCCAGGTGCTCTCCCTTAAGTCTCCCAGCCCTGCCTCAATCAGGTGCCTTAAGCAGCTGCAGCTGGGTGAGCGGTGAGGCAGGCTGGGAGATGTAGTTTTTGCACTGGTGGCCACTCTGTAGCGCCCATCCACTACCTGTCCCCTTGTGATGCCACAATATATATATATATATATACACACATTATATAGTTGTGACCCATCTCTGAACATCCACTGACAGTAAATAGTGACACAACGTGTGCAAAGTGTATATTTGTGCATCTACACAGGTGTAGTGTCAGCAGTCTGACCGGATCAAGCAGCGCCTTCTTGACATCCTCTCCATATCGGTTCCTCAAACACGGCCCACAGAACTGACCCATAATCCCCCGACAGTCCTCACTGCGGCAGCACGTCTTTGTGTCGACCGTTTTCTGACGGCACTGATGGCATGTGGAGCCCTAAAAAGTACAAAAAGAAACCTCAACAACAGATGGTGGACGGGCACACTATCATTGTATGACTTTTCATATTCTGTCATGCAGAGGTTGAGGACCATCTATTCGCTTCAGTGATGGAGAGACTGCCACCTGGTCATGACCCCATAGCGTCATTGGTTTTTCCCACAAATTTTCAGAACTGGCTACAAAACTAACCAGATGTTGGCCCACATCTTTCAATATTTAGCATCCTTCACATATATATCTCACTGAAAAAAAAAAAAAGAATTGCAGGTGAAAGTCCAGCTGAGAACTCACTGTAAGGCTGTTATAGACTTTCTCCGTCATGTTGTCTGCCACCAGCTGAATCTCATCCTCTGTGATGTCCTCCACGGGACGGACACAATGAGGTTTGCACAGCTTGGGCCGCGGGGTGCCACGGCGCTGTGGGGATCTGCGTACCTGGAGCACAAAGACAACACTGATGAGAATATAAAATAGACTCATCATTCATCCCACTCAGTATTTGAAAATGCTTGAATACTGTTCCTCAGGGACAATACGACAGCCAGAGAGTAGTCACAATCCGACTGCATGTTAGACACAGAATGCTTTTCTAAACATTTTTAACTAGTCCTTAAGTAACACAGCCGACCTCCAGCAGTTCCTCGAAGTTGAGCTCCAGTTCTTCCTCCTTTGGGGCTGAGGGACCACCTCCTCCCCCCATTGAGCGGGTTTGTCTGCGAGACGCCCTTTCCGGGTTCTTCCTGGACTCTCCTTCGGCTGCACCAGAGCGGGGTGGACGCTGCATGCAATGTGGGATAAAAATCACCTCAGTTCATGCGCCTATTTAGAAATACTATTCGTCAGAACTCAACTGAATATAGACGATAGGGTGGTAGTCCCTCGACTTCTTCGTAAAGTGTTGGGATCTCCATATATGTCCACCATCCCTCATATTGAATATTAACAACTGCAACATCTCACGTGTGTGTGAGAGACTTTGATCATTTTCAAACTCACAGAACTTCTGTCTTTTGTCTTCTCTTTGCCTGCTTGTTTTTTCCAAATCCCTGCACCTCCTGGCATTTTCTGCAGGTCTGCCATTAACTGAGCCAACTGTTAATCAGGGAGGATAAAAAAGGATTAGAGACACGGCAAATGACTTGAAACTAAAAGCATTTTTGCATTACAACAATATCACAAAGTCCAATCTTAAGTTATGTGTCCGGCACCAACATCCCTGACTGTGAATCGCCACTATATACGAAAAAGGAGTATACGTAGAATAGATTTGTTATAATATTAACTATGGCTTTCTCTCTGGGGTTACATGCAATTAATATAAAAGGGTGTGAACTTTAATTTGTGTCAGGCACACTGGGTATTCTTAGGCACCGTTTTGGGAGCCACAACTTTAAATACATTCTCACGTCTGTCAGTTTCCAAATAGTACACTACTGTAAATGGTTCTGTGTTTCCTACCATCGCTTTGTTGGCCTTGATGTTCCGTTCTCTCTTCACCTGAAAAGAAACAGAAACATCTTCTGCTGAATCGGATCCACACTCTTTGGAAGGAGATGGCCGGGCCACTGCCATCTCTTCATCTTCAGATTTAACACGTCTCTTCTTCTTTGCCTGACTGGTCTTTCCTGCCCACTTCACGACTCTCTTGTTCCTCCTCTTTTCTTCTTCTTCCTCCTGCTCCTCATCAGAAGACTTCTGGGTAGAGGGAGTGGAGCGGAGAACCACCCTCAGCCTAAAGGTTGTGGCACTGGAAGATAGTTTAGACGTTGCTTCCGGCTCCCTGGTACAAAGGTCGTGCTGCATGGCTTCATCTTCATCTTCATCTTTTTCTTCTAAATTTGAATTCTGATTAACACAAGAACGTGATTTCTCGTTCTTACACATTAGTTTCCAAAGTACAGTCAAATCTATCCATTTTAGTAAATAAAATAAAATTATTATAGCAAAATATGACAAGCACAAGTCAGCTGCATTCAAGTATGACACATCAGTAGGCTACAGGGCAAAACAACCCAAACAAGTGCTTCATCCACATCGTAGGTTTATGTTTATTTTTCCAATCCGAGGCTGGATCTGGACAAAAAACAGGCCTGCATTCAAACCAAATCACTCACCTTATCGCAGTGGTCGCTGATCTCACTGTCAGAAAAGCCATAAAATGTGCGCTCGTTTTCAGAGTCATCCACAAAAACATCGGCTAACGTTAGCCTTGTTGCGACGGCGTCCATTCCTAAAACCCCTGCCTAAAAGAGAGCCACAACGACACGCTTATCCTAAAAAATATTTTTTTTAAATCATGTGTTGGACGCTTTGAACGTGATTATTGCGTGTTGTTATTTTGTACCATTTTATTCTTGGTGACAGGGACACACTAGCTAGACCCCTCCGCGCGGAGGAAACGTTACCTGTCCAATTAATCTGATTGAAAATTCAGTGTGTGTGTTTTGTAGTTCAGGGCAGCACGAGTGCACAGAACGAGCCTCGAACCATGTTAAGTATAAACTCCGCCCTCAAGGGGTTTGCTGGATGACAAAAACATGCAGCCTTTCAAGACACAAAAATAGTCCCACAGTTATCGGTCACTTTTAAATGTAGTTTAACGTGAGCTTTAACTTTCACCATTTTAGTGTCGTGCGTCAAGATGGCGCTCTCCAAGCACCTTTAGGGCTAATATGAAGCAATGTTGCATTAGCCTACAACGTTACTTAACGTTTCTCTTGAAGTCTGGAAATAATTATTTGGGAAGTAAATCATTATTTGGGAAGTGAATGAAGGATTTGTTTTCCGAGACGGCTGGAAGAGTCTACATTAATGTCTAAATACTTTTCCTACACATCAGCAGTGAACCAAAGTATTGTACATTAAAAAAAAGATTGACTGTACAATTTTGACAGTTACTTTTTATTGGACAAAGTCACATCTGATGTCTCATAATTTTGATTATATAAAAATCGATATTTTGGCATATAATGTCTTTTCTTTTTTCCCCTTCTTTTTACACACAGTGAGTATTGCTATTATTGTCTTCCTAATATTCAAGTTATCCAGTTCTATTTCACTTTATAACTGGGTACATATTTTTTGGGCGCCATAAAAAAGTAACAACACAATCACCGGCTGGTGTTACCAAGTTAAAGTGCCTCCTTCTGTGGCCACTGTGGATTTGTGGGACACAGAACTGAGGGGGCTGAAGGACAACACCCCACTGGAGAGAGCAGGTGATATTTTTTTAACAATGGGAGATAATCATGTTGACAATTGTCCTGTATTTCCACAGCCCCATTGTATGGCAGGCTCATTGTACATGCATATGTGTGGCAGTGGGAGTGATGTGGGAAACTCCTCACATTCCCAGGACTGATAAATACTTCCTCCCTGCTTGGCCGGTCCTGGCTCAAAGTGACGATGATCATGCAGCAGAGGTGGCTGACTTTGGCTGTGGGTGAGTAAACTTGCGATGAATAAAGCAGAGAAATTGTATTTCTGAATGTTTACCTCTTTTGAGTCTTGTTTTTGCCTATACTCAATGCTGCAGATGCCCAAACAGGCTCCACGTGTATGCCTTGTAACACAGTGCAGATAAAATGATCCTAGAAAAAGCTTCTCTTTCGTGGGTCATATCACCTGCATCAAATACCATTTAGGATACGCTTAAGGAGAATGGATGATGTGATCAGCAGCTATTTTTTATTTCTTTCTCCTCCCAGCATGCATCTGTATTTGCATCTCCGACCAGTCTTTTCCTCAGAAGAGACGATGTGCATTCCAAGTGACTGCCCAGAACCAAGAATACACAGCTGTTGGTAATGTGAGTGGGTCGGTGCAGCTATGTGAGAAAACCCAATGCTGCGTGGGCTATTTTCTAAATGTTGATGGCCGGCCGGTGGTGGACGTTCTCGGTAAGAAACCATGGCAAAACGCAAGATATCTGGACCAGTACCTTTGCACTAGTCTGCATGGTCTAGACTCTGGTCTGTACTATTATGAGAGTCATGCACATTTTTGCTCTGAAAAGTAATGTTGACTAGTTATTTGCTGTAATGTATATATGTCTGATGGCTTAGTTTGGTTTTCATGTATTTTTAGTTCTATTTTTCTGTTGCAGCTTGTGATATAGCTGAAAAGTCTTGCCCAGATGCCACCTGCAAGACACAAACACGCTTCAATGGTCAGGTCCTTGTGTGTGTGTGCAACACAGACCTCTGCAATAGCAATAGCAACATCACTTGGACCCTAGAGTTGGAAGATCCTCAACCCTCGTATTTTGTAGGTATGACCATGATAAGATAACTAATCCTTGAATATCATTTGCAACCAACATAGTGATAAAACTATATCCTGACGTGATGACAGAGTGAGGTATTATTTTATTTTCCTTACAGGAAATGTTATAAATGATTCAAAACACACTCTACTCTCCTTTAATTAGAAATTAGACATTTTGGAAAATTGCTTCAGTTAATATCTTGTGTTTTTCAAATTTTTTCATTATGTTATATTCACTTAATAATGGAACATGTTGAGTAATAAATACAATTGATTGATTAAAAAGTCATGTTGTCATTATTCACAGATAACATTAACAATGTTCTCTTTCATTTTTCTTTTTAGATCAAAAGAAAGCTACTGCAATAAGTCTGGCTTTACTAGTCCTGAGCATCCTGCTGATCATTGCAGCCAAATGGAGATGCCTATTTAAGAAGAAAAGTAAGATCCTTTTTAGTTTCAACATCAAGATAGAAATGCGAAAATGTGTTGTTGTTTTGATTTAATAAACAGAAAGTGGCAGAAAGTGGTAGTTAAACTACAGTAACCCAAATGCCTTTAGAGTGAATTATCTGTTGATGTTTGCAGGTGTCGACTAAGCGCATACACACAAGAGGAGTGTATTGTCTTGATCCATCAGATTTAGATAAACTTCAGTTCATTTTAAATCGCACACATTACATTACAGCTCATTATTATTAAAGATTACAGCTCCTGAATTATCACTTTCTGTGGCTTAGAATGTTGACATCAAGGTAAAACGTGTTGTTTCTATGTCAAGTACCCTCTCTGCTTCTCATAGGATTAGAGAAAACATTCTTGAGCCATGTTTCCACTAAACTCGGATTCAGTTCTCATGATGTCTTTGTTTGACCTTGTAACTGTTTCATTCTCTCTGCTAGTCTGACCTTGGTGTTTATCTCTGCTCTAACACTCCCTTTTACCTCTGTCCTTTTGTTTGTCACTATTCAGTCAGATTTCTGTGGCTATTCAGTCAGGCTAGTTAAAAATGAATTCTGACTTTATTGTTAGATTACCATCAATGACTATGTGTTAATTACATGACCTGTCAACTTTCATTATTTTAGAGGATAAACCTAAACTGTGTTCCTGCCAAACAACTGAACCCTCTGAGTTTCACATTGATGACATTGAACTACAGCAGGTAAGCCAAGCTATCACATGGATTTACAATATATGGTGAGCAGTGTTCAAAATCCAGTTATAATGATAACTTTTCTAGTCACTCAAAGACGCTTTACATAAGGCATAGACAAACAGAACACAACTAAATAGAAAGACAAGGAGCAAACAAAACAAACAAACAGAACATTTCAGGTAAAAAGGGAAAAAAACTGGAGGAGCTATGTGGAATGAGACGTGTAGTAGAGGGTAGGGAGCAGCGGTTAGTAGGAGAAGGCGAGTTTGAAGAGGTGGGCTTTGAGGGCTTGCTTGAATGATGATAGGGTGGGAGCCTGACGGATGGGGATGGGGAGGGCATTCCAGAGGAGGGGTGCAGCAGCTGAGAAGGCCCCGTCACCCCAGGTCCGGCACTTGGTCCTGATGGTCTTCAGAGTGTTTGCACTGGCGGACCTGAGGCAACGGGTTGGGGCTTGGAGGGTGAGGAGGTCTGAAAGGTATAGGGCCAGGTTGTTTAGGTCTTTGTAGGTGGTGAGTAAAATCTTAAAGTCCATCCTGAATTTGACCGGGAGCCAGTGAAGGTTGCGTAGGACCGGGGTGATGTGTTCATAGTGGCGGGTGGAGGTGAGCAGTCAAGCTGTTTATTGAGGATTTTGTTGGGAGAGCCATAAAAAATGCTGTTGCAGTAGTCAAGGCTGGAGGTCATGAGGGCATGGATGAGAATTTCAGTGGTGGCAGAGGACAGGGAGGGCCGGAGGTGTGCAATGTTCCTGAGGTGAAAGAAGGCGGAGGTGATGTGCCGTGGGGTAGGAAAGAGAGGGTGGGGTCGAGGATGATACAGAGGTTGCAGACCTGTGTGGAGGGGGTGACGATGGAGCCATCAATATTGAAAGAGAAGGTATGGGCTGAGCGGGTGAGGGAGTTAGGGCCAATGATGAGTATGTCAGATTTATTGCACTTGAGTTTGAGAAAGTTCTGTTGCATCTATGATTTTATATCAGTGAGACAGGTGGTGAGAGTGGAGTAGGTGACTGAGGTGATGGTCCTGGAGGAGAAGTAGTTGGGTGTCGTCAGCGTAGCAGTGTTAAGTCGAGACCATGACGACGAATGATTTGTCCAAGGGTAAGAATGTAAATGATGAAGAGGAGGGGACCAAGCACAGAACCTTGGGGGACACCGTGGGTGACTGGAGAGGTTGAGGAGTTACAGTTGTTTATGGCAATGAATTGATGTTGGTCTGAGAGATATGAGGTGGTCCAGGAAAGGGCAGTGCCAGTTATGCCAAGGGAGTACTGGAGACGTGAGAGGAGGATGGAGTGGTTGATAGTGTCGAAGGCGGCACTGAGGTCAAGGAGGATGAGGATGGTGAGGAAGCCAGAGTCAGCAGCGAGAAGTATGTCATTTGTGATTTTCAGTAGGGCGGTTTCTGTTTTGAACGGAAGCCGGATTGGAAGGGTTCGTAGAGATTATGGAGATTGAGGTGGGACTTGAGTTGTGATGCAACCGCTCTCTCAAGGACTTTGGGCAGGAAGGGGAGGTTGGAGATGGGCCGGTAGTTGTTGGGGATGTCAGGGTCAAGACCAGGTTTTTTCAGCACGGGGGTGACAGCAGCGAGCTTGAATGGGTGGGTATGAGACCAGAGGACAGTGTGGAGTTAATGATGTTTGTGATGAGAGGGGAGAGTGAGGTGAGGCAGGCCTTGACTAAGGAAGAGGGGAGGGGGTCAAGGGCACAGGTGGAGATCTTCATGCTGGAGACTATGGAGGAGAGGTCCGTTTCAGCGATAGAAAACATAAATGATATATTTGACCATGTCCCGGTAATTTACCTGTATGTTCTTATCATTGCAGATTGTGGGCCATGGGCATTTTGCAACTGTTTGGCAGGGGAAATACAAAGGATCCACTGTGGCAGTCAAAGTTTTCCCTGTAGGCTGGAAACAGAAATTTACTGCAGAGAAGGAGGTCTATGAGCTACCACTGATGAATCATGCTGGGATTGTCCGCTTTCTGGGCTCTGGGAGTAAACCGGATGGACGCAGTTGCCTCATTGTCCTGCAATTTGCTGAATGTGTGAGTGGCAATCAGTCATTTTAATTTAGAAATAATGTGTGCATTTCTACATTTTCTCAGAGATCAAAAGTTACTTGAGGAAAAAGAACAAGCAACAGAAGAAATAATCAGGGGAGGGAAGCAAAGAAAGGCATTATGATTTCATTCCTATAAGCAACTGAATTATGACTATGGAACCACGACTGAATCCCTAAAATGGCTATAATCAATATTTTTATTTAACAATGAAATCATAGGTGAAGACAATGTGAAAGTGGTCGGTCGTATTGATGAACCTCCAGAGACTTAGCACCTGAATCTGCAGCTCCCCTAAGCAGGCAGTTGTTTTCAGTGAAACAGCTCTAAGGAATCCACTGTACACGCTCAGCATCAAACAGCAGACACACACAATTGGTAAACCAGCTGGTAAAAATAGTGGAGCATTGAGTTGCTAAAGAGCCAAACATTCCCCTCAGAAGTCGGGTGAATATTGGACTTCCATTCATCAGGTGGATACAAACACAGCGCCAAATTACATTACATGTCATTTAGCTGACGCTTTTATCCAAAGCGACTTACAATTATGTTATATTCATACACTGTAGACACAGCTACAGGGAGCAATTCAGGGTTAAGTGTCTTGCTCAAGGACACATCGACTAGGGCGGGGATTGAACCGCCAACCCCCTGATTGAAAGGCAGAGCAGCTAACCACTGACCCACAGTCGCCTCAAATGAATAATAATGTTGCTTAAGTTTGTCATATCAACCGAAAAGATGAGATGAGGATGATATATGATCAGACTCATATCTTTATTTTACACAATGTGGCCAAATGCTTTAAACTCTTAAATGTTCACATTCTTTGACATAAATAGCTGGTGTCCCTTTGATTTCAGGGTTCTCTCCACTCCTATCTGTGTAAACACACCACCAACTGGATGTTGACACTAAAGTTGTGTCAGTCTTTATCACAGGGACTCTCCTATCTGCACTCTGACCTTAAAAAACATGGTATTGGTCCGAATATTACTGTGAACAAATCATGATCTTTAAAGTCCACTGCAGTTAAATATCCAAACCAATCAGAATCTTATTTTCCTTGCAGGTGTGCATAAACCTCCTGTGGCCCACAGAGATTTCAGCAGCTCCAACGTGCTTGTGAGAGCCGATGGTACCTGTGTGCTGTGTGATTTTGGATGCTCAACCATCCTGCGTTCGTGTTCGGGAAATCACAGCTGGCAGAGCCACATAACAAACATGGAGGTGAGACTCAGGCGGACCCACAACTTACTATTCTCAATTCACAGTACATTGAAATCATAAGAAAAGTGAACGGTCATTTTGGTGTTCTCGAAGAAGGAAATGAATACATGCAGAGCGGCGGCATCTAAATAAAAACAACCTATTCACATTACCGTTCCTCTGCAGGGTCATGCTCAGTTGGGCACACTGCGCTACATGCCCCCTGAGATCCTGGAAGGCTCTGTAAACCTGAGCAGCAGCAGGTGTCTCATGCAGGGAGACATCTATGCTCTGGGACTGCTGCTGTGGGAGATCTGGATGCGCTGCTCTGATTTATTTGAAGGTAAACTTCCTTGATCTAAAAATCTGTCTGTAATTGAGTTGGGAGTCCAATTCTCTCCACCCTTAAAATTGTACTCATTGTACTTTTGAGAGAGCGATATTGAATGAGTTTTATTTTTCAGCTGAAGAAGGCCACCCATCATCATGATGAATCAAAACTAGTAAATGTTGCATCAACCAATATTGTCAGAGTGTCCCAATTTTTGCTTTTACTTCCCTTTTGAGGTCGATCTGTGTATTCAACTTGATCTGTGTGCTCTGCTTAAATAATCTATGTTGTGGTCCTGAATGGATGTTCAAATTCATGCAAATGTCTCCATCTGCAGGCGGTGTTGCTCCACAACATCTGTTGCCTTATGAATCTGAGCTGGGAGCCAATGCAACACGGGACAGCCTCATCCAGTACGTGTTTCAGTTGGAAAAGAGACCCGCCATACCTAAACACTGGGAACTGCTCCCACAGGTATTCTTGCTCAGGTGCTTCTTGCATGAACCTATTTTTTTTTTTATTGGCTAGGCAGCAATTAAGATAAACGTACTGGATAGCTCAGGAAAATATTCATGATATTTAATTAAGTTTGTCAATGTATAGTCAATTGTCACATCTCAACTTTCAGGGATCTGTGCTGCAGGAGCTCCTGACAGATTGTTGGGACTGTGATGCGGATGCTCGACTGACTGTTGAGTGTGCTGTGGACAGATTATTGTCTTTTCAGTCTTGTTACTTTCCATAACATTTATTTCCTTTAGAGGGGGGGACTGGTAATCTACATATCAAATAGTTGCACTATTCTCTTTGTGTCACCACTGTTTAGCTTTTCAGTATATTTTCATACATTTTAAAATAGCCCCATTAAAGAATGCCTGCCTCTTCTTCTTCTTCATATTCTTGATTTGGACGTGTTCCCATTACTCTTTCTTTCTATTAGATCCTTTTAAAATGATGATGATATGGAAATTTTGTTTTTTAAATGATAAAAAAATAAATGTTGTTCCTGTAATCTCAGCAATAGGTTAGTTTGTTTGGCTAATTAGTAATAGTAGTAGTAGTTATGTAACTATGATATATATAATCTCAGGTGTAGCTAATACTGTACATTTAAGTACACCAGTATATAGGCCCTTTCTTTTTTTTACTGAAAACGTTGTTGAAAAAAAAAATCTAATTAATGAGTGCTTAATTCCTTTTAGCTGTTTAGATTTCCTGGTATTGTCCATGCTGCCTCACTGTCACACTGACATGGGATAGTTGAATTGAACAGAACCATTGGAGTTATTAGAAATACTTTTATTAAATTAAAATGGTCTGTTGTGAAAAAGGCCTTTACCTCGACCCCTGAAGTGAATCTAAATCGAACATAGCCGTTATTGTTGTTATTTATTGCAGCTTGGTTTTCCTGCCATGACATGTCAAAATACCTGCTGTCAAAAGTCTGTTGGTAGGCTACTTGTAAAAAACAAGTTGCACATTGATTTCTTTGGTTGGGGAGATGAGCCACAGGGAGAGTTATGTCATATATGTCATATGTCAATATCTTTGTTTTGGTTTTTTTACAATCGGATTCGTTCAAATTAAACTTGTTATAGCTGTAGAAAGCCCTGTGTTGTATGTAGCTGCTGTGGTGTGTGTGTGTGTGCGCGTGTGCATACGTGTGTGTCATGACCAAACCCAAGTCTGGCTCCTCCCTCCTCCCTATGGAATATATCACTCACAATGGGAGGACACTATAATCAGGTATCTTTTGTATCACAGAAACACGTAGATCAACCTCTTTTTTTCTTTGCCGTGACGTAAATAACAATGGGCGTGGCTTCCTGGTGCATTTGTATTCCTGCCTCCGTGCAGCTCAATGCGGAAGACAAACAGGGAACAAGATTTCTGATAAACTGAGATACCAGACGTGAAGAAAGTTTCCAAGGTAAATCCATGACATTCTTGATTATAAATAGCATGTATAGAAGAAAACAACCAGAAACTACAGAAATCGGTTCAGGAAGAGCATTATAATTTATGTCATGTCACACATGTAATCTTGAGTTAAATGAAGAAAGTCTAACGTAGTTGTCGAGGCATTAATAAGACCACACTGGCCAATGTTTTACACGGCATGAGTTGTTGATGGGTTAATAATGTAATGTGTCTGAAAAATAATGACATCATCTGTACACCGGGTATAGTTTATTGCTCAAGTATTTTGTTAGTTGTTGTAATAAAGTTTTCAAACAAAACTCAGCTCCCATGAAGGTAACGTTCATCGCGTGACTTGTATTGACTGCTTTAGTTTTCCCATTTCCAGGAAATCTAAAACGCATGGCACAATAGAAAAGTTGAAAATTCATCAGCTGATTGACTTACAATATTTATGTTGAAAATCCATCAGGTGTTTGCTGCTCGATTTGAACTCTTTGTAGAACAAAACAAGAAATACGAGGGTTTCTGCTTGGCAAGTGATACTGTAAGATACAGTACAGAAGTACATTACACTAAGTATAGAATATGTACATCCATGTGCACATACGGTATTGGAAACACTTTCAAACTGATTTAAATATTTTGAGTTGCTTTAAAAAAAATGTATACAGCATGGAAAGCAGATCTATCAACCAGATGTGGTGACAGATACAAATTATATCATCTCAGATCAGAAACTACATTGTTTCGTAAAGAATTTGTGGAGACTTATTTGATTTGGATTGAATCAACACCTATACTAAATGATATGATAATGTAGTTTCACTTGCAATAATAGTTGCTTTTTGCTTGTAATGTAATTTTACATAATCGAATATTCATTGGATTTACTTTCTCATTGTTCCTTAGGAGTTTGATTGAGCCCTGAAGTGTTTGACTTGTCAAGTCAAAAATCCTAACCATGTGGCCAAATCAAGGTGGGATATCATATTATACATAACCAGCATATCATTATTTCGTCTTAAGCCTTTTGATCTAGGTGCTCGGAAAAATAATGTGTCTATGTGTGTTTTTATCTTTATCAGGTCCTGCCCCTCCAATTGGCCAACCAAACCCTGCCTACCCTCCTGGCTACAACCCTGCATATCATGTTGCACCTCCATCAGGACTCTTCCCCCAACCTCCACATGGGCAATACCCGGCTGGGCAATACCCGGCGGGGCAATACCCCGCTGGACAACACCCCTCTGGGCAATACCCTGCTGGGCAATACCCCACTGGCATGAACCCAGCCATGGGACCACATGTTCCTCCAGGGGCCATGCCTTATAGTGCTTCGGGACCTCATCCTTATCCTATGGCTCCAGGTGGATATCCACTAGTCCCTTCTGCCGGTGCTCACCCAGGTCCATACCCACACTCTCCAAAAGGGTGTCACCAAAAAGGCCATAAAGACTACAAGGGCCATAAAGACCACAAGGGCCACAAAGGGCACCACAAAGATCATCATCATGGAGGGTTAAATCCCATGGCTGGTGCATGCGCCGGAGGATTGGCTGGAATAGGAATGGGGTTGGTTGGACATAAAGCCCACAAAAAGATGAAAAAGGTGAAAAAGATGAAAGCGCACAAGGGAAACAAACATGGCAAGGTGAGATACGGTTTAAAGATACGCCACGTTGTTTTAAATGTAAGGTGAAATGTATGCTGATACTAAATAACAAGATGAAACATTAACCTGCCTACGCCCCTCAATCCAACTTCATGTGTTGCAAACATAAATATAAATGCACTCATAACTCAAGTGCAAAGTGCAGCACAGCGGCAGAGATATGGTTTGGTACTTAAAGAGGAATATAGATAAATTATCATTAAGATTGTCATGGCACACAAAACAAACAATAACCACTAGTCACTAGATTGTATTATGAAAGATGTTAATAATAATAATAATAATAATAATAATAATGCATTTAATTTATATAGCGCTTTTCATAATACTCAAAGACACTTCACATAATTAAAACATCCTAAAAGCTAAAAATAAATAAATAAGATATGTTGCTGGCTTGTATGAGCACAGACAAAACACTCAATTATAATTATGGAAAGTAAAGCTATATGTTCTCTACAAAATGTGTGGTAAATAATCTGCAACTGCAGATTCATTTTATTGTTGTTTAATCTGTGGACAAGTTTGTTAAATATTCAATTAATTGTTAGAAAATACTTTTAAAATGCCCATCACAGGTTCAATTTGCCAACATCTTGAAAATGCTTCTTCAACAATTGCTGTTTGTGTTTTAAACTACATTAATGTGTATAATATAAACTATTTCTCTTTTTCTTCACAGTCCTCCAGCAGCAGTAGCAGCAGCAGCAGCAGCAGCAGCAGCAGCAGTGACTGAGACGAAGGCCACCAGGCTTTTTCAGAAATGTTGCATTACAAAAGTGCAACCTTACTAATAAAAATAAACACACTAAAGTCATACTTATCACTTTAAACCGGACATAAGAATTGAAAATTAAATTAAATAAAGGTAGAAAAAACGTTTCTATCATATCTCGCTAGAAATGCATGCATACGGTGCTGTAAACATTTTCACAGCATTTTGCTGTTTGCATTCCATCATGTCTGCAGTTTGTTGTGTTTTTGAAAAATGTTCACCTTCAAGTACATTAGTGTCCAAACCTATTGAAATTATTTGAAGAGGGGCTGCAGCATTGATTTATGAGAATATCTAATATTGTGATTTAGTAAAAGAAAATATGTATATTTTGCTTTTTAACCTTGAGATGAAGAATGCTACAGATATTGAGTGTCTTTATTTAGGCCAACTTTATGCTAAATTGTGTTCACTGCTACACATGACTGCATTATTCAGCATTGCTTTGTATTTGCATTAATTCTTATTACATATAGAGGGTCTTAAATTAAACATTTAAGAAATAAATAAAAAGACTAACACAATTGGTTCTTGCCAGGAAGGTGAATATTTGAGTTGCAATACACTTTACGCCCACCAGTGTGCCGATTATTAAGTATATTATTGAAGTTTGTTAATATGAACATATTAGAAACATCCGTAAATCATTCACCTATTTGTTAATTACTTTTTTAATACATAAAAAAACACGTGGGCCATCAGTTATTTTGAACAACAGGGCTCCCTGTTGTGACAGTTCAAACAAATAGAACAATGTTTATTATTCGCGTAAAACTTTTTTAATGAAATTCTATCATTTTACTTTCATGTTGTTGCATAACGTCCCAAAACAAGTCTGCAACTATAACTTATTTTTATAGACGAGATTTTTGGGCATCTGTGGGTCAAACCAAAACTCAGGATGGGGGGTTCGGTTTGGGTGAAAGGCAAAAGTTCAGAGGTTATAATTGTGTTGTCTTTGTGTAAAGGAGTGGAGCTCGATCTCACATCACTCTTCCCTCTTCCCCGAGTCCTTTCTCAACTCTCCCCCGGGTTTCTACCCTCCCGAACCTCTCCTCTCCCCTTCTACCCTTACAACCCCAACCCTCCCCCCGATCTCTTACCAGCACACTAATCAGGTGAGTTGTATTCTGATATATGGTGTTTTTTGTATATATATATATATATATATATGATTTGTTATGATCAGAAGTAGCGGAAAGAAAACGCGCCCAGCAGCTAGCGGCTTGTCGTCCAGCATGCTAACAGGCCGCACGATGATGAGCACGCAGTCTCTAGCTTTGCTGAGCGAGAAGTTTGATTTCAATGTGGCTTTAAAACACGGCAGTCTACTGTGTGCCGCCTGGGTTTTATCAAACCAGGACTAACATACACGGCTGTGAAAGCTGTCGATATTCGGTCGGCTGTTAATAACGTTGACTAATTAAGCTAACTAGCTAGCTTAGCTAAGTAGCGCATGCTCCATTCATTTTTCCGGCACGGTGAGCGACCAACGTGCTAAGCGGCTAACAGACTTACAAAAAGCGTGAATAGTTAATGGTCTTACTTTGAACTGACCCACGCGCGCAAAGTACGCATTTAAATGTCCACATTTCGTTTTGCACATACATTTGTATGTATTCTAGGAAATGTGCGGCCGATAATTGGGGAGTAATAGCCCGTACATGTGTTGATAAGCTTGATTTATCGCTATGTCTTTCAGTTAGCATGGATTCAATGCTGGTTTTCTTGTTTGGAGTCGGATAACTTGGGTCAGGTGTTTGAAAATAAATGCACCAAACTAGCGCCGTGTTGTTGTCAAAGCTATTCCTTAGGATTCATCATCATTTTTCATAATCAATAACGTTAGCATGAGCTGTGACACGGTTTTATCATGTTCTCTTTTGAATAGGTTCATCAAGACATTTGTCTAATGGAAAACCAGGTATTACCATCATATATTTGCAACATTACACGTTTAGCTAAAGTATGTTACATGGTTTGGTGTGATTTAACTGAATGTTTGAACAAAATAAGGTAACTGCTAAACTATGAACGGGCCTTTTATATACTTTATGTATGCTGCCATTTAAACATGTGGCCATATAGTAACGCAAAACCTATATGCAGCTGAGGACAGATGTCTTTCAGATCTAAATGCAATTCCTAAGCATTGTGAAATCTAAATAGGTCAAATATTTGTGTATTGTCTAGTGCTAGAATGTAAACACTAGTGTACTTCTAACTCACTGTAGGTGGGATTGTTCCTGTAATTTTACTCTAAAGAGAGATTTTGTATTTGCCACATGTAAATCAGTGTTAGCAGGCCACTTGTTATACATTGAATAAAAAGCACACCACATGTCTGTCTTTTGTTAAACCTAAACTACATCCATGCTGTGTTTTTTTTTCTATTCTCTTTACTGAGTTGCAGTCCCATGACATCCTCATCCTTGGTGTATCATTTCTCTTCTGCTATGTCCTTTTAGAGCCATCTCGGTGACCAAAGACCCCAGTTCTGTACTGACGCCCAGGTTGCAGTTATGGACTCCGGTGTGATTGAAGGAGGGCTCAATGTCACCCTTACCATTAGGCTGCTCATGCATGGCAAGGTGAGGTCACCCATAAGCTGCATGTGTCGACACTAATAGTCTATGATATTATATACATGGAAATTAAGCTCCTCAAGGATGTATAAAGGGCAGGAAAATTGATATGTTGAGTAAGGTGACGGGATCCTATATGACTAAGAAAAGTGGAGTGGTGTTTTGGCAAGTTACTCTGTTTGTGTTTTTACATTGCCCTTGTTTGCCTCATCAAATAGTTGGACTCACTTTGCTTGAGTTTGGTCCTCTTTGCTATCTTGTTATTTCAGAAATAATGGACCCATTTTAGTTAAATTTAGAACCCTCTCAGGTCACCCTCCCCTGCATCCCTCTCTGCATGATCACTGAGCACCTTGAAAGATTACATGGTATTATCATCGGACACTTGGTAAAAATGTACAACTAGGAGGCATGACGTGGCATTGGTCGTTGTCACAAATCAATCTGGCCTTCACAGCAGCATAGCCACACACTTGTTGTGTCTGGGTTTCAAATGGCAAAAAGTGGCTGTTCAAAATCTGACAAACCACACTGTGATGCATCCAAATAAAAATGATCCTCTAAAAGCTCTGCTAGCTCAGCATCCCAAATATGGCCCCCAGCACTAGCTAGGCATTAGCAGCCTACAAATACTGTGTGCTTACTGCATGCTGGATCTCAGTGGCCAACAACAGCATCTTGAGTCTGTGAATTTAGACAGGAAAAAAACTGCAGGTGCTAGAGAGCCAGGTACTTGATTATTAATGAGGTTGTTTTAGTGTTTACAGTGAAAACTGTTCTTGTTCAAGTGTTGGGAGTTTTTTTTCGTTACCTGATAAACCATCCAATTTGTAGCTAAAGAGGTTAGACATGTCCAACTCGAGTAGTAAACAATGACTTTTGTAAAAAGATGATTAATGAAACGTTATCTCTTCCTATTTAGGAAGTCGGAAGTATAATTGGAAAGGTACGCTGCTATTTAATATAACTGATATTTTGAGTGTCTATCATTGTTTGAAGATCTGTGTTTTTAAGTGATGAGTCTGACTTTTTGATTCTCCACTAATAGAAAGGTGAATCTGTGAAGAAGATGAGAGAAGAGGTGAGGTCTTTTTCTCTTTTATTTATTATAGTAATGGTAAAGTACAAACGCATATAATGTTGCAATTACTGAGAGGCCGGCTTTTATTTTTTTACTATAAGCAGCCACAGATTTGTCCTTACTGTGGGAAGTTCTTCCAAATTTCTTCTTTTAATTCTTTGCTTCTCTCTCGGCCTGTAGAGCGGGGCTCGCATCAACATCTCTGAGGGCAATTGTCCAGAGAGGATAATTACTTTGGCAGGTCCAACCACCGCCATCTTTAAAGCATTCTCCATGATCATTGAAAAGCTTGAAGAGGTAGGTCACAATTTATGCTGACTTATGAATTCACTGGTCAGCAGCAACCAGCCACAACACAAACTAGATTGACCTTTTGTCTTTATGCATTTCTTTTAGGACATAAGCAGCTCAATGACAAACAGCACAGCAACCAGCAAGCCCCCAGTGACCCTACGCATTGTGGTGCCTGCCAGCCAGTGTGGCTCCCTCATCGGGAAAGGTGGCTGCAAGATCAAAGAAATTCGAGAAGTATGCATCGAGAAGAGAATTAAATACAAAACCATGCAAGCCCGAATCCTTTCAGCACTAGCTGTCTCGTCACTTTTCTACCTGTGGAATTTAGTACATAAACCACTGATACACATTAGGTCTTGAATTCTCATCTCATTTTACTCCGTTTGTGTGTTCCAGTCAACTGGTGCTCAGGTACAAGTGGCAGGCGACATGCTCCCCAACTCCACAGAGCGAGCAATCACCATTGCTGGTACCCCCCAGTCGATAATTGAGTGTGTGAAGCAGATCTGTGTGGTCATGCTTGAGGTAAGTCGACTCATGAAAGCTCTGAAGCAAATTAAGTGGCAGCTGTTGACCTTTTTTAATTAATTATGTGAAATTATGTGATTGCTGGGGTTTTGGCTGCTGTGCTTTAAGTTTGTACCAGAGATATTTTGATCCGATCCCCAGGATTAAAACGGTACACTTATTGTTAAATCACTACAGGGCATTATTCAAAATATTATAGTAACCATTGAAGGATGACTATATTGTTGGCTATATATTCAAAATCCAAAGCTAATGAGCTGTCATATTTATTTAGATAGCTTCACTAATTTTATAGTTGTACTTATAGCAGTATTGGAAATGAAGCCATATAGCCTAAAATGTTGGATCAGGGCGAATGTGAGTCTATGCACCTACAGAATATCACTTCATCATGTGTTTATCATACATCCTGCCTGATTGGTACTGCACATGTGCCAACTGCAGTACTACACACCTGTGGTTAAACACTTGTGCACCCTAATTTTCCCCTGTCAGTGCAACATTGTGAACAACAAATATGGTTTAATTTGACAGGAGAGCTAGTTAACTTTGGTAGTTAGTAGCCAGGACAGTCCTCCTTAACTAAATAATGCAGCTAACGTATGGAGGTTGCATTGAGTAACATGAGTTCAAGCTCTATTCAGTTATAATGAATCATGATGTGTTCAAATGTTATCTAAAAGTGCCCACATTAGGACCTGTTTAACTTTTTTGTTTTTAACACACATTGGTATTGAAACAGTAGTTGGTATTAGCACATATGCAAGTTTAGGTATCGGGAAGGGAAAAATGCTCTCTAAACTAATATTCCGTTGAATCCCAAAACATTTTTTGTCATGTCTTTAACTGCGCATGTCACGAAACTGCAACGTCCCCGGTTTGATTCCAACTGTGGGACCTTTTTATTGCATGCAATACCTTTTTCTCTCTCTCGGCTTCCAGTCTGCCACTACACTCTTCATTCGTGGCAAAAACAAATGCTTTTTTAAAGTGAAATGCAGCTCTATCCCGTAGCAAAATATAAACCTCAGATTCAAATTTCGTATTGGCAGACACTCAAAGTGGTTATGATTGGGTCAGACAAAACCCAAAACTAAATCGAGACATTCCTAGTATAGAGCTGTGGCCTTTTAACGATTTCACTCATGCTGATATGCACAAGCACTGGTCAACTACATTTGTAATATTTAAAACACTTCTACAGTAGATCTTGCTACAATTGTATGATTACATGTATAGCAATGTAATAACACATCCACCTTCTTTGTTTCCTCTGCAGTCTCCCCCTAAGGGGGTCACTATTCCCTACCGACCCAAGCCTTCAGGATCCCCTGTCATCTTCGCAGGAGGACAGGTACATGCAACACAAGTTAACCGCTTTTTATTCCTCATGTTTTCAGTGTGATTTTGGCTTATATCCGTGTGGGATGCATATTAATGCAGAATATTCTATACTTGGAAATAATGATGTTCGATGAAAGGCTCAGAAACATCTTTAATGATAATTCCAGTTTTGACATGTGTGATTGGGTAAGACCACAATAGTTATGAGTAACTGCAGGGTATTTAAGTTTGGAAAACTGTTTCAACCAAAGCTTTTTTTTCGAAGTTTGACGAGATGGCTTTAGTAATCTGATGACCATAACATATTTTCCCTAGAGACAGTTTGTTATAGGACCATCTCATTGTTTGTTTTTAATGTTAAAGTGTGGCGGTCGTTTTCTCATTGTTGGTTTGAAAAAACATGCTTTTTGCTCAAATATTACACCGTCTTTAATCATACGAAATACCTTTTTGTAAAAACTTTCCTTAATTCCTCTATAAAGTTTCAAAGATCTTTTCTCTGTAATGTAGAAAATTTGGATAAGACGTGTTGATATTCCTAAACTATATTAGTTCAGAATAAGCTTTGATGTGTCTTCAAGAGATGTATATCTCTGGAGAGGTAACTTGACCCAAATCAGATGTGGAGCTTATGAAACCTTTGTTTTTATTTGTTTCAGGCATATGCCGTACAAGGACAGCACGCGATTCCACAGCCAGATGTAAGTGCAGTAGACATATTTACATGACCCCATCACTCCCACCCATAATTACAACTGTCCTTTTTCAAAATGTGCAACCGCCATCTCACCTACACATGCCTCATTTTACAGCCTATAACTGTAGCTCAACATGCCTCTAATTTTATTTTTGCCCTACTATTATCCTATTTTGTAACATTTCATAATTTAGAAAGCAGCACTGTTAGTACTTCATAATTTAACTGGCAGTAAGTTGTTAATTATACCGACATTTTGTGTGTTTTCAGACTCTCCAATGTTCCATGAATAATAATCTGTTCCTGCTGCTCACTCTTTTCTGTGTTTTCCTTTATTGTTCTGTCTTGTTTAACGTGCCTCATTCATTAGTCTGTCCCAGATAAATATTTTGCCCCCTCCGCCTTCATTAACCCTTCATTATTAAGTTGTGCTCTGCCAATTTGTCGCTATGCTAAATTAATCCTTCGTTCTCTTTTTAATGAGCTTTAGATGTTCTATCAGGAACTTTAGATGTGATAGACTGTTTGTTATTAGTCACACATGCCAGTCAGATTAATAGCTAAAATACGGTTGTGTGTGTCGGATAAATAAATAATCTGACTGGTACCGCTATGTTCTGTTTACACTACCATGTTTATACATAAGCTAAGTGTGATTATGTAATCAGTGCGTCACTGGCGACAGCAGTTTTTGTTTGTTAAAACTAGAATCTGAACACCGAAACCTTTCATCTCTTCCTTAACGCAACCCTTCCAGATTCAGTGGGGATAAGTGTGATGCTAAATTGAGATTTGTTGGATAGTTCATGTTTGGGTCTTGTATTGGTGATGATTAGGAAATCACCTCCATATTGAGCGTGACTTTGCCTTGACCCTGAAGACCTCATTACCAAGAGATGCAGCCTGCATTTTGGAGGAATACCTATGGGGTACCCCACATAGACAAGCCATAAAACACAATGATTTTCAGACACCTGAGTAGAGTTTTGTGAAAGGATAAGATAAATACACGCCACAGTATTTTCTGCGGAGGTTCTTTGTGTCGCTGTCTGTACTGACTGATTTTGTTTTTGTTCTGTTTTTCCCTCTTCCTGTGTTTTTCATTTCATCCATTTCTCTCCTGGCCCTCTCTGTCACTCTCACAGTCTTCCTCTGCTGCTATCTCTCCACAGCTCACCAAGCTTCACCAGCTGGCCATGCAGCAGAGCCCCTTCCCCATTGCACCAAGCAACCAGGGATTCACTGGTATGCAGCACAACAAGGCCCGCAGGCTTTCAATGTAACATGCTGTCAACCCCAAAAGCTAGACTTTGTTGGACAAAGGCAAAATAATTATGTTTTTCATCCTCAAACACATTTTGACTAACTTAAAGGCACAGTTCACCCCTCTTAAACATATAGAATTGTGCTCTTACCTGTACTGCTATTTATTGGTTGAAAACCATTTGGAACAAATATCGTCTTATAACGACCGGTAGCCAAGCAATCGGCGCAACTGTAACGATGACTTGATCAAAATGTGGCAATAAACTTCAGCAAAGTCAACAGAAAATGAAAAGCAAGATATTTCTGCACCTCCACTAAATGGACAGCGCTTGGAAATCCATCGCCAAAGATCAATGAGTCAATGGAGTGCCGAGCTAAAAGGAAAACGCGTCTTTTTTTTGCGTCATTTTGTGTTTTCCTTAAAAATAAACTGACTAGTTAATTGATTTCAGGCTATTGAAAAGACAGACACAAACATACCTAATTAAAGGTGTTGCTAATATTTTGTCCATTTCATTGTACTTTCATGTAATTACTTTAATTTCATGTAATACAATTTTATGTAATCGGTATACAAACTACACCATCTCTAGTGATGTGATTAATATGGAATTAGTCCTTCTCGGTTACTAATGACATTCGATGAAGTTATACACATCTTTTTTTTTTGTCTGGTTTTTTAAATTTTTTATTTTCAGGGATGGATGCTTCTGCTCAAACCAGTTCTCATGAGATGACCATTCCAAATGATGTAAGTGCTTCAAATTATGCTTTTATCACTGTTAAAGTTGGTGCATTTCTTTCTCATCCACAATTCTGCAGTCTATTGGTAACTGCTGTTTGACTGGGATTAAAACCACAAAAAGTCAAACGAATGCTTTATTCAAGCTTGTTGCCTCCCAAGTCGTTAACTTTACCAGAGGCATGTGTTATTTGGGTAATCGGGGGGTCTATTAAGCATTCCTTTCTTGTCCATTCTTCTCCTCTACAGCTTATTGGGTGCATCATCGGCCGCCAGGGAGCCAAGATCAACGAGATCAGGCAAATGTCGGGCGCCCAGATCAAGATTGCGAATCCAGTTGATGGATCGACTGACCGCCAGGTCACCATCACTGGCTCGCCTGCCAGCATCAGTCTGGCGGAGTACCTCATCAATGCCAGGTGAGATAATTGGTTATGTACTTTGGCAGATCCGAACTGGTGATTCATTCAGTCGCGTTAAAAATCAAAACGGTGACTGTGTTGTGTTACGTCCACTTTTTCAAAATGTAGTCTATACATTTTAAAGGAACACTTATGTTTCTTTGGCCTAGCATCTCCCGTCACAATACTACAGTAATCCAATTTTATGTACCCTATATCATATACAAATATACTGCCTACCTGCCGCATTGTAGATTTGGTTTATGGTATTTTTTGGCTACTGTTAATTATCACTTTGGTGTTGCTCATTCTCCCTTAGTCTACGTTTTCATTTATTCTGCTTAGCTTCACATCGATCAATTAGTGGAGATGTCATTTTGTTTTTGTATTTTTAGTTTTTGTTTGAAATTGACATTTGTTTCTAATGAAGCTTTTTGTCTTGTTTTGATCACATCCCTGAGTGATTCCCCCCCACACCACACACCTCCCTCACCCCCCTTCCTACCACTACCCCCTGTCCCACCCATTGCTCACCAGCCTGCCCTGTGACCCATCCCGACTGTGTTGTCCCTCTCTCCTTGTCTCTCTTTCTACAGTGTAGAGTCCTCTAAACCTCCTCCCTCCTCCTCCTTGAACCCTGAACAGACCAGCCTGTGCTCTCCCTCCACCTCTTCTACTGCTACTACCACCACTACTGCTACTACCACCACCTCTGCTGCTATCTCTTCTTCCTCCTCCTCCTCTTCCTCCTGTGTGGTGCCCCCCTCAGCCTCCATCCCTCTGTCCTTGTTGGCTCCAGTGCCGCCTCCTCCCTCCTCTTCCTCCTCCTCTTCTTCCTCCACTGATTCCTTGCACCCCAGCTCTCCTGCCTGTGTGTCAAGTCTCCTCAGTCTCAAGCCCCTCCCTCTCCTGGCCCTCCATGTTGTCAGCGGGGCCAGTAACCCCGCACACCCAATACCCACTGAGCCCAAAATCGCCCCAGAGCTGAGCTCCAAGTCTAAAAGGCGAAGGCTTTCCCCTTACTAACAAAGGAAACATAAGTCCTCTACTAAAGTACTGACAATGCTCTGTTGTCTGTACCTGCACTTGCTTTTGTATCTGACTGTGCCATGCCACGCTTACTACAGAAAACAAATGCACAGTGTTAAACAGCCAGCCAGATGGCTGCTGCCATATTTATAAAATAGGTATCTGTAGTTTTGATTTGGCCTGTCTCTTAAGGATATGACATGTTGAGTGCATTATATTTTTAAATGACTTTGAATCTAGCATGGCCAGTGAATTCATTCACTGATTTTCCTGAAGCATTTCCCTTTGTGTAAGCTCTGCTCAGGTAGCGGCTCTCTTTAAGATGTCACATTGTATTTATGGGAATAGTTTTCTTGTAGTGAATTTTAAGTGACTTGTTGGCTGTTGTAATGGAGAGTGTGTATCATGATGGTTTTCTTTTCTTTTTGCCTATATAAGAAGCAATTGTAATTTCAATTCCTAGTAAATCTGCCCTCAGGTATCAATGGCGTCAAACCACCCTTTAGATGATTGTGTTTGTGAAAAATACTGAAACATCCACCCAGTTAAGCTTAGTTTTAAAGGAATAGTTTGACTAGAGTACTTATTTGCATCTTATGTTGAGTTGGATGGGAAAATAAATATCACTCATGTCTGATGTTAAATATGTAGCAAATGGCCAGCTGAACACAAGACTGGAAGCAAGTAGCCTGGCCCTGTCCAAAGTTAAATTAAGAGCAACATATAAATTGGAACACATTGGGGTTTTACTTGGGTTATGCGTCTGACTATTTCATGGCCAGAGGCAGTGACTTCCTGAATTCTTAGCTAGTTGCCTGGCAACTTTTACAGTGAAGAGGTGTTGTTCTTGTGTGCAAACAAACTAGATTAAATGTGAGATTTTAGAGGGGCTTGTAGTCAATTTATGTTATCTTTGGACATAATTAACTACCTGTTTCCAGTTCTTTATGCTAAGTTAACTGGTTACTATCAATCCTAATTATCTCTGAATGTGAGTAAGGATATTTCTCAGATGTTAAAACGACTTTAATAAATCACAACCATGAAGTAAGAGAACTGACTTAACAGCTATTGAAAAGAGGAGCAGCCAAATTAAGTTGTCTTTTTTTTTTTTTATATATATATATATCGGCGCATTCATTTTCTCAAATCAATGTATTGATGAACCTTATCTTCCATTTTATTCTAATAATGTACTGTAAATGACATTTATCTTGCCTGTCTGATTGCATGCCTTATTCTCTCTCCCTCCCTGGTCTCCGGGTGTCTCTCTCTCTGTCTCTCCAGGCTTTCCTCTGAGGCCACAGGACTGGCAGCCAACTGATAGACACTGCATCTGCACTAAATCTCACTTTTATATCATCGGCCACCATAAAGCAGTCAATGCAACTATCCAACTTAAGAGTTTATATATTATGCTGCCTCTTCCTCATTTGAAATCATGTCAACCACCACTGATTTGATCTGCTGAGTTCATTATTTATTTCATTTGTTTTGGTTTTAGTCAAAATAAGCAAACAATTAGGTTTTTAATTCCCATTTTGAGTATAGTTGGAGGTTTTAATGATTTATTACTTTTTTATTTTTTTTCAATGGTTTCCCTCTATCTTTTTTTTTTCTTCTTCACCATCACAGAGGAGTAGAGTTTGAAAACTCTGAATAGGCATATAGATTTAGTTCTGTACAGTCATTTCTTTTCTTTAAAAGGAAAAAGACAAAAAAGGATAAAATAAAAAAATTATCAAAAATGAGAATAGAGTGACTTTTATTCTGTTTATTTGGGTTTACTGGGTAAGAAAACCCTATATATATATATATATATATATATATATATATATATATATATATATATATA
Source organism: Cyclopterus lumpus (assembly GCF_009769545.1). NCBI lineage: Eukaryota > Metazoa > Chordata > Actinopteri > Perciformes > Cyclopteridae > Cyclopterus > Cyclopterus lumpus. Next base: position 18,470,788 of record NC_046970.1, on the reverse strand, counting down.
TATATATATATATATATATATATATATATATATATATATATATATATATACATACATACATACATACACACACACACACCTCCCTTTTCTTACCCAGTTCCACAAAGTTGGCAATTTTATGTCCATACACTCTTGCTTTAAATATGCACATCATTCTCCCCCTTTGTCACTTTTTCAATTTAAAGTGCTTGTAACTTTGATTACACTCATGTCACTGAGAATACTTAGCTGTACAATGCACTGTCACTGATTTATATTTGGTTATAACAACAAATGTTTTAACACTCATGATTGAATTTATCCAGATTTCAAATGTGTATTACTACGCATGTCACTATTCCTGTTTTTCTCCTCTCCTAGTCCTCAGATCATGCGTTGATATTTTGCTGGGATGGGAGGTTTTTGGGGGATTTGGGCTTGGCTCTAGGAATTTGAAGCAGAGGGTTCTCCTCACTTTTTTTGTAAAGACTGATATATACTATAAAAAAAATTTAAAAAAAAGTCGCAATATTTGTTTTAAATGGAGGAACTATTTTTTTTTAAACTACCAAAGGGGGATTAACTCCTGGAAAATGAGTGATCTGTCTTATTGGATGTGATGAGGCTCTGGAACTAGACAAAGAAAGGGTTGTGTATTAACACTAGTTTCCTGCTCTTTGCTTTGCTCAGAAAATGATTTTATTTTTTATTTGCAGGAAAGAAAAACTTTTGTGCACATTTTGAGACTGTAGACCTGGGTGCCACAACATTGTTTAAAAAAAAAAAAAAAAACTGAAATAAAGATGTGAAATGCTCAAACCACAACTTGTCTTGAGGATTTTGTCACTGGCTAAAGTATACTCGACACACAAGTGGAGATTTTATAGGTTGGATTTTATTTTAAATTGTTTCTTAAATATATTTATTGTACAGTTACAATAATAGAAAAAGCAAACGTTTCAATTCATACAGGGTTTTTTCAATCAGCATCATCGGAAACACGTACCTCCACAATCGAGACACTAGAGGGCAGTAGTTTTGCTTTTTGGCAACATTGTATCCTGCAGGACGATTCCGAGCTTTAAATCTTGGGGGTACAATCTGTTTAAAATATTCTACAAATTTAAAATGTTTAAAACTTAACACCAGATAAAAAAACTAAACCAAGCTGCCTTTTCTAGCTTATTGAGTGGGACCTGATGCAGTTGTGCAGTCGGGTTGAACCACATGCACACAAGAAGGCTTGTCAAGGGACACAAGTACATCAAAACCAGAGTGTTATGTATCACACTGTCTTATGACGGAGCCCTTGCACAGTTGTAAAATAATTACTGTTGATTGGTGAGGAGTCGGGCAATGTCAGTGACCTTTCTGTAAAATGATGAGCCATATTCTGGACTTGTAAAGCATCAACATCTAAATTTGGATAAAAGCGTCAGCTAAATGACATTTAATGTAAATTATTCTGCTATGTTAGGGCAAGGGGGCATTAAGTAAAAGTGGTTAAATCATATCACAGGCCTCATTTTTAGACACGTTTTTATTTTTTGAGTGGACAGGAAAAACTGCTAAATTGTGTTCCACATTTTTCAGCATTACTGATTAAACTTAAGGTAAATGTCATATTCTGCCACAGATAAGCCTGTTATAGCTTTGTCTTCTACTAAACTTAACATTCACATGTCACAAAAACTGATTTATTATGAAAAATGCAAATCAACATCTCTTCTGTGCTGGTACACTGCAAACGTGTGGCCGCAAGTCTGGCAAAGTCAGACCTGAGTGAAAGCAGAAAACCATGAAAGTAATGTCATATTTTGCCGTTGTTCTATTTTGTTGTTTTGTGTCCCTGTCATTCATATGCCTTCAGTCATTAAGTCAGCAGTCTTTAGTTGCTGGATGGATGTATCTAATATTCTAGTCACCAATAAGCCACCCATACTGTATCACAAGCATGCTTCTCTGATGCTATATACACCCCGAGATGTTCAAAAAGGGGTTCAGACTGGTATTGCGTTTTAATACAGTAGACACTGCAATACTAATTTTAAAAAAAGCCCATCTGCCCTGAATGAAGTCAGCTGTGGTTCTTTTGTCCTGTGACATGACAGGAGCAGACATATTGCTTTTTCTTTGTTCACATGTTCCTCTTTTATCTGTGTTTTGATGCTCGGACATGAACAGCAGCTACAGTACATTCTACTACCATAAGCTTTTTGAGGTTCAAATAGATTAGCGCCACCTAATTAGAAACATCAGCACCTTTAAATGATACAATCTCACATTTTTAAAAATTTAAAAATTTTACAACATCACATATTTACATAGATATTAAAACACAGGTGTAGAAAATGGAAACATAATCCATGACACAAATATACATAAAACATGTAAACAATACAAATGAAAATTGTAAACTTTTTTTTTTACGAATGTCATTAATAATAATAAATTAGTCAGTGCATAACGTTTTTGAGAGAAAATGCAATATGGCACTATGATCATGAGGAAATCAGTACATTTCATGAATTAAGTGCAAGCAACAACATCAGCGGATGTCCCAGTGACGTTGACAACAGAAACATTAGACTTTAATGACACCCTGATAAGATCTTATAATCATGTTCTCATATGACATGATGTGAAATAATATGACACATTTTTATAATGGAGATAAAAAACACAAATTGACATGGAAGATGAAAGGAGACGTTCATAGACAGTTGTGTGGATGGCCACTTTGACTGAGGCCTCGGTTGTTGAGGTGTTTTTGTAAAGCTGATTTTGGGCCAGTTGCTATGACAGCTGCTGCTCTGTCAGCTCGGCTAGTGCCCCAATTCAGTTTCACTGTGACCAATTTATCTCTAATGAAACGGGAATTTCTGTCTCTCCACCCCCCCACCCCCCCACCCCCCTGCCCGATATCAGTTTTTTGAGAACACTCACCAAGGGTTTGTTTTGTCTTCTTGCTCGCGATGGCAGAGAAACGCCTCATTTCCTCCTTCTCTGCAATGTCCCTGATCATGTCTCTGTGTATTCGAAGGTCTATTTCGATTAAACGAGGCATTCACAGGTCAGATCTGCAGGAGTTTGAGTGGGTTGAGGTGTCAGATTTTCACCAGCTGGCTGGTGGTTGGCTGGGCTCTGCACTGCCTGAATGGTCCAGCTCTGCACTGTCACAGTCAGAGTCATCATACCGGCCCTGTTGGGAAGGACAAACATGAATTATGTGAGTTTGAGCAGCAACAGACTGCAATGTTGACAGATTCTGCCCTATTATCTGCATTTTAGTATCTATATACAATATATATCAGTCAATATTCTCCTTTGATTCACTCTCTTCTGCCCACCTCATAAGTATGATCATTACTCGCGAGCTGGGTCTTGACTTGTCGGAGAATAGCTTCCTTCTCAGACAACCCGTCAGAGCCCAGCTGGGTTGAGTCGGAGGGGTCAGCGGGAATCTCCGAGCCCTGAGACAGCAGGTCGTCGCTCTTGTCGTCAAGACGATCGTCGGTGTTGGTGCTGACCACGTCCGGGGTGCCGCTGTGGGAGTGGTCGGTGGTGTTTCCCTCCTCGCCGTCCGACACCGACAAGTTCTCTGAGCTGAAGGTGGACAGGGACTGGCACTTGCTCATGCTCACAGGACGCCTGCGTGAGAAAGAGTACACATACAATGAGTACTTTACAGCAGAGAGAAATGAAGGATCACACTTACATAATTTATTTGTTGCTAATATTCACATACACTGTATGGATGTACAAAGGGAAATATAAATAGAGTAGACCTTCAATAACTATATTAAAGAGTTCAACAACTCGTACCGTCTCCTTGGCAACTCCACTTCACTGTCCACCTCTCCTTCCTCTTCCTCTGACGACACTCCACGTCTCTGCAGGGAAATTAGTATGCATGAAAACCCAATGATTCCATGTCTCATTTCACTCTATTCACCCTGATTCCTTTCCAAGACCCCTGAGCCGTCTGGTTAGATATGACCTCGATGGCACCCTGGGTTCAAACTGTTCACGGTGTCACTTCCAGAAAGCCAAAGGGACTGAGATTTTGGGATGACTGAATCATCAATGCTTTTTGCTAATTATACATATTTTGATACTTATACATATTCATCAGTCATTTCTAACTTGTGGCCCATACAAATCATGTTAAACAGAAATTTGAAGTTGCAACTACCACGACAAATGCACAGGTAGCAGTAATTAACCACTTGGAAACTCTGTGGTTTCCGTGTGTTATCATTTTTTGTAGCATGGCATCTATAAAACAAAAATAAAATCAAGATATTATATTATTATATTCAACAGATTAGAGTCAAGTTTTGACTATCGGGACTTTAGTGTCAATTATTACAGCAAAACAATTCAATCTGCATAGCATGACAGCACTTAAAAACACTTAATCACTTCATTCAATTCAACCTGTGCAATATTAATATTAATTCTGCCTGTGTGCACATATTATTGTATATTGTATATATTATTCAGCTACCGTAGACTGTTTACTGTTTTATTTACTGTTGTTATATTTGATCCTACTATGTCTTGTGTGCACTTTACCCCTTTGCTACTGTAATCCTGTCAATTTCCCCACTGCGGGACTAATAAAGGATTATCTTATCTTATTTTATTTTTCTGTTGTTTGACACAGATGCTGATTCGTTAATGCCGATAGCGCATGTTGGACATTATTGAGATGTTCCGGACATTTGCATGAGGCCATTCTCTCTGACTGGACCTTGTTGAGTTTGAACTGAATACTTCTGGTCTAGACAGTTGTTACTATAAGTAAATACACCTCGGTTTGAGTCAAGACAGACACAGTGATAAAGGCAGGAAAATGTGTTGCTTAACTGGCAACACATTCAAATCAAAATGGTTGTATTTCCCCGAAGCCCTTCCCTGCTAATTATTCTTTTGCACCCTTGGAAGAAGTGAAAATTAGTTGGGGAAACTGGGCCACAATTAGACAATGCGTTGTCTAACTAGACTAAACAATGCTTTTGAAGAAGCTCACCTGACTGCGTGTGACTGCTGCCCTGTAGAGCAGTGCAGCAGGAGTGAGGCGTTGACTTCTGGGCGAACGTGTGTTCACCACCCCGTCCTTCTCCTCGCCCTCGTGGGAAGCACGGGGGTTTCCGAGCACTGACGGCCTGCCTGCAGCGGCTCCCCTGCCGCATGGGGAGTCGGGGCTACTGGAGAACGGGATAGAAGCTGCATCCTCGCTGGGCGTGTCACTGCGTGGAGGTGTTTCAGCCAGGTCATCTGTCCCTACATTCACATCTGGTCCCTCCTCGGGTCCTCCAGTACTTCTACTCTCCCCCAGCCCGGCTGATGCGCTCTGGCTGCCCGCTCTGTCCAGCCCCGGCCTGACCTGCCCCTTCCTCCGGCCTTCCGCCTCCAAGGTGGTTGAAATGAGATCCGGGCTTGAGGAGTACATCTTCTTGAGCAGCAGATCGTGCTGCAGGCCTCTGAGGGCTGCACTTGGGTCTAAATGCTGCTTGCTGCTGGGAACAGATGAGGTGGAGTTGACCATGGCTAATGAAGAGGAGAGAGTGGCTTTCAGCTGAGCCAAGTCCCCACTGCTGCCTTTACCAGCCTTCCTGTAGCGGGGTTTCCCTCTGCGTGAGCGGCCAGGTGAGGTAGAGCCCTTGTTGGGGATTGTGACCTGGGTCATGGAAGAGTCCAGTTTGGGGAGGATGACCTCGGACTTTAGTAAGTCTGGCCTGGAAAGGGCAGAGACAGAATTAATAAAAAAAAACATGGGGAAAGAATAAACTTTTAAATTCATTCATTGCTTGATAGGTGCAAGGTTATTGTGCACATTCTTCCCCATACACATTGAAGGACGAGGCTGGACATATTCTATATTTCTGTTATTGTCAACAAATTCCTGAAACTAGTACTGTCCAACTCACCAGACTTATCTTTTAACATGACATGATATTTATGAGAAACTTGATCAAACCAGCCACAAATAAATGCTGCAAACTTAAATGACTCCTCGCTGTCCCACCTCTTGCTGTATGAAGGCAGCTTCTGAGGTATGTTGCGTTTCTTCATGAGCTTCTCCATCGAGTTGGAGGAGGCCGACTGTCTGGAGCTGTGGTGCTTGACGCAGCCCGGGTACTTCTTGTCCAGTGAATGCTCCCTCCTGATGTTTAAACACAAAGCCAATACTTGTTTATGGATGTCAATGGATGCTCAGCATGGAATAAGAGAGCACTTTGTTACAAGCAGTGGCCCTGAGTGACTGGCCCATCACTTTGCATTACGGATTCCCTTTAATGTGTTTTTTTCCTTTTTTTTTAAACACTGCTTAACCACTGTTGATGGATAAAGCTATTAGTTCAAAGTATCTGAACAATTACAACCCTAGTTTTCCAACTGTTACAGTGCATTAAAAAAAAGACTATACCATCCTAGTCTACTTGATTTCTAACGATTAATTTGGCAGGACTTGATAAATGCTTTTCACTCACATTCTCAGTGCAACCTCACAGAACTCTGGACATAAGATGTGCAAAGCTGATATGAGACAAAGCTGTTTATGCTGCCAAATGGGCATCTACTAAACATAGACGTATGCAAACGTATAAAAAGTATTTTACGTTTTCAATTCATTTAGAGCCCTGAGCCTTTGTAGAGACCTGCTTTTACTTTGACGATAAACAGACGTTGTTAATCAACTGCAAAAGCCACAACAGACTTCCTTTGATTCAATGTCAAAAACATGGAAACTTCCAATGGAGGTGAGTAAAAAATAGATAAAAAAAAAAAAAAGGTACTGTTAATCAATGGCACGTTTCATACTTGTGAAGTTCTTTCTCTTTGATCTCCAGCTGTAGCATGATGGCATTGAGTTCCATGTAGAGATTGTTGGCTCTCTCCAGTTTCCTCTCGTAGTGCTCCCGGATGTCCAGTGCATGTCTGTGTGGAGAGATAGATAGGAGAATGACCTAAATACATTTATATCTAATTGTATGTGTTTTTAAATGGTTGGCTTATCCATATGTCTTTGTTCGTGGTTACTATCTATATATAGGAAGTTCATCCTCTTTGTGTGTGCATGTTACACTTTCTTTACTAACCTGAGTTCTTCTCTGCGTCTTTTGAGCAGCTCCTCGTCCAGCCTGTGAATACACGTCCCCTCAGACTTGAGCTTCTCAAAGTGGTGCCTCACCTCATCCCTCCACTCCACCTGGTGAAACACATAAAACACATCCATCAGAGCAGGTAATAATGAGTTACAGTTACTGAAGGTTCCACCATTTTACAGGTACAAGAATAACGAAAAGGGTATAAGGAGATCATTTTGGTGTCTTCTTCATCTTCTAATATTACTACTACTATCAATACTATGATCAATGCTTTTACTCTGAGTAGTGTAAATACTTTCTCTGTAGCTCGGGATACAACAGAAGATCAATCAGGTACCTGCTCCATCATATATTCAGTTATATTTCGGTAGTTTGTTCTTTCCATCTGCAACACTATGTAAGCACCTGTTTTGTATTTCTGTGTTTTATTATTATGATTTGCACACATTCCTATGTTTTTAATTGGAATAATAAAGTATGACTCAATTTAATTCGAGTAATAATATACTATCAGGCTATATCAATATTGAGAATAAACTTCATTGCACCTTGATCTGGTAAAAAAGCTCTCAATTTGCAGAGCGACCGAGGGTTCCCGTTTATCATTGAAACAAAACCCATTAAGCTGTCAGATGATAATCGATACACAGAGAGCAAAACTGAACATGAACTGACATGACATAAGCACAAAAGAAAAGATGCAGCGTGAGCCTTTTCTTGCACACAGTGGAGCGTGACAGCTGTTATCTGATACCTGTCATATAAAAGGACAAAGGAAGTCTGATATACAAGTGTGCACGTACACGCATGTGCGTGCACCATGTGTGTGTATTTCTCCCTGCGCATGAGTGATGCTCTTCTTATTAAGCTAATGGACTCTTGTGCACACTCTTCTATATCTCCAGTCCCCTCTCTCTCCTCTCTCTTTACTCTCTGCTCCCTACCATTAAAGCGATCAATACACTCCAGCAGCAAATACTTATTTCTAACGTCACAAGAAAAATCCATTATGGGGCACAGAGGAGAGAAACTGGGGAGGGTTGCAGCGGGGGAAGGGGAACAGGGAGAAATAAAGGATCAAGGATAAGTGGAGAGAGTGAAAGAGGTTTGTATTTTGCATCAGGAGACATAAAAGAAGGAGGACGCAGTGTGTTGCTGCGAGGAGGAAATTAAATCTTGTGAATTGTGTGTGTTTGTGTGCATGAGTGTGTCTTACGATTATACATGCTTGAGTTATAAATGGATCTGTGGTTCTGCATGGCTGAGTAAAGACATATCTTCCTCCACATAATTATACTTTTCTGTCTCCTGCCCTTCATCTGTTTGGGTTCGCAGTGGTCTAACATGGCCTCCCCATCCCCCACCCTTTCACAGACACACCCTCTACCTCACATAGACCTTTCACCATTTTGCTTGGATATGATGGGAGGCTGAAATCTGTGGCAAGGAACAAAGACCAAGGAACCAACAATAATATTTTGTGATTGAAAAGACAGGTATTATTAGTTGGGGGTCCCCGAGGGGCTTGGGGGCCTCAGTGCAGCTGCACTGCTTGTAGTTACTGCAGCAGACTGGAAACAAATGAGAGTGAGTTGACAGCAAAATTACTATTAGAGATACTGACTGCTGTTGACAGGAGGTTTTCTATTAAGAGAAATATATAGCTTATGCGTACCTCATCTGATCTGTCTATTCATTTTTATATATTTGACAAGGGAGACTGAGACGTGATGCTTCTCAAATGTATTTTCCCCTAATTACGCATATAGTGTCTGAACAAGATGGTGAATTGAGTACCGTTTGACTTTATTACCCCCTTTTCTGTATACTTTCTACATTATCTTTAAACTATACTGAAAAAAGTCGAAACATGCCCTTAAATCAAATTGTTCTCGGCATTTGATTTTCAAAGTTAGGCCGTTGGCAGAGATAAGGGAAACTCACCTGAGTCTGAAAGTAGGTTTCTTGTGGAGTCGATAGTATATCTGCTGAGGCGATGTCAAGATGCAGGAGAATCTGTCGGAAGGAAGGCCTGTTTCTTGGCTTGCAGTTCCTGGCCAGTTTAAACAAATATGTTGTCAGAAATGCAAGAAACATGGAAATAAAAAACTTATTATTTCAGATCTCTTTTTTTAAATGTTGTTTTTATGTCTCTCAGCCTTCCTAAAGCTTCTAACTTCTTTATATTCTCCTAGTGCTGATGCCTCAACATCATTCTTCGTCCATCCATCTCTGTCTGCTTCCTTCCTCCTCCTCCCTTCCACTCACCAACATTGCCTCAGGAGCAGTTTGAAGCTGTCGGGGCAGCTATCAGGTACAGGCAGATGGAGACTGTTGTTGCCCACTCCCCAGATGATCGCGGAGGAGTCCACATCCTTATAGGGCACCTCTCCTGTCAGCATCTCCCACAGCACCACACCGAATGACCTGAGAGATGTGGAGTTTTTACTTTCAGACACATTGATAAAGATGTGAAGTGGACTGATGAAAGGGAGCGTGACTGAAATGTCACACTTTTAACTTTGCGGAAATAAATCTTGAGATTTAGATTACAGATGTTACGTCTGATGGATTCGTTGTCACTGTAAAAAAGCCTTTGATGCTAATGCCTTGTGGCTAGTCTTTGGTAGCTTATTATCAAGGTTTAATCAGTTTGGTATGACAACTTTTATCACTGCTAACAATTTTCTATCGTTAGAATCATGTAAATGAATGTTTAACAGTTATAGTTAAGCCTAATCAGTATATTGTGGATTCCCTTTTATGTCAATCTAGGTTTTTACCAAAAATACAGCAAATTGGTGACAAATTCATCAGATCTTTTAGGTTTTACCACAACACAAAGGTTTATTTCCCCACAGCTCAGCATTTCATTGACAAGCTCCATCTTTGTGTGGTGAGAGAGAGCAAGAGAGCAGGCCCACAGGAAAAGGTAACTAAGGAAAGTCTGTTGTGGGTTTGTGACTCCTAGAGTTGCCCCGGTGACCATTTACAGTATCCAAGGTGCCAATAGCATCACACAGCATTGAGGAGGTGTGCAGTGTTGTGTTTACATGTGTATTGTTAGTCTCCTCCATCTACTCGTTTGTTATTCATGATATACATGCACAAGAAAAGATAGTTGATTGGTTAAACCAAGTTAAATATTAGCTGTTAGTTATTGGTTTATTTCTATACAAGTAATGCAATGAATGGTCCATTTATCAATTCAGTGACACTTATCTTAAAGTAGAACAAGAAAAAATGGAAATATGTGCCATTACGAATAAAAGTGATGCAGTGCACTTAACCGAAAATCACCACTTTTTGTTGTTGTTGTTGTTGTTTCTGTCTTGCAATACAATTTATTTTGTTTGATCATTTTATCCAGCAGCTCACTAACCAAGTGAAACACATTTTTGCTGTTTTACATTTATTTTACATAATGCAATGCAGCATCAATATATAGGCCCTGGAGTCAGTCACATTTCCTTATCTTGTTTTGTGATTGTTTAATATCTTTTGTGATTAATAGTATGTATTCTTCTCCTAATTATTGTGTTTAATTTGTTCACCTTGTGACTCGCTGCTGCCCTTTCAACAGCAGACATGTTTGCATTGATTTTAGGTAAAGTTAAGAAATGTTACGTTTTGTTTAATTAATGTATTATGTAAAATCTAGCTCTGGCTTTCTTATAAAAGATCAGACAGGAACATGAGTTGTACCAGATGTATGTCAGCACAACACACAACTGAATACATCACAATATAATACTGACTCTTTTCGTGATATGAACTGCGACATAGTTGACATACACTTAAGCAAAACTGGACGGTATACACCCATGCTTTGCTTTCTTTCAACATGAAAAGCTTTTTAATCCTATTTTCACTTCTCTGCTAATGCACTGCTGGCCCTGTGCCAAACCATCCGCAGGCTCGGAAGGTTATTCCAGCCTCTCCTGAGCACTGCAGCATCTGGCAAATCAATTATTAAATTAGCCAGCGTTCCTTTCAGGACGGAGAGGAAGAGTGATGGAAGGATGTAGGATGGGAGAGAGAGAGAGAAAGGGGGGAAATGTATTGGGGGAGATCAGGGCTTAACATAGGGCAACCCATCAGATTTGGCCGAGGCCCTATAGAATTTCATGTAATGAGATATTGTACATAATACTCAATAGATTTTCTGGAAATAGGATCCTGCGCTCTATACTGTAGTAGACTGTAACTAATGAGATTTTATGTTGATTCAATGACAGATAAGACAAATCACAAGGGGAAATTGCAGACGTTCAACAGTGCAAAAGAACAGTGTAAAAGGGTTATGACACCTACCAAATATCCACTTTCTCTGAGACGGGTTCGTTGCGTATCACTTCAGGAGCCATCCAGGCCACCGTACCAGCAAAGGACATCTTGGTGCTCTTGTCACTGAGCTCCTTGGACGTGCCAAAATCAGAAATCTTGACTGCGTCGTCGTAAGTGATCAGCATGCTGGAATGAAACAGTGGACGCAGAGTTTATATTTGAGTCTGTGTGCTGTGTACGGCAGAATTAGAAATTTGCCCAATCTCAGCATCTACAATTGTCCAATCAATGTATCTTTGTAAAGTAGTGCTTCCCAAGCTGAAGGCCACCCGATAAAACGGATGGTTTACAAGATGATTGTAAGGAGGAAGGAGAAAAACTTTTTCCTGGATAATCTAATCTATTCAGAAAAAAATAACTGAACTATCTAAATTGGACCTACGCTTTAATTGTAACTATTTAGTGACTTCTTTGCTTTAACATTATTGTTTACATTTGGGTTTTCAGTTAACCACACAATTCATTTTTCAACAGGTCTACAAAACTCACTTTGGTGACTTGAGGTCTCTGTGGATGATTTTGTGGAGGTGAAGATAGTTCATGCCCCCAGCGATGCCCATGGCCCAGTCCATAAGCAGGGATGGATGTATCTGCCTGCCTGCTCTCAGCACCTCATACAGCTGTCCCTGGGCACAGTACTCCATGATGATACAGTAGCACGGAGCCTGGGTACAAATACCTCTGTGGAGTGTAGAGATATCAAGACAGAACATATTCGAGTTGATACAATGCCAGGAATGAATAGAAAATATGAACGTTTATAGGCATTTCACTTTCTTTTCGTGGAAAATTCTGCACACTTATTGATCTAATAAGTCAACTGATTGTTCCCACTAACTTGAAAGTGATGATGTTGGGGTGTTTGAGCTTGCGCAGGTGCTTGATGTCTGTCTCTTTGATGTTTCGCACTTTCTTAACAGCCACTTCCTGTCCGTGCAGCTTGCCCAGAAAGACGGCACCCTGCGCTCCGCTGCCCACCCACTGCAGGTCAGATATCTCTTCGAATGGGATCTCCCAAGCCTCTGAGGTTGGGGGAAAAAAGATGGAGGCAAAGTAGTCGTTTATCGGTGTAGTAACAGATTAACTATGGCTACAGAGCAGATTAATGATTACCATATTAACCTGTACTTATTTCAGGTTATGTTGGCCCGCAAACTCATATTCTTAAGGGTGATGAGGCTGATGTTCATAACATAACCAAACACCATCAAGTTATTAACCACTGCACCTTGGATGAGTAATAGAGATATCATTTACGTTGAGGTATGAAGTTTATTTTTTACACATTGTTTAATCATTTTCAACAGTTGTTGCATACATAAAATAAATCAAGACAGAAAAAGACACTTCATACGGAAAAGCCTGGATGTTAAACTAAAGCTAGTAGCAGCAAGCATACGGCAACACAACGAACTGTGCTATTTTACAAATATAGGTTGGACCTGTCAAACTGAAACTTGTAATAAGCCCTGGCTCTTACAGTCAACGCAGAGCCCAAGTTGAACTATTTTTCGGTTGCTGAACCTCACCTTAACCTAAGACTAAGGGTGTGCAGGCAGATAGACAGGAAGCTCTAATCTCTTGTGGGTAATTCTCCCTCAGCCTCCTAAATCCTGCTTAGTGCCATTGTGGGGCTGATGCAAAACAGGGGTCCAATGCTCAGGAGGATATTGTGGGGGGGATTTGAGAGCCTAATGTGGATGTACGTTGAATAGGGAGGTGGAGGGGGATGACAGTCGTGGTCTTGGTAGATCTATTTGTGTGTGCGTGTAAAGAGACAAGAATGGGAGGGGGGGGGATTCCCCTTGGGTCGGCAGGGGTCCATGTGGCTGAAGACAGATTATTAATACAGAGAATATTTACAGCCTCTTTTGCTGCTGTTCTTAACTAGCTGAAAGAAGATTTAGACACATTTATCATATTAATAAGGACTATATGAATGATTAATGATCTCCTGATAGATTGAGGACACTGTCTCTAATGAGCCCCTCAAATGTCCCACAGTAAAGACATATGGCCACATCTGACACACCAGAATATTGCCAGGTCTGCTGTGTTTGATCTGAAGAATTGAGGAAATCTAAAGCATCACCAAGCACTCCATAGTCCTTCACAATCAATAAAGGACAGCCAATTTCCAAGCTTTCTTTTGTGCTACATTGTGCCTTCCCATCAAAGCTTAAGAATAGAGCATTTGTGATATGGTAGATAGACATTCACTGGCAGTGCCCCTATTTATGTCACTCTTATATTACCCGTTTTGCTCTTGTGAGTGTGTGTGACTTTATATGAGGCTGCACGGAGGAGGGGTGCAGCGAGGTGCAGATGGGCTGGGAGTGATAACAGCACAGGATGAAAAGGAGACAATGAGAGATGGAAGGAGGAGGGGAGCGGAGGGGAGATGTGGAAGTCAAACGGGTGATAAAATATCAGAAGGCTATAAAGACAAGGAGACTTATACATCTGCCATTTTCAGGCCTGATGCGCGATGCTGTATTTATTCTATGAAGTTGTTTTTTGGCATCTTATCTTACTTTATGTGTTTGTGTCAGTGCTAGATATTAAGTATTTTTTTATTTTGTGGATGTGTTTATATGTGTGTGTGCTGCCATCCTCGGGCTCCTATATGTGAGAGTCAGGTTTGCGTTAATAGAGATGAGAGGCGCAGGGTCGGAGCGTGGCCATGCATAATTCATGGAGCAGATTTGGCAGAGGAGTCCCGGGGGAGTTCTGCGCTATTGTAGTGGCTGCAGACATAAACAACACAGCGTCACAGGGAGCTAGTTTCATTGGGGGGGTACTAAGGAGAAGGTGCGGTGGGCACAAGCAGGCGTGGATTGGGGGAAAATATCAGCGGAAAATAAGCCCTTTGCAGCTTTGATAGAGTCTTTCTCTGGCTGCCGCTCTTTCACATCAAAAGTGTTGGTTTATAACATGGCCTTTGTGGCAGTCATTTTTCTATCAACTGTTTAATATAACTAAAATGGAGGATAATATCATTTAATTAGCACATCAAAGCTTCACACTGGAATTAAATGTGAGCTGGTGCTTGCTTCATTGAAAAGTTAGAACTATGTGTATGTAGATGTGTTTGTGTGTTTCCAGTGAAATGGATTTGACTGCTACACTTACCGTCCAGGCCGTGTTTGTGCTCTGTGGAGTAAGCTTTGCCAATCATAGTCCAGACAGGTCGCAGACACCCAAACAACCCTTCCAGAAACCCTCCTCCCCCTCCGGTAGACTGGCACTGTAGCCTGGCGGCATCCGCCTGGCTCCTGACGCAGCTGCCATCCATCTCCTGCCCCTCTCCCTCCGTCCTTCCATCATGCTCATGAAGCTTCAGGACACTGTTGGCAAAGTGCTCCTGTTGTTCCTCGCTTGGTGTCTGGTTGTGTGCGGCCGTGTGCCCCTCTCCTCCTCCACCCCCGGGCTCGACAGAACCTCCGGTGTCTATGGAGAGGACGTTGCGAAGGACGCACTGGGTCGGGGTAAGGTCCATTTCTGGGGTGCAGGGCGTTTCGGCATCGAGGCGGCGGAAGGATGGAGGATCAGAGAGTGGACTGTTGAAGCCGGAAAGAGATGGCGAGGGGGCACGTGATTCATGAATAAGCGCCATGAGGGCCTTTGGTTATCAGAAAAACTAGAGAACTATCAAACATAGTGAGAGAGGAAGAGAGAAAAAAGGAGGGAAATTGTTATAAATCAAATCAAAGTTAGAATGATTCTCTGGGAGCAATGATGGCTGATTCAGCTGAATATTGAGTTTGTAGGAGAGTGCACCTCTGGAAGATATGTATTAAAGTCTCCTATAGTAGGTCATTGAGCTATGAGTTATTGTAAGTGGCAGAGGAACTCAGTGGAGTGACTGCTCTGTCTGAACTATCAGCAAATGCAGGCTGACAAGAAGGCACACCTCCCTAAAGCTGTGATCAATATCAAATAAATGCACATTCGTAGTTTCTATGTTGTATCGCCCAGTGCTTTGCAGCTTTCTCTATAGGTGTCTATGTTGAGAGTACACAACAACAGTGAAGAACGTGCAATTACAATAAATTGTTCATCATCAGCATAGAAGAGTTATACCAACACCTCAGAAACAATTTTTTTCTTGCCATTTGAAAAGGTAAATACATATGAGAGTACAGTGGTCGGCACTGCATGTGCTATTGATGAGAGCAATGACATTAACTTATGAGTCATGATGTCTGATATCTGAAGATATGAAATCAATACTAGAATGTGAAACATGATTCAGGACGTGTGGACAAAGGACAAACGAGAAGCCTGTCTGGACCATAAATCAGAGAAAGCCTCAGTTCAGGATTACCCTTGATGAAGTACTGCAGCAAAAACATGTCAGACCACCTCTCTAAGGCTGCCTTGGCAACCTTAGAGAGGTACCACAGCATCACAGTACCTCAATTAAGTAATGTCCTTACATCTTACAGCTTGTCCTCACAGAATATTATATTGAATTGCTTTTTGGTTTATGGTTCATATGTTCATGAATAACAAAACCAATGAAGGCAGAATGGTGCCACAGCTGGTTATTTACATCCTACTGGAGCAACATCACTGGCATATTAGAATGGAGAAGATCAAATGATGCCTGTATAATAACGAGAGAATTCTGCAAGCCTCTTCAAAGCTTGTCATTTCTCCAAGGAAAACAGCATATTCACGCTCAGCGGAGAATGAAAACGCACGATTTCTTGTCGGGGGCCTTTTTAAGTCATCCAGTTCTCCTCTGCTATCTCTGGCAAGCACGACGTAGAGGTGACAGGGTTTACCTGCTTTGTAAAATAATGATACATATCAATACCCAGCATCATTGTGTTGTTGTACAAAAAACACAAACACAAAACAAAGGTGTTTTCCTCTCGAAAATCGCAAACATGCAGGATCAGTTTGCAGGTTATCATAATCATTGTGAGGGGGGCTTCGTGCACATATCCCATGTCAATTTGAGTAGAATTACTAAGCCTAAATGTATTAACATGCTATTAAGGCTATTCCTTAATGTGACAATTAATATCATCACAAGTAATGTGCCTTGGATCAAATATATTATCTATCAGCCCCCACGACCTATAGCTATATATGACCATCCATAATTCATAAAATATGAAGAGAGAAAACATGAAGATAGTCCAAAACAACACGGAGCCTGAAGGACGCATCCAAAAAGCCAGAACCTTGAAGCTCAAAGTCATTATAATCGTCTGCGCGGAGAGAAACCAAACCCCTGAGACACATCTGGTGTGTGAAATCTGGAATAATCATTCACATCTGACTGATCGTGCCTCCTAATAGTCCTGCTCCGGCTCTCACTTGATTTATTTCGAGGTATCAGCTGCGGGAGCTGCAGGAGCAGGCTGCGCTCGGTTACAGGCCAGTGCATTGTGGATGTGTCGGAGGGGGTTCTCGCGCGCATCATCGCGTCTCCTCGCACCTCCTGCTGCGGTTACGATTCCCGGTGCATCAGTGGAGCATCACTGACAACACTGATGTTACAGTCAACACACACTATTGCGGTTCATATGTGAATAATAAAAAAAGGACACGACGTGCCTTTTATTGATAAAAATCAAACCAATGTAAAAAAAAGCAACGTTTCCTACCTCAGTGCCGACAGCTGTCCATCGCTGGTGACCGCAAACGCTTATTCCACTTCGTGGTTTAGGATTATAATAACAACCGCCTGACAATTCTCCCTGGCTGTGTTTTTGTCGGTATATTCTGCATCCACGCTCACTCCTCCTCTTCCTCTTCGATGCATCCACCGAGGTTTCTCCGCCCTGGATGACTGGAAGTCTGCGTCTTCTCTTGCGTTTATCCCAGCGAGCAGTAAACACAGCTCCAGCTCTCCGCTCCCTCGGTTCGCTTGTTTTCCTGCTCCTCCTGCACCGCCTCCTCCTTTTTTTCCCAGTCTCCTCTGAGGATGCGATCTGCGCACACTCAGGAATGTATACGGCCTATCTCACCTATACTCGTAAACACGACGGTGGAGGAGAGGAGGGCGGGGAGGGATGCAGTGCCGGTGTCCTCCTATCAGAGGACAAATGTGCTGGGACGAGCTCAGTCCGGTGAGACCGGACGGGACAACGGCAGGTAAACGGCTTTATGAGCGAGTGGGGCGACTCTTAGGGGGGTCAGCCGGTGTGTGAGGTGATCACAAATGATGTCATCTCCAAAGCATGCAGCATTTGACTGGTCAGCGCCGTGTAAATCCCTTCAAACCCTATTAACGCCGTCTGTATCGAGTGTAATTGGCGCATAATCTGTGAGCACAATCCAGTCTGCCACAGAGGAGACATGAAGATCGGTCGTTTATTATTATTATTATTATCTCCTCCAATCTCTACTGACCCATTTCTCTGCGATAGGGAGAGTGGGACAGCACGGGACCGACATGGGACTTTCCCCAGGCGTGATTTGTTTCCCTCAGCGACTTTAATTAACCTGAATGAAATAAAATATCACACTCATTTAAACAACTATCATCTTTCATCACAAATCTCATTTCGTGTTTGCAAATTCCACCAGGTTCTCACCGTCAAGGGTACCCTCATTAATCAAGATGTCATTTCCAAGGCCTGGCATTCCTGCCATCATACATGGATGAATGACATCTTTAATATTGTGTTGTAAAACTATGCATACAGAGGCTTACAAGAGACCGCACCAGGTTCAGAATGTGGCTTGAACTGTATATTTTCATACATAACGTACCCATAAAAAGCCGCACAATTTAGAACAAATTCACAATTAGATTTTCAGACCTTCATGTAATTAAATAAACAATTGTTGCCTTTTGTTCCCAGCTTTTAAGACACAAATTGTGTCCTTAAACACATCAAACTGAACAACCGGTTGTACATAATAATACTAATAAATCAGAGAAATTCCTGCTTGAATGGATGCCAGTGTAACTCTATAGGCCAACTAGGAGATCATGAGATCACTGTAAACACAGGAGAATCTTCCAAGAGTCAAACTATTTGGCAGACACAGAGGAAGATGTGAACAGCTGGGGATCCCATGTCTGAGCTTGTGGACTTACTGAGGCAGTCTGTGGTTGTAGCTACATGACCCTTTTTGAGTGCTAAATCCAAATCCAGCCCTTATCTCCCAGATTAAGCTCGCGTTGGGCTTAAACCCTAACAATGACCTCATCGTGTTACTTGTTGACAGCGGGGGGAACCCTGGCTCGTGCACAGACCTGGCCGACCATGTGAGACTGACAAACCTAGCACAATATTTGAAGCCTCCACCTCTTCTTTTCTCTGCAGAGCTTTATTAAATCATGATAATAATAACAAATCACAGCACTGGCTGAGTTTGACACCTCCACTGAAATTACAGTTAAGAAAATTGTTTTTATTTGTTCATCTTTGAGTGACAAGATTTTTTTTTCATCACTTTACAATTTCATAACCAACAAGGGCAAACAAAAAGCAAGGCACAATAATAATGGGCCTGTTTTATGAAAGTGATTAAATGTTTAACTACTTATTTTCTTTACAAGAAATATTCTAGAAACCATCTTAGCGGGACACTGTCAGAGAATTGTTGCATTTCTAAAAAAAAAAACATTTGACAGCAGACTTGATCTAATAAAACATTATCTTCAAGTTCCCAAATGAATATTCAAGGAACCCCTGCCAATACTGTGGTATATGAATGTTTAACGTTGGTTTTAATATCACATGAAATAGAGTGGGCAAAAATCTGCTTTAATCATTCTTGCTATTTTATGCCATCCAGAATTCTGTCTTGAGGCAGTCTGAATGGAGAAGCACATCCTCTGTTCTATTTCTTTTCCTTAAAACTTTCTTCATGATTTATTTATCAGTGCTTGTAGTTGTTGGACGGCTCCTCGTCGGGGAGGTTCGGTCCTCTGAGGGTCTGTGCTGCTGCCTCTGATGTCCACTAAACCCAGCTTCTGCTTCTGTTGTGGTAACAACATGCACAGACTGAATGCTGCAGGGTATCACTCCTTGTCAGATAAAAACCTCAAACCTAAAAAGTGACAGTTTAATTATTTTTAAATATATATACACTCATTCAGTGGGACTCTCATTGCTTTTCAAAGACTGCACAGCAGATTCTGAAAGAGCTATGTGCGTTCTCCCGTATGTTACATACCTGCAAAGCACATCTAAGAGAAAATGTGCACACAACAAAGCTTCAATCGGACTACTGAAGGAATGACTGTAACAACATGGTACCCAACCAAATGGCTGATGTAAAACGCTGCATTGTTTGGCAACATGCCTCATAATCTGTAGGAGGGAATTAACAGAAGCCTGCATTGGAGGATGTCAAGGGGAATGCCATGTGTGTGCACACAAGCCTTTAACTGTGAGTGTACATACAGTATGTTGTGAAAGGCCCGGCGTCAAATGGTCACAGATTATCAGTTAAGGGGGAAGGTAGAGGCGTGTGTATGTGTGAGTGTGTGGTTGGGTGTAGGGAATGAGGTGGAGGGCAGCTTCTGCCTCTGTGGAGAGCCTATTTATGGATCCTCATCGAGAGCCCCTCGTGTTAGTCATTGTCACTTTCACTCACACACTGCTCAATAGGTGGTCAATCATTCAAATCCACTCAACTCTGGTCCTACAGGGAACGTGAACAAAAAGTGCTCCGACAACATATTGACTGAAAACTAACAGCAGAATATCAGAGACATTCGTTCAGATTTGCGATGAAAGACGACAGCAGAAGTGTGCGTCTATATTTTTGTGTGCTTACGTATGTCTGTGGGAACATACACAATGGAGTGATCCATTCCTGTCTGTTGGGGAAGCTGATATTGGACGGTAGCGTCATCAATCAGGCTGCCACTGCTTTGTGTTTCACCCACTGATGGGATTCATTAAGATTGGCGCCAACCAGTATTGGTGGGCGGGAGGAAGAGGTTGGCGGGTGGGGGATTCTCCATTTCAACAAGATGATCTCACCTCCTGTCTGCAGCTCAGCTTCATTCATAAAGTTTGTCCATTCACACACACACGCACATACACAACCAACATATTTCCCAACGGGATGCTGAGGAAACAATTGAGCCGATGAAGCAATATTCAGGTGAGGTCACTGTTGGATGCCAATGTTCCTCTTTCTGTTTCAAAACTCTATCACGGATGTCTGATGCTGTTAATCATTCGACCTTGCAGCACCACCTACTCAGGAGCGGAAAGAGGTCATCAAGGTATAAAAAAAAACTGCCAAAGATGTATTGGATAAGAGGTTACATTTAGAATTTACAATTACAAAACACTGTGAACATCGGCTTTTAAGATGATATGGGGAACATATTTGCTATCTAAAATATTCACTCCCATTTTAGCTCTGTTTTGGTCTCCACCTTATCTTGCATGGCAGGTGGATTCTCACAACGTCACAAAATCACACGAGCATTGCGGATTCACAGATCACACAGAAATCCACCTTGTCAGACTTCAAGCCTGAGCACAGACCAATCAGCGTCCTGTGAGGAGCTACTGACGGTTACGGTCGTGGTTGAGGTGTGTGCGAGACAACAATAGTGGCTCCTGAAGAGGTTCGCGTAGATGAATCAGAATTGGAGAATTTCTTTTCATTGAAAGAAAAGCAAAGAATGGCACAGAAGGCTTTTCTCAATGGAAAATATATTTTTGCTTCGGCAAGAGTTTGATTGATCAGTGGTTCACCTAATCACCTGTGATCACCTGCTAAATATTTTTCAAAATGGACTGCCCTTTTTGAAACAGTTTCTAATGATGGCTTCTCAGATGGTTCTGTGCAAACAAACCATCTAGTGAGGAAATTTAGTCTCCACCAACTCCTAAGGTAAATATCTCTGCGAAATGCTCCACTATGTTCACCAATTAGTCACTAACTGTGTCTATCCTGCTGTTTGATAATAAGATAAAGTGGGCACAATGGGGTTTTAGAGCTTTTCCATTTAAAGCAACTGCATGCTGCGGCTGAAATTATGACATCGAGGAGAGTTGTGAAAGTGAACCAAACTGGTACATTTGTGGACAATAAGCTTAAAGTAAATGTAAAACTCGTCAGAATTGTTGGTTTATCACTATGAGCAACAAAAACCTTTCACATACAAAGAGTCATGTGACCCATTGTTAATGGACCGCCTATTGCGGCTTTCCAATCTCTTTCTGACAGTTACAAGATGTGTCCAAGACAACTGGAGAACCATATTGACTCATTTGGGCGTTCACTAAAATATGCAAATCCAACATTTAGATCAAGCAGTGCTTTGATCTTCCAGTGAGATTAGCAAAGCGTCTGATTCCCCTTTGAAACCTCTGAGAGGCGAGCAGCCAGCCAGGCAGCCTGCTGTGGAGAGCCTCTGGCAGCCGTCCGGTCAGGAGAGGGTTAATAACAATAAAGAGGAGGTTGGAGAAGCCTTCCTGAAAGTCACGTGGTCTGTGCCGGGAAGCGGGGGTGGAGGAGCAGAGGGAGGTGGAGCCGGAGGAGGGGTCTGTAGCGTGTTGCCGTAGAAACAGAATTCTCAGTTGGCCGATGTGAAGTCAGAGGCGTAATATTAGGCGGTGACTGCAGTGAGATGCTGCTGGTGGTGTGAGGTGGGTGGATGGGTGGGGAAGGGGAAGGGTACGGGGAGGGGGTGACTCACACAGGAGGACGCACTCTGCATTCTAATGGATGGACCCACACTTGGACACGCACACACACACACACACACACACACACACACACACACAAACACGCACCTTCATTGGCTACATCGCCTACCGTCTCTTTCTTATGTTAGATCTCCCATTTTTCTACGCTACATATCGACTATTGTATAACATGGTCCGGCATTATCCTGCACCACTCTACCTAAACTTATAATTATTTAATTATTTCAATGATAGATCCATTAGTGTTTGCCTTGATGGCTTCACTTGCAAGCGTTGAGGGCATCTATTAGAGGGAACCAAATGCTTAGACAGGCCAGTAAACTATAGCCATGTAATTGGTGACGGCATAATTGCACAGCACACGTAGCAATTAAAGTGATAATATGTGTAAACCATGCTCAAGATTATCATTGGATTAACTACACTTCTCAAATGCCCTTGAGTGTAGAGAATCACCAGCTGTTTCAGGGGAAGTGTTAATAATTATGCAGACGATTCTTTAGGCTGTTGTTTAAGGGGTCTATCCTTTTGGCCGCAGGGAGATCAGTTTGTTTCTCATTAGATCTGTTGTGAGGAAGTAGTCTGTGCTAATGAACTTTTTCTCTCAGGGTGTGGGACAAGAAAGCAGAAGCACTGAGAAGATCTTTTTCTCAAGCACACACATATGGATCCAGAAAAGAAATTGCGATGCCTCAGGGGTTGATGAAGGCAATTCATTACAACAGCCAGCGCTCATGGCGGTTTGAATGAGACAACCATCCATCCATCCATTTTCAATACCGCTTATCCTCATTAGGGTCGCGGGGGCGCTGGAGCCTATCCCAGCTGACATAGGGCGAAGGCAGGGGACACCCTGGACAGGCCGCCAGTCCATCGAGGGCACATGTAGGGACATACAACCATTCACTCTCACATTCACACCTATGGGCAATTTAGAGATCAATTAACCTGCAGCATGTCTTTGGACTGTGGGAGGAAGCCGGAGAGCCCGGAGAGAACCCACGCTGCCACGGGGAGAACATGCAAACTCCACACAGAAGGACCGCTCCGACCCGGGAATTGAACCCGCGGCCCTCTTGCTGTGAGGCGACAGTGCTAGCCACTACACCACCGTGCAGCCCAATGAGACAACCAAAATGTGTAAAATCCCTAATTATGTTTATGGGTTCTATTAATTCATTGGATGCATACATCATGTATTTGATCTAATACTTTATAACAAGTAGAGAAGAAAGGGAAGTGATGAAGTGAACAGAGGCTGGAAGTATTGTGTTCATTTTATGGTCATAAATCATTAATGCCATTATGTTTACGCCATTGGGAAGCATATAACTTTAGATCTTCCCATTTCTAGATACATTTGATTTATTTTTACTTCAGGGGAGACTTGGTTGTGTCAACTGATTTAACTTTTATTTTTAAAAAAGACATACGATTTCGATATTTTTCTCATCATTAACATAATTAATGTCCAGTGATGAAAAATGTATGAGAAATCATGAGAAGCTTTGAACATTTTTCTGTCCATGTTTCCTCGCAAAAAACACAATTGTCATATTTTAGTTTTCCAGTTTACTATTTTACATTCACAACGGAGACAACATATATTCTGCAGTTCGAAGTGGCCCCTGTAGTGTTATAACTAGATTGAATGGCTTTCCTTTTAAGGAAAGCCAGGGCAAGTTCATTTCCCATCATCGGTGCATGTAGAACAGGAAGCAGCAGGGAAGATCAGCGTCAGTGTGACGTTTTCATAGTCCCCACCCACAGCAATATCTCATGGTTTGGAGTAGCCAATGGGGTGAGGAGCAAGCTGCCTGTCTGTGCTGGCTGGTCAGGATCAACATTATCTTCAGTCTTGTTTATTTCAGTTTGCCTGTGACGATGACTCATTCAATTTTTGGGAAAAAGGGGCAGCTACAGCACCATACCCCTCGAGGAAAAACCAAAAGAAACCGGATATCTCTGGATTGTACCTTTGTTTAAGTAATCTAAATTGCACTTCATTCCTGCACAGTGCCATAATTCTGCTATGATTGTATTTTTGTTTGTACTCCAAACCATGGAATCATGAGTTTGTGAGTCAATGTTATTTTTTTTTCTTGAGAACCCTCACATGTATCTATTATTCGTGTGGAAAGATCTGTTTCACACTTTTTCTTCTGTCTTTGAACATGTCTTATCTGGTACGCAGCTGTAGATGTCCAGTAATATTCTATCAACACACATTTCTAGTTAAATATGAGAGGATCTTTTTCTCATTTGCCTAATATATTCAGAATAATAAGAGATAGTGGCATCGTTTCCTAAATTTGTATTCGAGGAAAACCAGTCACCAGTTATACAGTTATGTTAATTATCCACTAGACCTGATCACATATCACCTGTATTAAGAGGCATTAGTTCATCTGTAGTAAAGAAGGTAATTATCATTTGTTACAATACTGTGATGGGAGTGATGAAGCATTTAGCAATAAGTTCTATGACATGTGTAAAAAAAAGTAGCCAACATCAAACAAACATCCATAGTGCAAAATCACCAGGCGAGTTTAGCCTGTTGTTTCATCAAGTGCGCTGTCCATGGTGCTGATCAGGCTATAAGGCCCTAATGGCCAATGCAAAAACTGACACATTTACTAATTTAACCGGCGACAATGGTGGGAGGTTGCAATACGATATTTCACCTTATCTTGTTTTTAGTTCATCTGTATTAATCTCACAATCTAATTAGTATGAAACGAATAAAACAATCGGTATTTCTTTCTGAACTAAATTAACTGTTTAAGAACACACTGCACACAATGTGATAAGTATCTCGATTGAGTTATTTCACGATTCAAACAACGTTTTGTTTTTTCAGCATGTGAAACTGTAACTGAAACACTGGACCGTCTTTTCAAGAGAAACCCTACAACCTCCCCCTCTGAAGTAAATGGAAGCCTTCCCCAAATCAATGACGATTTAATCGATTTAATTAAGCTAAAATAAAGAGTTGTCAACGTGCCCGAAGAGCTGATAATATGCGACCAAGGCCAAGCATCTCAGCAGAACGATTGACCTATAGCGCCACCTTGCTGTTGTAAATGTAACCAACTGTACTGCTTGACTATATTAAAATCGTGTGGTTTTGTCAGACTGCCCATTGTTACAAAATACAGAAATTGCATCTCTAAAACTCTAAAATAGCATCTGTATGTGCATTATTGCTGGTGCAATGTGTGCACACCGCTTTAGATTAGTAGTGCATTCAAACTGAACAGCATTTCCAGCATCGCAGAGATAATTCATGCACTGCAGGAAACAGATTGTGCAATAAAAAAAACTACCTTTAACAGGATCGGCAGCCACGCAGCCAACTGGTTTTCACTCTTCGTTCAATTGTCCACACGAGAAAACCGTGAGAGCCGTGGTGCCTCTTCAGGGTGAATACAACAGTGGTCCCATCTGGTTAATTACCTTGTCAATAAACCTTGAAGGTAATACCGCGAGAACTAGAGTTGGGGATGAGAGTTGAGTCTGACCCTCTTTAATAATCCCAACCTAATTCCAAAGTTGCAGCGCATATGTGCCTGTATTTGCATTACCTACAATCCCTTGTACCAATATAATTAAATGCACTCTTTCGGCAATACTAATAATACTAATAATACTACTACTACTACTACTACTACTACTACTACTACTACTACTACTACTACTAATAATAATATAGGTTGAAAAAAATGTCTGACCTGCCTGTAGGCCTTAATAATTGCAGTGTCTATTCTGGGTTGGAGTGTATGGGGCATATTATCATCCAAAGATGTAAATCTTAAAACAAACTAGTTACAGTGAACCTCAGGATTTTTAGATCCCGTAGGGTCTGTGACCCCGAGACAGTTACCTAATTTGCTTGGTTAGTAATGCTGAGCAAAGATTATCTTTTTGTATAATTTTTTTAAAATGATACAGCCCAACTAAACAAATTACATCAGGACTCTATTTAGTTTAGTTTAGTAATTATATCTTCTTTTCTTTTTTTACAATATATACATTTGTCTTCAAGGCGTTCAAAGTTGTTTACCGTATATTAGAATATTAAAATACTGAACTAGAGAAATGTAAAAATATGTAACAACTGCAATGCAATAACTCTCCATGTATGAAGATTTGAGAGGTTTGTTTCACTCAGCACAGCGCCCCCTGCAGTCAGAATACAAGCACATTCTGATAAACGAATACATTATTCTACTTCGCAATGAAATCTCTTTAGTAGTTAGATAACACGTTGTGCTTTAGCTCACTTCAATTATGCTACAATTATCACGGATGATTATATTTATATAGATTACAAAAACATTTAAAAACAATAACAAACAAACAAATCACATCCCCGGGTTTCTCCGGTTCAGACGCACCATATCCGGTCCGGCTGCCAAATCCGTCCGTCACCAACGCGTCTCGTGTAAAAGACTCGTTTGAATGTTGCGTGCACGCTTGATAGCACTTCATTTAACAAAAATCGCATCTCACGTGGACTTTGGCAAAACGGCGAGTGTTTTACAGCCTTTGAGTTCACAAGCTCACTCCCGCTGTCTACTCTCTGTGGACGTTACTCGCACAGCACCGCGACACATGTCAAGTCACCCGAAGAGAGTCTGCACTGAAAACATGAGCGCCATAAAGATCGGAACGCACAACGGCACCTTTCACTGCGATGAAGTTCTCGCCTGCTTCTTCCTCCAGCAGCTACCTGAGTACAAGGTAGGTTCAGTACGCTGTAGTAGACCGTAGAGGGATGGAGGGTGCTGTATTGTTCCTGTGACTGCTGCTGTTTAAGTAACGTTACGGGCTGATGCGATGCTACTTCAGTTTAGAGCATGTTTATGCTCTTTAAATCTGTTTATTTAGTCATTGGCTGAGTTGTTTTTAATGTTTCTGTCACAGATCCCGTGTAGTTGTCTAACTCTCCACGTGGGGGCGCTACTGCACAGATAAATGGAGCTCGCAGAAAGATGACATACCTATAATAATTCTAATATCACCACAGTTGACATTTTATGAGAAAATGCCGGTCAAATAAACTAGGCAACACCTTGAAGCCACTATAAACATGTTTCCACATGTATTTATGAACCAATTAATACAATGTCGCAGTATTTATCAATGGCACAATACCTGTTCCAACAAACCATGTTTCAGCGCAGCCACTAAACTTAAATTGAATTAATAAAATAAAAACAAATAATATCCTCTGTCACAGATTATATAATCTAATCTAATGATATTTATATATACAGTATGTTGATACAATTTTTACACTGATTGTGTACATGACAAATCAAGGTAATTCATTTTTTTGGTGTAAAAATCATAACATTATTGTCATAAAGCAGTCTGGCAGTGATTTGCAACACAGCCCCTACACACAATTTCTCGGACTATTCATGTTCATTCATGATCAGGTGAGAAGCAAACATTGTGCTTATTCATCCAAAAAAAAGTATTTATTTACATATTTGATTTTTCATGCAATGTACACTCGTTCAAAAGTTTAAAATCACCTGTTATTTATGTGTTTCTTCTTTTTTCCCCAATAAGGGATATTTTAACATACAGTAGACAAAACAGTATAAGATTAGACACCACATGTATTATATTTTTTATTGTTTTGGCTCCAAAAGAAAAATAATGAAATTAATAACATTTTTGGTCCACACAGTGTTTCATGAAAGATGAGAATATTGCTGTAACCATTTCTTCCTCTCCATACCTTTCCATTTCAAGTTAGTTTTCCAGTCCAGAAAAACGTTGGGGACCCTCGATCATTATTGAACAGCAAATGTGCAATTGGGCTTTAAAATTGCTCCCGTTGGGCAGATTAGTGCTTTGTATTGCAGCCATGGGAGTGTGAATGTGTGTGCGAATAGATGAATTAGAGCCAAATGTCAAGTGCTTAGTCTGGTAAGGTAGATGGTCACTATATAAATGCAGACCATTTATCATTTAAATATTTTGGTTATCTATTTGCCATATCTGTGGTACTCCAGTTATTAGATTTAATAGGTTTTAACCACGAGCTGTCAGTCCATAGTATGTTCAGCTGACGGGCCTTTATCCAATTCTAATGGTAAGAGCCTGAGGCTCACCGTACATTTTTATTGGGCTGTTTTTAAGAATAATTTTGCTAAAGCAACGTGTGTGTGTGTGTGTGTGTGTGTGTGTGTGTGTGTGTGTGTGTGTGTGTGTGTGTGTGTGTGTGTGTGTGTGTGTGTGTGTGTGTGTGTGTGTGTGTGTGTGTGTGTGTGTGTGTGTGTGTGTGTGTGTGTGTGTGTGTGTGTGTGTGTGTGTGTGTGTGTGTGTGTGTGTGTGTGTGTGTGTGTGTGTGTGTGTGTGTGTGTGTGTGTGTGTGTGTGTGTGTGTGTGTGTGTGTGTGTGTGTGTGTGTGTGTGTGTGTGTGTGTGTGTGTGTGTGTGTGTGTGTGTGTGTGTGTGTGTGTGTGTGTGTGTGTGTGTGTGTGTGTGTGTGTGTGTGTGTGTGTGTGTGTGTGTGTGTGTGTGTGTGTGTGTGTGTGTGTGTGTGTGTGTGTGTGTGTGTGTGTGTGTGTGTGAAAATTCACTTGAATACATTTGGCTCATGGATTGAAAGGGTAGAAAAAACTCAATGCAGCCTTTACTTGAAATCCACAATCCAATGTACAAGATGCTTGTTAACAGATGATGGCAGGTCTAAAAATCTTTCTATTCATTGCACAGGATGCCAAGATCATTCGGACCAGGGACCCGACAAAGCTGGCAGAGTGCGACATCCTTGTAGACGTTGGAGGAGAGTTTGACCCAAAGAGGCATCGCTATGACCACCACCAGAGGTACAACTTTGTAAGCTGCGGCTGAGAGATTAAGTTCAATATGTTTTTGTTTTTTTACTTTGGTTTATTTGACAAGGGACAGTGCACATTAATAAAAACATTCCTTTGAATGTGCCAGTTAGCCAAGAGGCTATTTTTCATCTGTAGTCCCGAGAGGCAGATGTCACAAAACAAACCTAAAAACAGAGATAAGATTACATATACAAGGTTTATACAATATTTACACTTTACAATGGGTGCACAAACACTGAATAGAGTGAGAATATTAATATACATAGTATCATCATTCAGAGACTCTTAGACATTGTCAACTACTAACAAGACATGCAACACGGAGGCTCACAAATTCAAAACACACAAAGCAAAATAAAAGGGAGAACTATGTTAAAATGGAATAGGCTTTAAAGAAAAAAAAGATTATGCTGCATTCTTAGACACACAAAAAAAAAGATCCATCTCAGAGGCACAGAACATAAAAGCAAAGTCAAGACATACAGACAGCCGACAACAGACAGACAAAGACCTGACAGACAGATAGTCGACAACAGACAGACAGAGGGAAAGTTCAGCATTGACAGATTTAAGGACAGTAAGGAGCAGTTAGGCTCTAGTGCTGACAGAGCTGGGTACTAACTAACCATTTCTTTAATTGAGCTTTAAATGAACTGTATGTTTGTAGTTCTCTGTTGGACCATGGGATGGAGTTCCAGTCAATTGCAGCTTGTACAGAAAAAGCAGACTGACTGAAAGCACTTTTCCTGAGCGGGACACTACACTAGTGCTGCACCTCTTGTGAGTTTGTGTGAGAGGTCAAGCCATTTTATTTCAACATAGGTGTTTGGAATACGACCAGGGATATATGAAAATGTTATTGTTCATCACCTATCCTGGTGATCACCTTGTGGGTAATTTTAATGTGGCGAATCATGATTCATTTTTTTACAGTAAAATGTGTACTAACTTAATACTGTTTAGAAATGAATTACTAAAATTTCTCTCAGTAATTTTGAGAATTTTAAAGATTTTTAAGAGGGCATGTAGTCCTTTTGGGCAAAGAACATGATGATGTATTCTTTACATTAACAGATATTCTATGATCTTATTTTTTTTGAATGACTGAAAAATTACTTTTTTAGGGATGCAAACACTGTAAATCTTTCATGCGAGCTATTTAGACATGTAACACCTCAATTCACAGGGACAACTAACAGTGTTGTTAATTGATCGTTCCATTTAGTTTTGTCAGTAAGCTGATGCCAACGGAACATACATTAATATTAAATTAGTCCCGGATTTCATGCTCTCTGCGATTTAACACATTTTTAGTAATCAAGGAGTTCAGTGTCTTAGAATCATATACCCATTACAGTATCTGGCCTCCAAAGAGGAGAGAGTATGTCTCGCCGTGACTTCTCTTCAGACGTCCTTGAAGCACCCCAATCGCATGGATCGCAAAGGAAGACGCTCTATGCTCTCTACTAAATTTCCTGCCAAAGTTCCTGAAGAGTGATTGCATTCACTCAAAGTCTCATCATGTTGAGTAATCAGCCTATTCCAGTTGTCTTGTCAGCTTAATGTCCTGATGATATACAGAGATAGCTTTTATGACCACGGTGATGAAGATATGCCAGGGCTCTCTTCCTGGCAGGTGGTTAGTGATAATTAACGCTCTTGCAATTGAACGCCCCCCTGCTGTTGGTTCACGAGGCACAGGCACTGTCAGGGGCCGCAGGAGAATTCGGCTGTCACTCACATGCGCCTATGGGGGGCAAGACGGTTGTGATGGCAGGGGTGGATGTAAGTGGGCTAGGGTGCTGGAGGAGGTTGCCGAGGGAGATGACGAGAACAGTTAGAGTTCTCATTTCCTTTTTAAAAACAGTGACGGTGCACAGATGAAGTTGACAGCGATACACACTAAGAATAGCAAGAGCCTGAAATTAAACCATTATAGGAGGAGAAAGCAAATAAGCATATTTCCTCAAATGCTTCAACATTTGAGGAAATACGCTTATTTAGAGCATTAAATGAGAAGATTTATGCTATTCCTATACTCGTTAGCTTAGCTTAGCATGCCCACTGGAAATGGGGAAGCAGTTCTTGTCACAAAGGAAACTAATTCTGCCTACCAGCACCTCTAAAGCTCACTTTTAACACGTTGTATCTTGTTAATTCTCGACAAAAACTAAAGTGTAAAAACAAAACAATTCACCATTATTAATACTTGGCCGGAAAAAGCTATTTCCTAGAGTCTTGTCACCTTGAGATGGTTGCCAGGTGACTCCAGGAAACCAGACAGAACCAGGTCAGCAGTCAGACAAAAAGAACAATTAGTCTTTTTAATTTTATTCTCATGTGAGAAACTACTGCAGATATGAAACACTTTTATCATTTGAAGTTTTAAGATTTTCTTTAGCAGGAAAGTATATGTGTGTTGGAGGCACGAGACACTGACTGAAGGTTAATAAAGCACAGCAGATTAGATCTGTCAGGGATTACGTTTGTGGTTGCTCACTCTAGAAATGTACTCGCTGCTTCCACTCGGCAAAGAAATATAGTTTTGCACCAGTGGGCACAATTATGAATTTTGCTGTACCTCCATCAGGAGAGAAATATAATAGATCAATTGCTTTTATGCTGCTTTTTGTGTTTTGACATTGTTTTAGTGGCTTCCACAAACAAGGATTCATGGACACAGCAGACTTCCCCTGCATTCACCAAAAACCTAGTCCGTCAACTAATTTGGCTAATTCAGATTCTGTGATCAGCACATACTCTACGTCTCATTTGCAACAACAATTAATATCCTGCATGTAGTACAACTCAACATGTCTACACAGTAAAAATGAATGCAGGCATTCTCTTAAAAATGTTTAATGCCATCCCTAATCTTAAATAGTTCTTAACTCTTGTTGTCCCTGAAAGGAAGGGGTTAAACCAGCAATGAGCCAGAGATCATAACATTTAAATGAATTAAAAAAAAGAACAAACCCCGACATCTCCCTTTCAAAATACAACATGAGCAGTCCGATTGGCATTTCTCAATTGTTTTTAGCGATGTAATATATTTCTTTAGTCTGAACGATTTCTTTCACATACAGGAAAGCAAATGGAGTTGAGAGATGAGTCTATGATTGGCAGGATGCAGTACAAAAGGTCAAGAACGGTTGAACCTTTGCTTGTTTACAACGAGAGGGAAAACCCAAGTAGTCCGAGAAGCATAGTTGGTGGTTAAGATAAAAATGTAAATAATGAAATGCATGAATACCAATCGAGGTCATTTTGACAGGAGCAGTGAATTGAAGTTGAAGCCTTTTCCGTGACATTATTTAGAATCATAAAAGCCCACAGCGCGCTTAGGCCTCTACGCTCCCAAGCTACGACTCAGGCCTGCAACAGGGGTTTGTTTATTGTGTGTGCGTGTGTTCACCGTGTATTAATTTTCACATGTTAAAGATGCTATTCAATTATGACATTAGAGCCTAAGTAAAGGTAACTAATTCAAATGTGCAAAAGACTTGAAGTTCCAAAGAGGAATTCCTAATTATTTTTGGGGTTTGATGATATTGCGTAGTATCTCTATTGATATGTCTTTTATTGTCATTTTGTTTGTTGTATATGTGCTAATAAATACCAAACTGTGTTTTAAGGCAGTTAAAGTATTTTTAGTGTGTCAAAGTTCACCACAGATAGGCAACTTCCAGTTTTTGGTAAGAACTGTTTAAAAATAATTAAAATACAATTAATACCTAAGATAAAAGGACTGAATAAGTAATTTGAAATGCTTAATTCTATTGGACAGTTATTTAAACTTTCAGAATAAGAGAGCAACACTTGTAAGAATCATTATATAAATTCACAAGAACAGGTAATGGCGCCATTATGTTTATAACAGGACCCTTCCTGTTATACGACTACACCTAGAAAATTCACATAATACGATATATAGCTACATGGGACGGGTGTTTCAATAGTCATTTTTTGATCTCCACATGCAACAAATTGGGGAAGTTTGTGCTCATGGCCGACATGTTAACCTCCGTTATACCGTTTTCTTATCTGACTGTCAGACCGAGAAACACAACAACGTTCATACTCTTACACATTTGTAGGCGTCGCAGCAGTCTTCGTTGTGCATCCTGACGCTCAAACTCTATTCTAAACATTTTCGGCCTCAGCCCCAACAAATTAGACGTGCAGACGTTTGTTTGCTGGGGAACATGGAGAGTGCATGAGGACACCGACTACAGGAGATATTATGAATAAATATGCAGATCAGGATGCAGCATACTAGAAAAAAAAGACCTATTTTTTTTAAACTAATTTTTGCTAGCTTGTTAATATTTAGAGTAACGTATCACGTGACTGATGTGTCAAGAGAAGGGTGTATCTGGTCATTTTTCCAAATAAAACATTTCAGACCTTGATAATCGATCAAATATTTTTTTCATTCATTCTTTCTGTGTGGCCTGGTACCAAAGGACCCGGTGGTTGGGGATGCATTGCACTCTTTCTCTTTAAGGATCAGCTGCTCCTAACAATCTCCTGTGCTATGGAATTGTGCATTCGGGGCTAAACTCTCCTGCAACAACTTTGCCTCCTTTCACCACAATAAACCTCCTGGTAACCACATGATCCCACATAGAGAAATGACAGCGTGCTGATTGCAGATAGCGGCCAAGCGCCTGTCAACTCAGAATAATTCAGATTCACTAACGTACGTACGGTCGTAAAAACCTATGTGACATGAATCCAACTGTAATGTTGCGTGCACAAGTTTTAATACAGTGTCTGTCCTTTCTGCATCATTTTAAGGGAGCACTGGGCTCAGAGTGATGGGAAATTACTGGCCAGTGATTTTCTTTTCATAAAGTGCTTGAGTTTTTTGACTCACTGTTTCTATAGTGACACTCTTGAGTAGGGGATAGATTTCTGAAGCATCACTTTGCCCACAGTAAATAGTTTGCAATGAAGCCCTTCTGTCTAATGACATAGTGATTAGCATAAGGAAGAGGTGCAGCTGGTGCAATATGGGAAACATAGTCAAATATATGTTAAGTAATACTTAATTCTTGCCAAACTAGTTCCAACTCTTAGTGTTTTCTTGACTCGCCTACCTTGTATTAGTTCTGTGTGGTAAATGCTGGTTTGATGACTTCTGTTTGGGAAGCTGGTTATCTTTTTCAACCATTTTCCATTTCACCCTGTCATTTTCCTCCTCGCTCATCTCCTGATAATCAGCATAGAAATGCCTCAGCTTGGCCAATTAGTCATTTTAATGGCCGTGATTACCCCCTGGTTCCCTAGCATGTCACTCATTCATTTGACGATCTGTTTTCCGCTGTGCTGCAGCCCAATCAGCCTAATTAAATGACCAGCAGTGGCTGGGTGCTGGAGCCCACCCATCTCAGCACGTGGCTGAGGAAAGACCTCCGGTGGCTTCCATTCATGTGTGCTCAAGCTTACAAACACGCCTGAGCATGCGTTCTCTTTCTCCGGTCAATGCAAACTGCCTCGGCAGATGTGCAGAATGTTGCAAGGGCCTTTTGTAATGTGTTAATGAGCAGAACGCTAACGTTTAATCTCCCAAGCCTTGGCTTTAGTATTGAGTTTAATCTGCCGATGGACCAAGTGTTTTTTTTATTTTTGCTTTAATATAAGCTTTACATTTCTTTATATGTTCGAGACGTGGCTGCAATACAGGAGTACGCCTATGACATCTGTCGGCAAACAAGTTGCTCACTTCAGCTCATACTTTGACTTTATTCATTTTTTTTTACTTAAGCAAAGCAACCATCAGTAATTTATCTTCATTAATGATTTTGTAATGGAGAGAATAGGTTTTTGGTTATTTACATAATCGATTCAACGTTGGGTCAATCACAGTTTTCCTAAAGCCCAGGCTGATGTTTTCAAATGGCTTGATTAATCGGACCAAGAGTCCATAGCCAGATATTCCGTTTACATGATCTAAAACATGGCATTTTAAATACCAAATGATTAATGGATCAATAAAAATAAATAAAATACATAATTGTTATTACAGCCCTTATTTAGCAGTTCATTCTGATAAACCACTTCTATATTGACCCATTCCATACAGTATGGGCTGAAACTAGCATCTGTTTCAAAACATCGTACACAAGCAGTAGACCTTTGTCACTCACTGTCAATAGAATATTGTCTTGGCGTTAAAAGTCCATTTCTATTTCTGTCGCTGTCCGCTAACACAATGTCTTCTCTCT
Source organism: Cyclopterus lumpus (assembly GCF_009769545.1). NCBI lineage: Eukaryota > Metazoa > Chordata > Actinopteri > Perciformes > Cyclopteridae > Cyclopterus > Cyclopterus lumpus. The sequence goes on along the minus strand of NC_046970.1, from coordinate 18,435,606 downwards.
CTTCAGGACCTTTGCGGAGACCTTCCACAGTCTGTGTCCAGAGAAGCCATGGGTGACCAAGCTCAGCTCTGCAGGCCTGGTCTACCTCCACTTTGGTCGTCAGCTGCTGGTCCAGCTGACGCAGCTGAAGGAGGGCGACAGGCAGCTGGAGGGGCTCTTTGACAAGGTGAGAGGAGGAAGACGATGGATTCAGAGCAGACAGTGGATCAGCATCCATTGTGTTTTATTCATAGCACAAACACTCCTTGGAAACAGATGTTTCCTCTCGACTCACTCGTATCAAACATTGCCTCGGCTGATGAATTGAACCTCAACACTGATTTCATTGATAAGTCTATTAAGGTGTGAAGAGAAAAGCTAGCTCGTCAGTTAATTTGGCAAAATAAATCACAACGGGCACGTATCCCTCTGCATTTTGTCCATGGTGGTTATTTATTGCAGTCGGAGTCTGTAGAAAATGCAGAATACTCTATTCTGATTGGTCAATTAATGCACGCTACGGTCTGTTTTTAATAATTTAAAGATCGATATTTTATTTAAATTATTGATTTATTTAATAAGAGTCCATGTAATAAGCGGGCTAATGTACAGCGAGCGGGTCATTACTGTCCAATGTACATCACCTTACTTAGTTTATGACATTTTGCCTTCATCAGACAGTTGGCAGAGAGAGATTATGAATAAAAATACTTCGACGGGATGTGGCAAAGTTCACTGGCCACCGCAGTTATATTTAATGTATTTTAGACAGCCAGTAGGAGGCCTCAGCACACAGAACATTTTGACGGCTAGGCTCATTAAGCCAGCCAAATTATAGTTCAACCATAAATATTAGCACTTAACTCATATTATCATTGGCCTTTTGATGTGTCAGTTTGTTTTAAGCCCCAAATAATCCTTTTATCCACAGCTGGAGCTTTATTTATTTTTAGGAAACTGTGTTTCTCGTCCTCAGCCAGTTCAGAGAAACTGACTCTGTTTTTCCTCTAAAACTTAGTTCCACTTTTAAAATGTCATCCGTTTGCTGGTTGACCTTCCGATGTACCGAGTAGTTGACTTTTCAGCGCTAAACATGTCTCCACTTCTCTGCTCCTCTGCTCCTCTTCCACTTTCTACAGATTTGCCATTGAATTGTAAAATGGCATAAAATGTGTGTTTCCTTTTGCTTTAATGATCTAGCCGTGCACTTTAGCCATCACACTGTGACCAAATAAATCAGAATAATGTAATCCCAGTACATTGCTCTCTCCTGAAAAGTACTGTCTTTCTTAATTTCTTTGGCTTGAAAAAAGGGATTTACTGCCAATTCTTCCTTTTGCATAAACATAAAACAGCCGACTGTGGTGTCATTGCAGGTCCCTAACCTCTCCTGTCATGTGTCTCTTTCGATTCCTTGTAGCTGTATGAGAACTTTGTGGAGGAAGTCGATGCTGTAGACAACGGCATTTCACAGTGTGACGGAGAGGCCCGCTATTCTGTCTCCACCACTCTGAGCACACGTGTCGGCCACCTGAACCCACGCTGGAACAGCAAGAGTCAGGACACTGAGGTGATTACGTGAGTGTGAGTGTATACTCGCACTCAGCACACAGGCCGGTCTGATGCAGCACTTTTATTATGTGTCTTTTGAACGAAAGGTCACAGACATGTGATCTGTGTGGGTCTGTATCTGTGATATACAATTATATAAGAATATATAAGAGTCTCTGAGTCTTGTAGTTTCAATTGAAAGAAGTTACTTCACAAAGAGTATAACAGCAGGAAAACCCCTGCAAATATTTTTAAGATTTCTGGATTGGTGGTTGGGTTTAGTTGAGAGGGTTAATGTAAAGATATAACAGATTATTGACTATTATTACTTACTACAAAATGGAAATAGAAATTTGTCAAACAGCTGCTTCACAGCAGCAGGTTTTATGACTATTACAGTCTGTGCTCTGTGGATATTGTAAATATGTGTTTTGTAATTGCTGAGATGTCTCCAATATGACTCATAGACACTCATGGGTATTGCTGTGTGTAAATTGCTGAAGGGAAAAAAAAACAGTCCAAGTACCCCAAGAAATTTAGTTACTATTGCATAAGACAAAAAAGAGCAACAAATCCTCAGATTGTAGAGGTTAGAACTGGGTATATTTGGCATTTTTGCTTGAAAAATTACAATTAATTGATTGATCAGTATATTTTTAACTATAGCCGTTGATTTATTTGTCATTATTTTTTTTTCTTATTGTTTGAGCCCTACTTATATCCAACATGATCCCAGACAGATATGATAAAACATGAACTCAAACAACCCAAATGTTTTTAAAACCTAAATTGTGTAAGCGCAAGCCAATCAAAATATTCAAATGCAACAGAAAGACAACCTCTCTAGTGGATGACTGCGATTTAACAGAAGGAACCTAAAAAGGCTTTTACCTTTTTAGGTTCTTTTAGGTTTTTCTAAAAAAAAACATACACGCATAAGAAACGTGCAGTAAAATACAAATTCAAATAGGTCAAGAGTGTTGTGGTAAACAGATTGAGTGCAATTCACTGCAATTTGTGTTCAGAGGTTGTTTTTAGAGACCTGTTCTGGCTCTCATTAGTGCACGAGGGGATGCCTGCAGGGAAACGGCACCTGTTCCTCTGCATGATAATACCTGCAGCCTGGCTTTGTATATATGTTTCCATTGTCGTGGCTGTCTCAGTGGAATAGCAGGCCTATTATTATTATTATTTTTCCGCATTTCAGTTCACATGATTATGACCCTTGTGACTTGACTTTCCTTTCAATTTCAGCTTTAAGAGATCTCAAAAAGGGAGAAATGTTGAAAACTGTTTGACAGTTGACTTGATGGTAGACTGAGCTGGTGAACTCTCATCAGTGGCTGTGATCATTAAAAACCATACGCTGACGTTTAAAAAATTCCCATAATTGGATGCATGCTGATTAGACCTGTCAAGCTCTGTGCGTTTCAGATGGCACGTTTTTGTGTCTGTCTTTCTGTCTCATGCTCTCTCGGGTTTCTCATGAGGAAGTGAGCTCAGATGAGGGTTTGTGAAGGACGTAACGGGAAGCTGCTGAAGCAGGGCTGCAAGGATTAGTGTGGCGGTGGTTTATCTGGCACGTAGTCTCACTTAAAGTATTTGACATCGAACTGAATTGGAATTCAGAGGTGCTGTAGGAGTGACGAAAGGATCATGAACCATGAGCAGTTCTTATTTAATGTTTTCATCAAAATGGCATCGGTTTCCAAAAAACTCTTTCTTCATAATCTGATGTTACTCTCACATGCTTCCAGTGTATTTGATGTATGTATGTGTCCATATGTTTTTACCAGGAGGGTTTCAGAAAGGCTATGAAGATTGTTGGGGAGGAGTTCCTGGACCGTCTGGAGTACTACCAGTCTGCCTGGCTGCCGGCTCGTGCGGTGGTGGAGGAGGCCGTGAAGGGAAGGCATCAGGTACAAGACGGTCCGATCTAATGTGTGCACGTTTTGGTTTTATATTTTGTCATTGTAATTTGGGTCCTGAACAACTTTCTGAAGCTGCCATGATTGATTGTACATCACTTTTGTCACCTTATTTTGAAAGAAATGCTGCAAGAAACTAAACAATTAATAGTCCATAATTCATCAACAGCAATGGGTTTCATGCTTTCCTTGTATGAGTATATGTTAAATTATATTTAAGTATACATTTTAAAATTTTTATTTTGCAGCATTGGTGATACAAATAATACCAAATGTACCAATCACCAAATGATTATTGATCCATTATCTATAGATCGCAGATGCGAGATTGCTACAAACCTCTTACTCTGAAATTATAATAATCTGAAATTATATTTTAAGTATTGAGCCAGAAAAGTGTCTTTTAGTTTTAGGCATTGAAAAACTTGTATTGGCTCTTAAAAATATTATATTAAAAAATGTTCCATTAGAAAAGATCACACGCAGACGTAAAAGAAGAGTAACTTTTAATAATTTGAAACATCTTTACAGCGAAAAAACGGGATTTCTTTTCACCGTTTTGTGTCAACTTTAAACATACAAGTTTTTTAATGCCTGTGTTTGCACTTCAATGGGGAATTGTGTCTTCGATGCCCCAAACCTCAAGTTAGAACCTATATTATACTTTTATGTATAACGATGTTGAGAAACTTGATTTTAAATCTGTAAAGTTCGAGCAAATTATGTTCTTCTCTTCCAAGGAATCCCCAATTACACAGAAAACTGCTGCTGCCTTTCTATCGTGCACATCAGTAACACACAATGTATGGTTCTCTTCTCGTTCCCAGGTGGATCCCAGTGGGGAGCTGGTGTTGTTCTCCCAGGGCGGGTGTCCCTGGAAGGAGCATCTGTTTTCCTTGGAGAAGGAGCTCAAGGTGGAGTCGCCCATCAAGTTTGTCCTTTACCCCGACCAGAATGGACAGTGGAGGGTCCAGTGTGTCCCCGCTGGGCTCAACACCTTCCAGAACAGGTGATTATTTCATATATTATACATACAAGAGCTACAAGAGAGACTGCTACTATTTTTGGTTCGATTTTTATTAAAGGTTATTTAAACTCCATTTTATGGCTCACAAGATGTGGCTTGTGATCTCATACGTGGAAGGAGCACCTTGCACCAGCTACCCTGGCAGAAAAATCAGAACTCGTAAGGATGTTGTGACACTTTTTTACAGCTCCAGAGGCTCTCAGACGTGTTGAAACACATTGAGCTCTGGTGATTGAGGCGAATCATGATGTATGATTTAAATTTCATGCTTGTCCGACCATTTGACAACTTCTCACGGAGTCATCCGATGAGAGACAAACTCCTGCTTGAAAAAAAATACTTGTTTTGTAGGATGGCGATGACTCTTTAGTTAAAACGCAGAGGTTTTGTTCTCACATTTCTCTCTAAGGAGTTGAAAGGATGTAAGAAGCGCACCTAATACTTAGACAGAGACACCTGAGCCCTTTCTCCCACTCGGGTGTTTTTCTTTTCCTAATGTGAAGCACACCCTCTGCTCCAGATACAGCAAGCTGGCAGATATACAGTACGTGCTGGTTGGGCAATTTGACAGGTGCTTTTATTTACAGCTAATTACTTAAAGGAACAGTGTGTAGCATTTAGGGCGATCTATTGGTCGAAATGCTTTCTTAATAATCATCTGGAAATAAGAATCATTGTGTTTTTGTTACCTTAAAATGAGCCAACTCTTAACGCCATTACTTGAATCAACATTTTTAGCTATTAATTTCCAAAACTTTTTTTTTTTATTCTCTTGTCTGTCACTCTTGTGTATTTACCATCTTTTAATGATATGCTTTTTCTTTTACATATTTAATGCACTGTAAATCGCGTTGCTTTACGTTTGTGCCCTTGCCTTACTTTTCCTTGTACACCAGTCAATGCTTCTGTTGTTATGGAGGCTTCCTGCATCTTTTAGCAATAATGAGGTCCCTCAAACCCTCAAACTCCACACCTTAAGGGAAAGATGCCTCACCCATGCTCATTAAATCATATTGGCATTATTGCCTTGCCGCTCTTTAGATAATGACAGTGATGACAAGACAGTCACCTTCTGTGTGAATTCACACCTCTGAAGTCTGTTGTTTGTTACCACTGGAGGGGAATTGTGTACCTGAGGAGCCTCTTGAGCTCCCACCCACAACGCTGCTCTAATAACGTCATCAGCATCCCCGCGGGGACCTTGAAGTTGGTGTGGTGTTTGACTGCATCCCTGCACACAGCACACAATATGAATATGGCCAAGAAAACCTGCTCCCTGCTTCTCCCGTATATTATGTGGAGGTACTCGTCTAGCTGCTTGCTTTACAGCGTTTAACCTCTTCTAACACATTTTCAGTTACATTTTGCACCATATACTGACTGAACATGACTTGTGTGCGTGTGTGTAAAATGCTTTGTTTTGCATTTTGAGTGTCACTTTCATCTATTTTCTCTAGCCTCCTCCACTCTTGCGCACAAATTATGTCCGTCATATCTAGAACCTGTACCGTTTAGTGGCAGCACTTTTACAGTTTTTAACCTTCATCTTGGTGTGAGAGACTGAGACATTTTAAACTACATTATCTCATAAGCATGCACCATTTTACAAACCGGATTAAGGAACATTTGACCACTAAATGTCCTGGCATTGAATGACAATACTTTGGTTAATGCACTTGATGTTTCTTTCATGTGTTTAATTTTTTATATTTTTTAATTGTTAGGTTGTCTTTGACTTTTTGCTCTTATCTTTTAAGTCTGTTATTTTAGTTTTAAGTGGTGCTTGTGTTAAACGCTTTACATCTTTTCCAGGATCCTCTTAAAAAAGAGATTCAAAATCTCAAGGGGATTATCCTGGGTAAAGAAAGAAAACACAAATGAACTACACAAAAGATTAAAACTAGTAGTCAGATAATACTTTAGAGAATGAGGAAGGAAGATACTGCTAAAGCAAATGTACCTTTTTATTGCCTGGATCATTGGTCGCACTGACCTCGCGTTGACCTCTCAATCCACTTCTTGATGATACAAGTCGGCACACTTTTTTTTAATTCAGTATGTTCGGGGTCATTTAGGGGCAGTCAGTTCTGTAGGAATTTATAAATTGGCCTTTAAACTAAATATAAAACAAAATCCAAATTTATTGGCTGACATTATCCCTCTTATTTGTTATTTACCCCGGAGCACGAATCATGCAGCTTTATGTAACATATATGTTTGGTTATTATCGAGACTTCTATTTGATCTTTATTTATCCCAAGCCCCACATCTAGATAAGGGAACAATTTTAATTCACGTTGAATGCAAACGATCCCAAGGGAAAATGTAGTAGATGTAAATGTAATGTTTCAATAAAAGACAGCTTCTTAAAAATGTGTCAAAGAGAAGATAATTGTGTTTTTAAAGTTGTGACATTTTCTATATAATTTCCTCTTCCTGGATTCAAGGCTCTGAGCAAACCCATCCATTATGCAATGTAATTGAATCAATCAAATTTACCGAACCTATATCCTAAACGTATGCGCTTAAACTCTTTTAAACGTAAAAGCTTTACAGAATTAGGCATTAGGCATTAGCAGTTACTTAATACAGCTCTGATACATTAAACAGTTATCCGGCTGATATCAGTAAGATCAAATTAAAAACATTAAAGTAAGAATCTCATGCATGTTTTGTTTCCTGTAAATCTTTTGTGCAATTTCAATCCTACACAAGAATGGCAGACTTTGCCACTTACAATGAAAACTGCTAGAGATGTATTGAATGTCTTTTACCAAAAACTTTAATTTTATGAACATGTAAGGGTTATAGCTCTAATATGCTAATTCTTATGATCCACACAGCAACTCTATTCTCACGACTTCTGTCTGCTTTATCATGTGTTGAATGTCTTTCTATCTCTTCCACGATGCTCTTCCTGAGGGTTTTTTTTTCATTTGAAAGTTGCTTCATTTTTGTGGAACAGTCGTTATTTGAATCGAGGGTCGAAAGGTTATCATATTACAGATTGTAAAGCCCTCCGAGATAAATACGGGATTTTGGTCTTTAAAAGTCCAATTCACTTTCCAGATGTGATCTCTCAGATTACTTCATGCTCGGCTTGAGCCCTCACTATCACAGCAGATGGGCTCTAAGCCACTAGTCCACCTGACCACCATGTTCTTAAGGTGCCTTGTAACCTCCAACACTATGTGCTCTTATGCGTTTCTCCTTGTTGGACTCGTCTCATTATTGACACACTGTGGGTTGCCCAAAGACACGGGGAGAGGGTGGAATAGTGTTTTGATTCGGTCCTAGTGTGACCAATCGCTTCCTCTTTTCATCTCTTCCCATGAGGTCCCCTTGCTGTTGGCTCTCCCAGTAGTGTTTCTTTTCTGCCTTTCTCACTGTCTCCCTTTTTGTAGAGTATTTCTGTCACTGTCCCATAATCACCCTCTTCCATTTTCCTATCCGTCTTGTGCTCTTCCCATTAATCCTATATCTCCCCCCTTTATCTCCCCTTACCCCCTATCTCGCTGCCTCACCTTTCACACCTTCTGCCCATCCCTCAACGCTTCTTAGACTTTCTTTTCCACTCTGCTTCAGAATGTCATCAGTCGGCAGCTCTTTGGATTGAAAAGACAGGCACGTGTTTATGGTGCAGAAGCTGATGATTTAATTTAATTCAAACATGGCGGATGGTTCCGGAGATGCATGAGAACGGTGACTTGTGAGATGGATAAAACAACATGGCTCCAGATGGCGCTTTCTCTAGGTGGCCTGTTTCCTCCCAGCAGGCATGTGCCGACTCTGCGAAAGGGGTGTTGTTATCACCTGTGTCCCTGCTACTGCACCGGGGGGGGGGGGGGGGGGGGAAAAGGTCTATTTTTATCTACATCACATTGCTAAGGAAATGTGAGCTGGGAGTGGAAGCAGTTCTTACTCTGAGATGTACTATACATGAGAATACTGTAGGTTGACAGCAATATGAGCTGAGCCAGAACATATTACTTTATTTCTGGAAAAATCCCACTGGCTGCTGTCACACTTATCTTTTGTGCCTCTGTATTAGGGCTTCAGCTAATGGTTGTTTTGTTATCCTTTTTATTAATTGTTTGGCCAATAAAATGTCTGATAATAGTGAAAAATGACCATCACTATTTCTTAAAGCCCCTAGGTGACGTCTTTAAATGTCTGACAAAAAGTCCTAACGCTAAAGATATTTCATCAGATATTCCTTCAACTCAATTCAATCACATGAGTGAAAGAAAAGGAGAACATCTTCACAAATAAGAAGCTGGAATGAGAACAATTTCTGAAATGTTGTCATTTTGTCCTGGAAAATCTATTAAAAGAATAGTTATAAAATGATTATTTGCGCTATACAAGTTTATTTTTTCCTTAATCAATATAGAATCTCTTATATATGACATTCCTTATTAAAGGTGGATTAAAAAAAAAACATTGTATTTGTGGCTTAAAATAATTAAATTGAAGTGGATGAAATTGAAATTATTTCCCTCTAAAAGAAGCAGCATTATGCACGGTTTTCCCCCCTCTTTAGCCCTGTAGTGTGTGAGTTGGTTTAATCCCAGGTATTTGTTGGTCCATGTTAAGGAGGAAATGTGTGTGTAAAAAAAAAAAGACGGTGTTCATGAATTGAACGCCTCTGTGTCTCTTGTTATTGTCCACGAGGGGAAGACTGTACAACCACTAAAACACAGGCTTAATATTTTATGTTTTAATGACCTTTTATCTCCAGTATGTGAAATGTTTTATTCTATCGAAGCACTAATTCCCAGTATCTTGTTGTGGTATGGTTGGGGAGATCTTGAGAAGTTAATTAGCTAATTGTGGTCTTATTTTTAGACCGGTCATCTTGAGAATCAGAGCTTCCGGGCCTGTCGTAACAAGTCATCCCCCTCCTACTCTTATTACCAGCCCTGTTGACTTTTCCTCTTGAGCTCATTTCCCAGCCATACTGTGGAGCTATCGATTGGTTGTTTCATTTTACAGAGATTAGGGGTTTGCCGGGTTTTCTCCCCAGGTGTGCTTCAAAATCGAGAAGAGGAGAAAAACTCTTTTCAAAGTGCCGCTGTGGTCGACAACCGTGTCACTTTATTTCTGACAAGTTAGACTGTACAGTTCCATAATTCATCAAGCGTGGGACAGAGTGGCCTGATGTCGGCATGACTTTTTTGACAAATTAAATCTGATGCTTTTGGCACAATTTAGTCTGTTCCTTTAAGGCTTTCAAAGGCTTTTTTTTAAAGAAGCGGTGGATTAACGATGAAGTTATGAATCTGAATATAATTACAATCATTGCTAATTATGTCAATACCTTTAAGCACTGTAGTAATGGAGATGATAACCCCATTGAGGCAAGAATGACGCACACTCACAAAAGAGAGCTGGTAATGTTTTTTAAATGGTGTGCCAGGCTGTAGACAGAGGTGGATGCCACACGCAGTGGGTGGTAAATGAGCTGCTCCACATTACAGAATTACATTTATGAATTCTCAGCCTCCGTACATTGCATCCAGAGACATGTTGTTGAGGCCAGCTTGTAAACCCTTGCAAAGGCAATCTTTTGCTGTAAGATTGCCTGTTGACTCCGCTGCCATAGCATGGCTTTCATGAGCCCATCTGGGATTTTCCACATTTCGGGAGAAGAATCAAGCAGATTTGTATTGCTCTATTAGCTGGGCCAGCTTGTCGTGGGCCTTTATGTGACGGGTCACTGCAGTTGACCTCAGGTCAGGAAATCAGCATTTACCAGAGTAATGTCTTTGTGCCAAATCATCATTTAAGAAAATAAAACTGACTTGTTGCAGCTTTATTTTAGTTATACTACTTTTATTTATATTTTGTTGACATTCATCCATCCATAATATATTTTTTTAATGGCAGTGTAGAAATGCACAGTGTGCTTTACCAAAGTGTCGACAGGAAGTGAGCAGCCATCTGTAAGCCAACTTGTCCTTCTGTCTTCCTGGCCCAGGCTGTCCTTGCTAGAAGAGTGGCGTGGTGTTCGCGATGAAGCGCTGTCTGAGCTCAGCGGGATCAAGGGCTGCATCTTCGTCCATGCTGGAGGCTTTATTGGTGGGAACAAGAACCAGGAAGGAGCCCTGGAGATGGCCCGGAGGACCCTGCAGGCCGCCGCCCAGTCCCCTGCGAACGGAAGCAGCTGAAGGTTCAGAGAGGATAGCCGACAGCACATTTTGTTCTTTGGGTCAGTCTTTAGAGAGGATTAAAACGTTAATTTGCTATCTCGCAGCTTGTTTGTCCCAGCTTTTCAGGGCTAATGTTGTTTTGTTGCCAGGACAGGGATGGTATGGAAATGGCAGCCAAATAACCTTGGACCACTTCCCAAAATACCTACAGTATATTCCAACACAGGCTTTCTCTGAATCATAATATTGACTCATATTTTTCCTTTTTCCCTGTTCTTATGAATGTGGGAATGTTTTGTTGTTTTTTTTGCAATAAAGGACTATTTGGATTACACTCTGTTTTTTTGTAATCATTTGATTATTAGGTTACATCCTGAATTAAAGTGATTGTTTTCCCTGCTCTGCTCACGACTCTTCTGTCACCATCAAGGAAATGGGATGTGGGCAGACTGGTCGACTAACGCCAACATCTTCAAAGCCTTGAATACCACGGCCTTACCTTTCAAGGGTCGATTCATATAGACGCACAAACAGTGGTTCACCCTTTCATTTCCAGCATCCTGACATTAACTGTAGCACCACAAAGAGACACAGAGGCTATTTCTGCTCGCTGCCAGATCAAAGCGTTATTAATAAGGCCTGATTAATTCTGAGAAATTGCATTTCCAAACCCCACAAAGCGGTGCTTCTTATGGCAGCTGGTGTCGTGACAAGGTTACCGGCAGTGGGACGAGCCGTGCAGTCGATTTCCCTGTAATAAAGTTTGGGATATGCCTTAAATTTCTCATTAATACTCAAGATTCCCCCTGCCCCCCTTATCTCTACATGTTACTCACAGCTTATTGCATTCTCCACAAGGCTGTCCTTCTGCTGCTCTTGCCTTATGGAACATTTTGCTGTAAAATGTCATTACTGTGCATTTTATTTCCATCAATGGCGACGAGCAAAATGCCACAGAAGTGAACAACTTACAGTTGTTAATATTGCTCTGCATCTTTTCCTCTTTGTCATTCAGTCTGTTGTGCAGACTGTTCATTCTTCATTGATGAGGCCCTGATATTGTCTTTCTTTGTCACTCTCAGTTTAAACAGAAGTATTTTATGCTCTAAGTGGATCCCGCTCAGGTCCCCCCCCCTCCCCCCCCCCCCCCACACACACACACGCATGCATTTTAGTGTTATTACTCTGTGCGCTATTGTCCTGGACCTGAGCCACGGTCTCAATCTAATCTATACACATTTGTGACAGCCTTTTACAGTCACGTCGTTCATATTGTTATCTCTGCCATCTCTAGTTTTGTTTGGGACAGAAAATAGTCATTTTCCAAAGCTTGCACCTCACTAAGACAGCGCGAAGGTATATTCACTGCAGTAGTGTAATTGCAACCACTTTGAGAGAAACATGCAACACAAAAATATGACAAAAACTGTATTGATTTGCATTTCCAGCCACCACGTTACTCTTGAATCCACAATTGCAGGCTTATTTATGACGTATAGTGCACTTGCCTGATTGTTGACGCAAGATACTCTGACTGTATTTCATAATCCAAAGCCTCCTCAAAAGACTTTCTAGTTTTAGCCTATGCTCTGGTTTTCTCCCTTTGAACAGGAAAACTGCCAGCATTAAGTCCTTTCCTGTCTACGAAATGACATACAAAGCGAACATTTAAAAATATTTTGTAATTTCAGCAGGGGATATTTTCCGTCTGCGTGGTGGTTTCTAACAACACAGCAACAAACCAATTGTTTGTGTTGGTCCTCAGTCGTAAGCAGTTTTAGACTACTCCAGCCATGGCAAGTCCCAGTTGGCCACGCTGTGGAAAAATGGCTACTGAGAGCCTCAGCAGAGCACCTGCCCCCAGCCTGACCTGTTGATGGGGGATTCATTCCCACCGCATTAATCTTTTTTTTTTAAATCTCTCTCCCACTCCATCAGGCGTACCAGACAAACAGTGGTTTTCACAAAACAGATAATAGATGAAATTATAACCACTCTCTGTGTCTTGCAGGAATATATTCCTGCCACATGCTGTCATATCTTTTCATTTCCCTCTATCTGTTGACAAATTTGTGCAAGGATCATTCACTTTCCCCCCTGAGGATTACAGCCAAACTGCACAATTGCACAAACTATTTCAAGTCAGGTTTTCCAGTAGATTTAACATCACCATCAAGAAACAGCTCCTATGCTTGTACATCTTTTCAAACTGCTCCTGAGAAAATACCAAATAGACAGTATATAAATGTTTTTCCTGCTGCTGTTTGAACTTCTCATCCCATCATCATGTAATTCCCTCTCAGGGACCTGAACACAGTGTGTGTAATACTGATTTCTGTCTGTCATCATGCGCTTTATCTCTTGTTTTGTATCTGAAAAAAAAGCCCAAAACTCACCTTGTCCGCAGCCCTGTCTCTGGCAACCAGGGAGACAATTGCCCGTCAAGGGCAAAACATTCACACAAATGCAGCTTGAAGTTATATTTGCAGCGTTCTCACTCTGTACCCGCTGACCTTTTCCTCCTCCTCCTCCTCGTCAACATCATAATCTCCCCTGTCAGTGTTCATTCTGGTTGTGAGTGTCTGACAGTCATATTTTTTTGACAAAGAAATCGCAGAAATGCACCTGTAAATTAAACTTGCAGTTTTCTTTATTGTGTTTATATGGAGTGGAAATGTCATAGTTTTGAGATGGTATGATAGGAGCAGGACTGGCTGGGAGGAGGACTATACAAGGTACCATCATGGCTGTCATTTCCATCCGTTCCCCCCCGAGGGCTCTTCTGTAGATGGGCAGATATTCCCTGCTGCCTATAATAAAAAGAGAGAGAGAGACCAGGGCACTCGTCCTGGTCTTGTAAACCACCATGAATAACATTTTTCAAAATACAATCATTTGCATCACTGTGTGTATATGTTAATTATATGGAAATGTATGACCCTGGTATGATTGAGTTGGTCTCAAGGTTATCTTGTAGGTCCAACCTCTCCTGTGTTCATACGTGCATGCATTGAAGAGCCTTTACATGTTGGAAGTCTGTGTGGTGATGGATTACGTTTCTTTCTATATGTGACCTTCAATACCAAGCCTGGAAAAATAAGAGTTGAGTGCATCTTCCCTTTGATGTTGTTAGGTTTAGCTTAATTAAGTTAATATCGCATATGGACGTATAACCAATGTCTTCTCCGAAATCCAGGAGACTGATGCCATCTATAGTGAGGAAGGACTTGTGGTGAGAGCCCTCACGTTTGTCTTTGTATCACACACACAAACACACGCGCACACACACACGCACACACACACACACACACACACACACACGCACACACACACTGCGAGAGAGAGCGAGAGCGAGAGTTGGCCCCACATCTTTGTTGCTATAACTCCCCTCTGTTACAACAGGCAGCGATGAAGCCGTCTGCAGGAGACAGACCACGGATCCACTACTGATGCTCTTCACACGTTTCCCCTCAAAACACATTTAGGAGCATGGGGAGATGAGGTCAAATCTGCTGTCGGGAGAAATCCAGCGAAAAGCTGCAAAGGGGGTCTAAAAAAATAATAATAATCGTTTTCCGTTTTCTGGATCTCAAACTTCACAAGAAACCGCAGGTAAGTTTTCGGAAATCTATGTTTTGCCCGCACATAGAACCAGTAAATATTGTATTGTTGTTACAATGCGTCTGTAGGAATGGCGTGATCATATCGTCGATGCAGTCGTTTATTTAATTTTTTTCATCGACTTTTTAACAGCAGCCTGACGAGACGAACATCGTTCTTTAAACTTAATTAATATGCTTCAAAAGTTTTATTTGCCATGGGTTATTTGCTTGCATAAAGCGATAAGAGCTGCTCATTACCTTCCGATAGTCCAGCTGTTTACCCCAGATTAGTGTTACTAATAGTTTAAATACAATGTTGTCGTCAATGCAGGTTAATATCATAAATTACTGATGATGAACTCAGCGAGTGTCCGCATAATTACATTTAAATGACCTTTACTTTAGAAGGAGGAATATTAAAATAATCGGACACAGCTACCATCAGATGTAACTACAGTGCCTTCTATATTTGCTTTGGGAGTCCTCCTATTCCCATGTTTTTCAACCTTTCTCATTCCCAATCATAATTGTGCGGCCAATGATTATTTTTTTCTTAATTGGGGATTTGCATGTAGCTGCATTCAGCATGTTAATAACGGAGCGGTTAATGATTGGCCAACTAAATCCTCACCTCTGCTGTGAGACACAGTTGATGGACAGACAATCAGTCACTTCTATCGACCAAATCAAGGCCATTGTTAGTGTCTGCTGTCTGTGCAGGAGAGCTGAGGCACATGGAGGTTTTGATACTATTATAAAGACATGGGAGAGAGCAGAAAGTGCTTGACATTTGAGGAGGATTGTCTTTTAATCAAATTCAAAGAGTGTATTGTGATCAAGGACAATCACAGGGCTGTACTTGTCTCAACAAAACAAAACATGTCCAAGAAACATCTGATTGGATTGTCTGGACTAAATACAGTAGATCAACAAAAAGAAGAAGACAAACTCAGACAGATGATTCCCGGCGGCTCTAAAACTAATAACACCTGTAATGTGCTGTAATGTGGAGATTATAGTCTACCTTTGCGTCCTCATTGCAGGAGTACTGAGCAAATGCTAACACCCAGATCATTGCTGGCTTGTTTTTTTGTGTCTCTTATTGACACTGTGGGACACAAGCATGATTGATGTTCTTGTTGTTAATAGTGTGGCAGGCAATACTTGGGCTATCGATCCCACTCCCTTTCTATCCCCGAGCCCTACAGTCCGCTCTATCTCCAGCCATGGAATCAACACGGGCTGATGGAATATGATTAAGGAGCTATGCATGACAGGAAAATAAATAGAGGGATAAATGAGAAGAACATGTATTGCTTTTCCTTTGGTTTTGAATTGAAGATGCACAAAAAAACAGCAGAATGGTAATAATGATGAAAATTATAATGTATATCCTTTTGATGCAGAAATACAAGATTAGTTTCACTCCTATCAGATGACTTCAACTATCATTACTGCTGTGGATAACTAGGGATTGTTTTGTTGTTCAAAAATGGTTCTCCTCTTACATGCTTTCATATGACAATATCTTTCCATGCAGGAGCGTATGCATCAGATAAACTGGCTTAAGCTTATTCCATTGACTATCTCTTTACCCAATGACCTTTTTCCTTTTCCTTCTCCTCCTCCTCAACATGATAATCTCTCCTGTCAGTATTCATATCTGGTTGCATGTGTTTGTAAAGAGAGACACGCAGAGAGTCATCTTTGACCCTTTTTTCTCTCTCAATCTTTCAGATCCTCCTGGTGCGAGTCAGTGTGTGTGAGATTGGGACCTGGTGTGTGTCAGGGGGCTATGGTGAGGCGATGTGTACAGGCTGGTGTGAGGAGAGATGTACCAGCGTCAGTGGAAGAAGACGGAGAGGTAAAGGACTGGATCTTCATTCATGGCTGCGCGTCTCGCTCTTATTCTCAGCCCTGTGGGGCCAAGTGTCCCCCCAATGCCCGGACAGCTGCCACTGCGCCTGGGACACGGCCACGGTGCTGTGTTCAGACGCAGGGCTGCGGGAGATCCCAGAGGGGATCCCACCGGAAACTGTCTCCCTCCACCTGGAACGCAACTACATCCGACACATCCCCGAGAGTGCCTTCAGCGACCTGGTCCACCTGCGGGATCTGTACCTGTCCCACAACCGAATTGACTCGCTCACCTCGGGGGCCCTGCGGCATCTGGGCCCTGAGCTACGCCTGCTGGACCTCTCGCACAACCAGCTGAGGCAGGCCAGCAGGGTGGAGTTTGGCTCTACTCGTGCAAAGACGCGCCTCTACCACAACCCGTGGCACTGTGACTGCGCCCTTCAGGAGTTGATGGAGACTCTGAACCTGGAGCCGGAGACAGTAAATGGGATTGTGTGTGAGAGCTCTGTGAGGGGGGTGGGCGAGGGTAGCAGGTGGGAGGACCCGGGGTCGCAGGGCGAGAACGCTGGTCAACCGATGGTCAAACTGTTGGATTCTGGGGTGAATTTCTGCAGCTTGCAGAGGAAGACCACAGATGTAGCAATGCTGGTGACAATGTTTGTATGGTTCTTCATGGTCATAGTGTATGTAGTGTACTATGTGAGGCAGAACCAAGCCGAGGCCCGCAGGCATTTGGAATACCTGAAGAGTTTGCCCAGCCCCCGCAAGACCCCCACAGAGACAGATACTCTGAGCACTGGTTTCTGAACTCCAAAATGGAACAATGGGGAAAATGGATTTTTCAAGAAGAACTACTACTGAAGTTTTGGAAGATGCTGATCCAGAGGAAACTAAACTTTTACAGCTGTGCTTTGTTTCTCTATTTGTGTTACAACTGAGCCCCTCTACCACACTTGTCCTAATAGTTATGTACCTGTTGCATTTTTCTCAATTTAATGAAACATATATGCGTATGTTCCACCATGTGCACTGAGAGACCCATACCGTGGTCTTTTGTCTTTCATTAAGCTCTAATTAAAGAGTCTTTGACTGGCCCTTAATGAAGACTTGAAAGCCACTAATCAGCTGGAGTGTGTACCAGGTCAAAAAAGAAGAGTGTGTGAACTCAAATGTGTGACCCCATCTACCTGCCTATTCATTTGTGCTTTGTAGTTTTCGTGCCTTGTAACAGGCCATTTTCCCTTGGATAAAATTGATTTTGCACAGATGCTATTAAAGCCTATCCCAACACAAGACAACAAAGCCAGTGGTTTCTGTGCCAGTGGAGGACTGCTGATCTAAATGTACTGTGACGAAACCATGAGAGCTGGAGGTGAACTCTTTTGTCTGCAAGCTGCAGCAATTAGCTCTAAAAATATCTGGGTGGCCAAGTGTACACACAGCTTGTCCACTGATTGGTAAAAAGAAATCCCAGCGAGATCTATAAATGGATCATTGTCATAAAGTAGATTAGGGTAGCCATTTTTTTCCTGAGAGAAGCTGTTAGTTTAGCTTTAATTAATCTCTCGAGTCCTGCTTTTCCGTTTTCTATGCACTGATTGCTGTATACAAATTGTTCTGTCTCCCATTTATAGAGTAGGCTTCATTATAATTGATTTTTTTTTTTCAAGCCACTGTAAAAATAAGTAAAACACTTTGATAATAAATAGAATTTTTTTTTTTCAGTTCGTAACATTTAATGCATGCAATATTAAGATTAATACCATGCCTGAAATTTATACTGAACATGCACTTAATATGGAACAAAACCTTACTGGATTAACTACTAATTTCACTTTCGTTCATATTTACTGTGGCAAAATGTGGACCATTATTTTCTGTGGATTCTGTGGTGAATGTATTCACTGATACATATGGAAACTAAAAGACCTTTCTAAAGCCAGCAACATCTAATGGGTGTTTATGAGAATGGTTACCAACAATAGCTCGCTAATTCAACCTGAGAGTAAGCAGAAAGAATGATTAGATAATGTTAGGCACTTCTATACTTTATTTTCTATTATTTTCAAAAACACAAATACAAAAGGAAACAAGGCGATGGGATCTCTCCAGCCGCGGTGCCAAATCGCTCCTGGGATGAGCAGATATTGGCTCTGTAACAGACTGTAGGGGGGTTTGAAGCTGCCATTGTTTGTTTAAGGTGTTACAAGCCAAATAGGTTTGGAACCTCTTGTGTAAGAGTTCGCTTCATTTTTCAGGTCAAAATTTGTATTTGTCCAGTACTTTGGTTTGTGACCAAAGCCAATAACATTCCCATCGCCTCAACTGTAGTAGGCTACTTTGTGTTTTGTGCTAGCAAATGTTAGCATGCTTACTCGTACACTAAGGTGGTTAACGGCAGTGAGGTTACCGATCATGGTGAACTTTATACCTGCTAAACACCAGTCTATTGTCATTATGAGCATGTTAGCATGCTGGCGTTAGCATTTTGCTCAAAACACCACTGTGCCTAAGTGCAGCCTCACAGGTTCTTATTATGTGTCTTTCAATCTGTTACAGATTTATGTGTACAAATTACGACCTTCTAAGTGTTCATAGATGTAATAAAACATTACTGTGCACCATTTAATCGAACAATTGGGTTGGACACATGGTAAGAGCTGGGGCAAAACCTTGAATAAGACAACTTTCTGTGTACTGTAATGTGCTAAATGTGGAGGTTTGTGTTGATGTTCATGTTGAAGAAATACTGTGAATTAGAGCTAGAATCAGTAAACTTTGAATTGAAAGATATGGATGTTGTTATGATAACTGGTCCATCTTAAAACCCAGTCTTGGGTAGACCACAGGCTGAAAGATTAGAATAAGAAGTTTGATATTAGTTCTGTCTGTGCATAAACTGACAGACTGTGAAGCACTGTGGTGTATCTTTCTTTTTCCTTCAGTTTCCCCAAATGTATCTCTAATCACGGTCTTAGACAAACTTTGGCTCATTCAGGTGAATCAATGCAGATAACCCTCTGTGAAGTTTTTTTCTGAAAGTACTTTTTTTTATTGGTGATGTATTTCTGTCACAGTGATTCTTTTTTACTCCTGTTTGTTTGCCAATAATGATTCAAACAATGATAACAACTTTAATTGAATAATAAGTGATCTATCAAAAAGTGATTTTAAGAAGAAAACAAAAATAAAAGAAATATTGCTCTACTTTGTTCAAAAAGATGCGTCTACCTTTTATTGCTACTGTAGGTTAAAAAAAGGCAAGAAGATAAAGAGATTCATAAGATAAACAGGAAGACGTACATTCACAGAATTAACTGTTGGCAGTGTTTCCTATTTCTACCATGCCTTATAACTATAGGAAATTATAGCAAAACTATTTGACATATATGAAATTACAATTTTCACCATGCACCGCCACCTTCAACCTTTCTGTTTTTGGTTTCCACACATTTTCATCAACAAAAAGAAAATGTCCGCCGCATTTATTCTTCCCCCCTCTGCCTTTTGTTGAAATCTAAGGTGTTTCTACCCCTGGAAATAAATCTGGACACCAGAGGAGTGAAATGTTTAGGTGTGACTTAGTTTTCTTTGGGGGAGAGTCAAAACCATACCCCAGATTAGGGAGAACAAAACAGGATACAAATAAAAAGCAACTTCAGCCTGTTACTTGGTTTTGTCTTTTATTTCCAATTTACATTAATTAAAACGTAACAAAAACAAGTCATGATCATAATAATAATATAATAATGCTATTATTATTAATAATAATACTATTATTAATAATAAGAAATATACACAACCTCACACAAACGAGCCCTCTGCTCTGGCGGTAGAACTGGAGCAACAATGTCAAACACACCCTGAATCTCTTGAATCATGTGTGTGTGAGTGTGTGTGTGTGGTTACGCTGAGTCAGAGGGCACTCCCTGTGTGAGGGGACTGATGGGAGGAAGTAGAGAGGGATGGGGGTCAAAGTCACAACAAATTGGGGGGTAGCAGACTGGGCTTCTATGACCAAGCTTCTTTTGGTCATATTGATATAAAATTCTAGGGTTTTGTATACAAAGCTTCAGGGGGAGAACGCCTTTGATTTGAGATATGTTTTTTTTGTTTTTTTGTGTGAGGTAGCTTTAAAATATCTAAACTAAACTAAATAGAAAAGAACATGTAATTAAGTATTGACTGCAAATTGGACGTGTGTTTATTGTCAATTGTCATCAAGGACCTGTTTGTTTACATATAAGGGTTGGAGCAGGCGGGTGGGGTGAGGCAGGGACATTTTTCACCATGAAATCCAAAATCCCAGTGGAAGCTGCTCTCTCAGATAATTTGTATATATGTATACACACATATACATATATATACATATATACAAGTCACTACATATGAGTATCTGGTCGTTTAAAAAATACAGACTGTTTTACAACAATAGCACCATTGACTTTTATTATAATACACAGTAACTTTTTGATACACACTGTGGTGGTAGAAATAGGAACAACTGCAGTTTCTATGTAGCTAGATTTTTGGTTTCAAAGAGATATGTGTGCTTTAGTGGATATGGTACAGGGGTGATGGGGTGATTAGAAAAGAGGAGGAAGTAGGAGAGGAAGTTGGTGGATATGGTTTTTTTTTTTTTATATTTGTAAGTGGGCTTTTTATTTCTTAGCAACAAACTCAGTCCTACCACACCTGGGACTCAAACCTAAACAATAAATAAATAACACCAACACATTTTTCTCTCTCATGTTCCCTGGTATGTTCCCGTACTCTCCTCATACTTCCTCCATCTTGTTCATGAGGTGGGGCAGGTGGTGGTTGGGGGTTGCTGTCCACCCAGGGTGAAGTGGGGGCTTTTGGGGAGGCCTGGGCGTCTGATGGGGGAGGGGTGGTGACAATGCTGGATGAATCACAGATGACAGTTGCTGGTGCCATTCAGTGCAGATATCCTACGGAGTTCGACTTGGAAAAAGCACTTTTTACTTAGAAAAAAAGTCCCATTTAAAAAAGTGTCTTGATTTTTCTTTTTCTCTCCTTCTTTATCTGAAGTGTGCTCCTCTTTCATTTAATTTCTTTCAAATTCCCACTTCTCTTTCTTCTTTTTGATCGCTCGTTCTTTACAAGAAGCAGACTGCCCCGACTTCGACTCCGAACTCCTGGTCTGTTCCTCCAATATCCATGGGGGCAATGTCTACAATGGGCAGACGAGAGGTCTTCTGCGATCTGTATTCCATCACTGTCTTGCCCCACTGTCCCGTGTGTTTCTGTGCAGAGGGAAAAATCACAACGGCTGTTAAATAACCTTATGACATTTTTCAAAATTGAAGACAGTAAGATTGGCTAGGTGAGGTAAATGAACACCAGAGAGTAAGAAAGACAGTGCATAATGTCTATCATGAAGGGAAAGTCAATCGTGACCAATTTTAATATCCATTTCATTATATTATGTTCTGATTCAGTTCATTAAATATTGTGTCTACTGTGCATTTGTGTTTCATCTGTCCAGTCTTACCGTGCAGCCGTCCTCCATCACGCTGTAAGTAAAGCGGCTGTTGCCCTCGGCTCTGATCTCCACGTCGTTGGAGCCCTGCAGCAGAACGGCCTTCTTCAGGTTGCCCGTTGAGGCGTCCATGTAGGCCACGCTGTTCTTACAGTGGTAAGTGAGGTTTTGAGAAGCCTCGGTGGACAGCAGTCTCAGGAAAGTCATCTGAATGGCAGCAGTGTTGACTGCCAGGCTGTCATCACCATAGCTGAACTGCATTGGGCCGCAGGTAAGGAAGAGGAAGTGTTAAATAACAGTGAACGTCTCTGTTACTATGGCTGTTGCAAGTTTTTGGGGATTATTTTAACTGCTCCTCAAGACGAGTAAGGATTGTGTTGTTGTTAATTTGTCTTTATGAAAAAGACTTAAACCACATTTCCCAAACATGTTGATGTCTGATTTCATTACATTACTAATAATAGAGGCTCAACTTATGTTTAGAGAGATACAAAAAACATGGGGCCACTTACGTGGAAGCCTCCATTCATTGTCTCTCCGAACCAGACATGTTTGCGGTCCTTGCTCTTGCTGGACCACCAGTTCTTGCGAGGGATACTGGCAGGCTTGGATTTGACGCAGGACTCTCCTGTCTCCATGTTGCAGAAGACCTTAATTGCATCGATGGTGCAGCCCTGATTGGGATCAATCCAGTAGTCTCCTGCAGGAAAAAAAACCACATCAGATTCCCATTATGCTTGTCTTTGGCTGCATAAAAAGCTGATACTTGTTGAAATTCTATTGCATAATGTTAGGAATATTGTGACATTTTCATCAACAGACTCTGAATTAGCCACATCCATCAGGGGCCATTGGAAAGTTCGGGAAGACTCCCAAACGGACAAATCATTCCTGGCCGAACCGGCCAATGCTCATATGTTTTTTGGATGTCAATAGTTAAATCATCATCATCATCATCATCATCATTGGTGACATGGGCCAGCCGGGCCATCGAAGCTGCAGACCAGACTATAATAATAATATTTAACTGACATTTTGACACAAAACTTGAGCTGCCAACGTAAAATGTCAATTAGCTGATGCCTACTTCATCTCCCCCTAATTTGACCAATTTCTCTGGGAGTCACTCACCGCTCTTCCAGTCAGGATGGCAGAGCTTGAGGTCTCTGCAGGTGCGAGCCGGGTTCTTCCTGGATCCCTCCGGGCTGCGGATGTTCTCTATCTGGTTGTTGAGAGATTTGAGCGTGGCGTCGACCTCAGCATCGTGCTGACGGAGGTTTCCTGAAGCCTGGTCGGCCCTCATGTACCTGAGAGGATCAGGGGACTTTTCAGTCTGACCCAGACCAGCAAAGGCGGACATGTCAATGCCAGGGCCAGGGGGACCAGGGAGACCGGGGGGTCCAGGGTTTCCAGAGGGACCCTGAGGAGAAAAGGAGAAAGACAGAAGGGTTACATTTTGGCACTACATACAGTACCATATCTTTTTTGTCTAGTCATTACTCCACTTCTTTAGTCTCATTGCTTGCTCACGTATGTTGCATTATTGTTCCTTATTCAGTTAGACTACAAAAGTACCCCCTTGTTTCCCACATTGGGTTCAGGAAACACTGCAGTCTGTTCTGCAACCTAATTTCTAGCCTAGGACTTTTTATTTATTTTGCTATTTTACAAATTCTCAAAATAATCATTTCCCATTCTGAGGGCCTTATGAATTCCTGAATAAATGTTCACTTGCATGTGACATATGTGTGAGATATTGTTCACAATATGCACAACACATTTTCAGAGGAAGATAAATGTAACAGTTCTCGTGGGGTACTCACAGAGGGACCGGTCTCTCCACCGCGACCACGAGGTCCGGGTGGTCCAATGGGTCCTGGCAGACCGTTTCCACCATCCTTTCCACTAGGGCCAACAGGTCCAGGTGGTCCCTATATACACAAGCGGAGATGTTGAGGTTAAGGACTAAAGACACTGCATGTGAAGAAATGTACTTTATTTTGGCAGCTTTATTACTCACTCTTTGTCCAGAAGGTCCAGAGGGTCCAGTAGCACCCTGGTCTCCAGCTTGACCCTTATTAGATAATGATTACATTCATACATCAGGGTTTCTGCAGCATTCAACAAGTTTAAGATTTTTTGATTCCACTTTCTAACAATAATTGTTAATTATAACAATGTCTAATGATTATAATGAGTTTTTACCGGAGGTCCGGGCAGACCCTGCAGACCAGTGAAGCCTCTGTGTCCCTTCTGCCCTCTCTCGCCAGACTCTCCACCCTCTCCCTTGTCACCGCGGGGTCCTTGTGGTCCCTGAAAAAAAGACGACAATAACTTAATGAGTGAATATGTTGGGTTTTCTATTGCATTATAAGCAATAGTGTAATTTTTCTCTAGGAAAGACATTCAAGGCTCAATTTCACTTTTGCAGTTGATACACTCATTTTGTTTGTTTGAGAGATACATACAGGCATTCCTCTGGCTCCAGCAGGTCCTGAAGGTCCAGAAGGTCCTTGTGCACCCTGTGAAAGAAAAACAAAAGAATGACATCTTGTTATAGTTCTAACATAAATTACTAGAGCACTGCTTTGATCAGACAGATCCCATTTATTGTCATATTATTTGTGAACATTAACATTAATGTTAACATTATTGTAAATATGTGTGGATTGTTAGCATCTTTTCTTTTTTTGTCTGGGAAAGAATACTGTAACTTTGTTGTGTTCATTAACATGTATTATATTTTAATGATGCCATCAGAAATATCACTTAGTCTGTAATTTAAGAACAGTGTGCAACTTTCCAAAAGCTTTCAGGTTTACTATTACACAAAGGTCAAATATGCCCTCTTGGATAAGATTAAGATCATTTTGTAAAAAATATGTATTTAAGGACCAACTAATTTCATAGTAATAGAAAATCTGGAAATACACTAAATGAGAAAAATAAAACATTGAGGTTATTTTTTCACCTTGACCACAACAGGTCCACCTCTGTACAACTTTCAGATTTCTAGCAGTCAAATGTACACCTTTTATAAATGATGCTGCTCTTCACTTAACAGTGAGAAACAAACATTGCACCTAAAAAGAGACATTGTCACTGTTTAAAAAAAAAGAAAAGACAATGTCACTCGTGTTGGAGTCATTACTCACAGACTCTCCTCTGTCTCCCTGTTTGCCGGTAGGACCAACTGGGCCGGAAGCACCAGGAGCGCCTGAAGCACCAGGAGCACCAGCAGGACCAGTGTTACCACGATCACCCTGCAGCAGAAAGGTCAGCATGTGAGAAAAGATACAGCAGCACACACTGCACAGACGATGCTGTCTACCTTTAGTCTTGGCTGTATTTAGAAAGGTTAAGATAATAATAAACTATTACTACTAATAACAGAATTATTATTAATAATAATAGTTGATATTATTATTATTAATATTATTATAACAATCATCAAATAATCATATAAATAACCATGACAATCATAATAATATTGTGGATTTAATTTCCTCTGGTCACATATACTGTTTACTGAGATTATTAAGATTTTGATTGAGTGTTTGAATACAAATGTTTTTGCAATACTAAGTCACATGTTTTACAGGAAGTTCCAGATAAACATGATGAATTAAACATGAATACCTGATTTGAATGAGATGATGCCAAGCGGGGTGCAAATGTATTCCTGTCGCTAATGCAATTCCAATTTCACCACATTTGCGACACATTACGAATAGAAGCATATCCCAAACCTGAGTCATAGCATATTTGAAAACTGAAAACACAGTACAGGTACAGGATCCTACAACACAGAGGTTTTGACTTACGCATCTTATGTAGCGTTTTTTCTCACCTTGATTCCAGTAGCACCATCTCTACCAGGAGGTCCATCAGATCCAGCGTTGCCCTGACAGAGGACAGTATTAATTGTTAATAGCTTCCATCTCCACCAAGCCAGATGTCCTATTGAATACTGATCAGCTGCATAATGAACCCTGCTCCAACAAAACATGTTGCTGTTCCAGAGGATACACAATACGAATATATACGTGATGCAAATAGCAGTTAATGTTAATCGACTTGGCCTCCACTCACAGGACATGAATAGACTAAATGCAATGTGGCAGACATGAATCCACACACACACACATGCTGTGTGTTGACCACTCTCTCACCTCTCTACCAAGCTCTCCTGAAGGTCCAGTGAGTCCAGGTGGCCCAACAGGCCCAGGGGGTCCGCGGTCTCCACTGCCACCAGGAGCTCCCTGCTTTCCGGGCTCACCCTGAGAGGAGAGACGAGGACTCATTACCACACGTACAACTCGTCGTGCAATTTCTTCCACTGGTACGTTCACTGACACGTCTGTCATTATATATTCAGTGAATCTCTGTTTTTTGAAACAACTCAATAATGATCAACTGAGGTTAAATCCCACATCACATCACAATGATGTCTCAGGCTAATCGTGGCCTTGAAGTTTAAATCTGATATTCTGAGTCCTCAGCTGGAAATCAGGACACACTTTTATTTACACATTTTGGTTTGTTGTGTTCTATAAAATCATCAATGACTATTGTAAAGATCTGCTAAATTATTAACAGAACAGGACAGCTTTAAACATTACATTAGCATCAATTCAGATGTACAGTTTACATCTTAAACTGAAAAAAAACAATTAGACTAGAAACAAAACTAGGCGAACAGGGTGTTCCAGATATTTAAATGCAGCATCTTTTTGCAACTTGATTTAGAGACTGGTTTAGGTAAATATTTATTAAATAATATTTAGGTAAAGATTAACAGCTGACTCCAAACCGCATTTACACCACACACTTATTAACCAATATGCTGCTATATGGTGGTATAAAATGCAAATAATATATATATTTTTTCAAATGCACCATTATTTGGGATTTGCTTGGGATATTAATCTCCCCATTTATTTAAAAAAACGTATTTCGGTCAAATTGGAGATAAAGTCCAATCGCAGCTCTGGGTAGGGTGTGTTTGTCCAGTCAGGTATTGGAAAGGTTCATGTTGATATCTCATACAGCCCATTTGAAATGCTAATCTAGCCATAACCAAGCCAGATGACAATCAGTGACCTGGAAACAGATTGCAACACCAATTTACCGTAAACCGAATGGATGTGTTTTGAATGACTATTATAAAATGTAAAAGATTATGAACATGGCACAAAACATTAACTCGATCCAGAAATGCAGGTATCAGTACAGGCTCAAAATACGCAACGTCACATAAACAGTTCAAACCTCACTCACTATTAAAGGCATACTCTATGCTTGAAACATTTCTGGGTGAGTTTTGGCACCACGGCTTCCTTCTTGGCATTCCTTTCATGCGCACTGATGAATAATTAAGGGTGAGGACATGCACCACTGAGGGACTGTAAGTCGGGGACGTGTCTCATGTCACATATCAAATAGTGTGAGATGTAAGCAGGAGACCCTTCTTGTCACATGTCATACATCAAATAGAATCAGTTCATCAGGAGAAAAGTCCTGGCTGTTCTCATGTGAGACGTGATGTGACCTTGATCCAATCAGGCCACAGCAGACTGTCCAGAGTCTATCTGTGTCTTCTTTTTCTTGTTCTGAGTGACAAAGCATTAGGCAATTTGCTCTTAGAAAGGATTCCTAAGTGTATGTTTAGCGAACGCCTCTTTTTTCTATTTAAGGTGAGCAGTTGGCAGTATGTCACGTGCAGCAGTGAAAGAGAAACACTTCATGTTGGACAAAACTCTGCGGTGACGATCCAATGTTTTAATAAGCCTCCCTTCAGACAAAACACATTGCAGTGGGAATCATACTACTGAAGGGATTAATCGATTATCAGAATAATTGCTTTAATATTCTATCAGTTGGATAGCTTGGGTTAAAATTGTATTGATGAATTTTTTCAGCTCTATTATTGTGAACTGAATATGTTATGTATTTCGACAGAACAAGCAATTTGAAGCTGCCACCTTGGGCTCTGGGATTTTTTTACAGGCATTACTCACTATTTTTTTATTTTTATGTATAGATTGAATAAATGCTCAATTAATTGTGGAAAAAAAGCGATATTGAAAATAAATTGCAGCCCTAAGACAGTTAATGAAATGATTTGATAAAGCAAACAGTATGTAACTTACAGAAGGTCCAGGCAGACCAGGGAAGCCTCTCTCACCACGCTGTCCGGGCAAACCGACGATACCGCGCTGACCAGCCAAACCCTGAGGACCTGAAGGACCGAGGGGTCCCTGAGAGAGGAGAGAAGAGAATTAATGTGAGGTCAATGTTTCAGCAGTCAAATCATGGAATTATGATCGTCTTTTGTTTTATTCGAACACATTATATATAATAATCTTTTAATTACTGTTTTTCAGGCCAATTCTGAGACATTCAAACTAATTGTAGTTCTCTCTGCTGGACTGGATAACTAATTAAATAACTAGACACTAACGTATAATAAACTAGCAATATACATTTATTAAGATGGTTATTTAAAAGTGTTACCCAAAAAGAAAGCAAATACAAGTAAATTACACTCCAATTCAGCAGCACAGATCCAAATCTATCTCTCCATCGCCTCTCTGGTCGGCCTCAATTGACCACCACAGTCCTCATGTCCTCATGCTCTCAATAAACTCTCAGTGACACCCAAGACCGGATCGTCAGCCAACACAGACTCTGATGTGTTGATGCGCCGATCAAGATTTCATATGTAATCTATAGATGGAATGAGTATTTTCATGTTTGAGTTTGCAGTCATCTGTGATGTGTCATTTTCTTGACAGGGCTTGCCATGTGTTTATGATGTGTGTGTGTGTGTGAGTGTGTGTGCGCAAGGTAAAAGCCTGGGGTCCTGTCATTAGTCTGTCACTGGGCTTGTGCCCTGTGCTGTCATTTTCCTTGGTTTTCAATTGCAGTCAGTGATGGACACTGACAGCTCTGCGTATTAATGGAGAGTGTGCTCTGCTGCTGTCCATTACTGATGAAATTGGCTCTTTGAGCTGAGCTACGTAAAAATCAACAGAAATGTAGAAAACAAACATATTTAACAATTTCCTCATATAATGGACAGCTGCGTTCACCTTGACAGTGTTCAAGGAGATGTGCAGTCTGGAGAGAAGAGTTATAGTGGCTAACTATGTGATTGCTGGAGGGATTGGAGTGGTATTTCAAACGCTACAAGGTCAAGTAGGTAAAGATTATCTAAAAGCCCAGAAGAGTCTTGAGTTTTACGCGGAGGAGTACGATTAAAAGTATGACAAACTCACAGAGGGACCATCCTCTCCAGCATCTCCCTTCTCTCCAGAAGCCCCAGCTGGACCACGGAGCCCAGCGTCACCCTGTCGGCCTGGGGGTCCACCATCTCCCCTCACACCCTTGGGTCCATCTTTACCAGAGGGGCCGGCAGGACCAGCAGGTCCAGGATTTCCCTACAACAAGGGAGGAGGATAACTTAACACACACACAATGAAATGGCACCATTACATTGTAATACATGTAATATAAATGTACGCATTTTGTTTACAGAGTCTGCAGATTTCTATATTGCGGACTATTCTACAAACAAACAAACAAACTACAACAACTCCCACTGTGTCAGGCATACTGTTTTGGTAGCGTGAATGTTTGTTGTAAATGCTTTACAGGTGCAAATTAAAAAGGTGTTGTAGGTGACAATAAGTCAGGTGGCATTTAGAAAACATTTTCGTATCTGTTCTGCTGCACCTTGCTTCTTCTTCTTCTTTCTCCAATTTAATTTGGTGACTGAAAATCGACTTTCTCCACAGTAAATAATAAAGGTTGAATGTGGTTCATATATTCTAGAAGTCTGTGTAAGTAAATGGTATGATGCAAAATGAATAGTCAAACTATTTGAACATTAGTGACAATATGAGTGTCCTATATATATGTATCTATTATATAGTTATGGACCCAGCCATGTGTTTGAAGGCAGTTGGGTGTAGTAGCGAACTTACATTGGGACCAGGGGGTCCAACTCGGCCAGCAGCTCCAGGGAAACCAGTAGCACCCTGAAAGAGAAAGATTAAGTTAGACAAAGCCTGAAATACTCTGACATAACTGCTAATGATAAAGAAGATATTTTCAAAACTTCACTCACGGGAGGTCCCTGAGCACCACGAGCACCTTTAGGTCCAAAAACACCGGTAGGACCCTGGAAGAGAAAATATACTTTACTGTCTGAAATTTATTTTATGGTTTATAAATCAAGGTATACATATAAATAAATATTCCATTTCAGTTGCTTTGAAAGGCTGTGATTTAGGTTTAAACTCTCATTATTTAGGCAAAGTCCAGAAAAACACCCACTGCAGGTCCAGGGGCACCAGATGGTCCTTGGGGTCCAGGGGCCCCAGCATCACCCTTCTGTCCAGATTCTCCCTGCTCTCCTTTGATTCCTGGCTGACCGTCAGAACCCTGAAATAAAAAGTTGAATGAAGGAAATATGCCGTTTGAGGTTTATGCTTCTGGATTTCCTAAAACATATTTGGTTAGGGACACTCTGTTAGGCACAGTTTTAGTCTGCCTTTGAAAACCATTACATTATGTCTTCTATGGCTCCGTAAAGATGCTATTGAGTGGCATTGCGGGAAATGTAGGATCCGATGTCCTTGGAGCTTGACCTGTACTAAGAACTACAAATCAGTTTTTCCTTTGCTGCTTTTGCAATTGTTTTAATGGGCTTCTTAAATGCCTCTCAACTTTGTGGAACTACAATATGAAATCGCTGGAGTAGCCTTTTAAAGGCCTTTACACCACCGGGGCTTAATGAACAAAAATACATACTAGCCTGAGAATATTTTGCATTTCGACTATTCATACCGGCAGCGATGTGAATTTGCAACAGTTGCAGCATTTTTTCAAGAAAAGCTTTGAATAGATTGGCGCAGACAGAGAACCAACTACTGGGAACCATTGACAGCGTCTGGTAGGCTGTCCGAGGTAAATTGTTGTATAGCCTAGAGTGGACCTGGTATACGCTTGCCTTGTCAAGCAGTAATTAAGTTTGCTGTCTCAGTTTGTACAACAGAGCTTCTGTGATGTTCCCCATATTGTGACTGGTAGATGCCTCGATTCATGATGCGATAGCTCCAAAAAAAGAAACCTCACTTTGGAAAAAAAATTATGTTGTAAAGAATTGCGTTATGTGTGAAAGTCTTCATTGGAAAATCAACAGTTTGAAATTTTTTTTTTTTTTACATGCAAATTAATTATACGAAAAAACAAAACAAAAAAGGTTTAAATGTATTCATCTACACTGAAGATTTTAATTATCAGATATATACAAATATGGAACCTTTAAAGTGAGACTGGGACTTTTGAAAGAAGAATTTAAAATGTTTTCCCTTGTAAATAAAAAGTTACGTTCATGAGATATTTTGTCTGATGTGACCAGTAGCTTAATTTGAGCAGTACTATTACTGGGTCAGTTCGCTAACGTTATGAGTCTTCTTTACTAGTGCTACATTATCTAATATTATTGTGTAAGTGCCATTTGTGGCCACAGTGGCTGATGTCCAGTTTTCAGTCTTTTTGGTGAGGAGTTGTGACGTTACAGTCTGTGAGCTGTTAACCTAAAATGATTTAGACACCTAATAATTAATCAAAAAAAGAGTATGATGAATTGTGTTGCCACAAAAATATTGACAATTAATTTGGAAGAATGCGGCTAATTAAAAACATGTATCTGATGTCTGCCTGGAGTCTTTGTGAGGAACTAAATGGATAAGTGATACAAAGACTTCCAACTGTCTCTCCACACTAATTTCTCTCCACAGAATAACACACTGAGGTAGACAATTGGCAAGATACCAAATGAGACCCAGAGGCTTAAAACCGAGGCAAAGACAATTTTGTCTTTATTATTATTATGTGAGTGTTTCCATAAAATATATTATTAAATGAGAGGCTTGAAATAGGAAAAGCTGTGTTGATGTCGGTCATCTCTCGCTCATGACACTTTTTGCTGGCTCATTTTCCAGATAACAAAACATGAGGTGAGTTTTTTAGTCTAGGGAATAAAATCAAATAATTTAATTTGTTAATAAATCAGATCCTTTAATTATATCCTTTTTAAATTAAATATTGGAGGAGTTGATAATGACTGCACTTAATATTTTACTAACTAACTTTGTGTAATTAGTGTAATTAGTTTATTGTTTAGTGTTATTTAACCATATTTAAGAAGCCAAGTGGTTGGTTTGATGCCATTTCTTAATTTCTATCCTTTACATAGTTTCATTTAAATGTCACAAAAGGTCAAGTGGTTGACTCTTTATGCCCTTTAATGTATGTTTTAAATTAATTTAACTTTAAATATTCATGACTGAATATAAAGAAACAAAGAGAGCTAAAGCATAATTATTTTTTTTTCAAATTAAGATTTCAATCTATATTGCTGTAACTTTTTTAACCTTGCCAGCATGTCCTGGAATAAAACTACAAGGTCGTAGACTAAATGACTCTGGAGACATGCTCTTGAGACCTCTGCAGAGCTAAGTGTTGGCCAGTGTTGCTATTGTTACTTACAGGAGGTCCAGCAAATCCAGCAGGCCCAGGAGGTCCAGTCTCCCCCCTGTCCCCCTGAAAGAGGAAAGAAGAGCGGAAACACACACAGAGGTTAGTTCAGGCTGCAATGCTAGCTGAAGGTTAGATAAATCTGTTATTAAATGTAACATAGACAGCAACATTTGTATAACTATCATCTTATATCTTACACAAACTACTATTCAATGATGTTTCTGTGACACTTACAGGAGCACCGCGGGTACCAGGAGCTCCAGAAGGACCAGCAGGACCAGATTCACCCTAAGTAAGAAAACACAGTAGTATCAGCAACACACACTGATTTATTCATTTACAATGATGTACAGACAGGCATTTAAATACAACCCAACACCATGTTTCGTAAAAACCTCTCTGAGAAAATATTATATTGATATCCAGCCAATAACTATGCGTTAATTAAAATGAGATAACAAGCACCTTCTCGCCGTTGGGACCACCGGGACCAGGAGGACCAATGGGACCAGTGAGACCCTGTGAAAGGAAACAGCAGAAGGTTAAAGACACAATTTGGCATGAGACTGAACATTTTGTTTTGATATCAGCTCTCAAAAACTCCCCGTTCCCGTTTGTGAGAACAAAAGATTAAAAGCAAATTCAGATTTAACGAACTGGACATTTATTATTTAAGTCATGAGTGAGCAACTGCCACACTGACAAACTATCAATGATCACAATGACAGTCACTCACTCTGCCACCATCTTTGCCAGGAGCACCTTCAGGTCCTTTCTCTCCGAGGTCACCCTATGGAAATATAAATACAAGTCAGTCACCTGACAGGAGTACAGGCAAAACGGAAAAACTCGACATTCTAAATTCTACACATTTAATGAATATATATATAATATTAATATATTTATTGTATTATTAATTAATTACTCTTTTAATAAATAACATTTATATAAATATGAATACAAAATATATTGAATCATTAACACTTTCTTTCCATCATGGCTTACTCTGTCTCCTTTGGGTCCAGGAATGCCAGCACCTCCTCTCTCTCCGGGCATACCCTGCAGGCCAGGGGGTCCCTGAGCTCCACCACCACCAGCAGGTCCAATGGCTCCCTATCGTGAGGCAGAAATAGATGAAGAGGATGGACAGAACAAGGTACTTCAGGGTCTAAATAACTTTGTGTAGCACCTACTATAGATGTATGATGGTGCCATAATGTTTTCAGACTGTGTTTGTCATTACATGAGTCAGACACACAACAACGGTGCTGTTGCAAAGTGAGACGGCTTCTACTTGGCATTATCTTTTCAAGGTTACCAGAGGAACTCAATTACCAAATGTTCCTTTTGATTTGACATCTGGAGATCAGACACACAAACACTAACTCTGCTGCCTTACTCCAGTCATTAAGTTGTCACCACAGG
Organism: Cyclopterus lumpus; assembly: GCF_009769545.1. Taxonomy (NCBI): domain Eukaryota; kingdom Metazoa; phylum Chordata; class Actinopteri; order Perciformes; family Cyclopteridae; genus Cyclopterus; species Cyclopterus lumpus. The sequence continues at coordinate 18,402,031 of NC_046970.1, read as the reverse complement.
GCTCACACGGCCTCCATGTTGTCTGTGAATACATTCAAACTGGATTTGTATTGAAGGGGGCAAATGTACAATTTGTTTCTTGCTTGTTTAATGCTTCACATATTTTCTGGTCGTCCATCCCCCATCGCCATCATCCCATGAGCTTTATAATCCTAATCCTCTCTATCCGCTACTGTGTGACCTAAAGGAAATAAAACCTATGAACTGGGATTAAAATCTGACCAGATAAGAAACCATCAGGAAGAATTGCAGCCACTGTGAGCTCTTCCCCTATACTCACAGGGCAGTTGTGACGACTTACTGCAGTGACTGGAATTTGTTGACGGCTGATAAGAAGTCTTTCTTGGTTGGAAATACGCTGAGCAGCCGGTTGTTTCCCAATGTAGAAAATATCTAGTTTCTCTCTACACTATTCACCTTTTAAAATTCATTAAATGTAATAATTGAATGCATTTAAGGAGTCTTGAATCACGCAGATCCTTATTACAATAACATTACAGTAATAATATACAAAAACACAACCGATCTTCAAATGTTTTTTTGTTGTTGTCTGTTTTATGTAAATGTGCGCTATCCAGCTGATAGTCATAATGTTAAAAAAAAAAAAAAGTATTAGAATCGTACATGCATGTACAGGTACATTAATATATGACCTCTGCATTGAACCCATTTTCCATATCAGAAGAAGAGGTAAAGCTGTAAAGCACCAAGGGACACACTTGATGTTCTGTGTCTTGCTCAAGGACACTTCAGCACTCTGAATAGACACAACATTCAGAGGGTCTCTGAATATACATATCTTGGTATCTGGCTCGATCACAAAGTTTCATTTAAATTTCACATTGACCCACTTGTCAGCAAAGTCCGACAAAAGTTATTGAGGCCGTCTTCTTGTCTGACTTGGATTATGTTATAGTGATGTTATATATAGACATGCCTCTTTCTCCATTCTTAAACCCTTCGATTCAGTTTATCCCCCTGCCCTACATTGAATCGACAGCTACTCTACTCACCATAGTTCCTTGTATGGAACGGTTTGGTCGGCATCTCTAACAGAGGCTGTTATGAGTACTTTGCCAGGTGTTTATATTTCTGTCTGTGGATATATTTTATTCACAAAACAATACAGGTGTGTCGCTGAGATCAAAACAAAGGTTGAGATTGAAGAATGCCGTGGTTTCTTTTTCAGGTCCGAGCAAGGGCCTGCTTTATGCGCCTGGCCTGATTTGCCGTCGCAGCTGTGTGTGTGATCCAATCGCAAGATGGCCTCAATGTTTTTGTGTATTTATTCTGTTTACATTATACCCTCGATATCGTTAAAATGAGGGCAATGATTCCTCGAGATTTAAGCTGCATGTGATAAGTAAGTACTGGCAGTAGTACCACAGGACACTGTTTGCCAGTGGTGTGAGTTCACCTCAGGCGCTAACGATTGAAAATCTGTCTCCTCCTGGTTTTAAGCCGAACGCTGGACTCACCTTGGGTCCGTCAGTTCCAGGAGTTCCAGGCAGACCTCGAGGTCCCTGCAGACCCTGAGAGCCGGCAGCTCCTCTCTCTCCGGGGAAACCACGCTCACCCTGAACGGCAATACAAGGACAATCAGCGGCATGTCTGACAATCAGTAAGTCAAATAGGAGCAAAGTTAAATACGGACTGTCAACTTACTCTGGGTCCAGTAGCACCAGCAGCACCACCCTCTCCAGGAACACCCTTCCAGGAGAAAAGGAGGAGGTCAAAGAAAAGATATACAGGATCAGTTTATGACAAGTCAAGCAATGCATGCTTGAAAAGAGGAACTGCTTCCATTAAGAAGTATGACAACTATTAACTCAAAATTAAAAGGGAGAGCTAGATGTTTAAAGGATGTATTAGAAATAAAAACACATATTAAAGAGAACATGGACCTAGTTATCAACATCTCAATGATACATTTTTCCATTATGGAAATGATCTGAATGGTAAGATGCCTATGAAAATAAACTATTTAATAGCTAAATGCTTTTACAGTACACTGACACATCAACGCTGGAACAAAATGTTCAACATCACTGAAATGGTGGAGCAAGGAATAACTCTATTCATTTTTATTTAACCTTTAATCATACAGGGTAAGTTCACTGAGCATACCTGTTCTTTCACAGCAACGCCCCATTAACAGTTCAGTAGAAAACTACTGCTGGGACTAAAGGAGCCGCCGCATTGTGAAGTCATTTAGATAACAGCATCTACCAAATTACTTTTAGGATCTCTGCTCTTTAAGCATATGACAGAACAATTCTAGTATTTCCTAAAGGAGCTATATTTCAGGAGAAAAGGGGCACTCACCTGGTCTCCAGGCTTTCCTCCCTCACCAGGTGGGCCAGGAGGTCCAGGCAGACCCTGAGCACACGAGAGAAACCAAAAAGATGTAAGCAATAACCAACAATCAGTCAGAAATTAATCAGAAATGAATACAAATCATAACTATTTCATGTACAGCAATAGATCAGAACATGTTGGTGGGACGGAATATTTATTTTCGTAGTCATAATTAGAGAAACAGCTGATAGTCTCACCTGGAAACCTGAGGGACCAGGCTGTCCTTGTTCTCCTCTCTCTCCAGCAGGTCCCTAAACAGATAATCCATAATCACAATTAACTTCTGTCATAAACCACATTCAACTTTGATGTTTAAAATTGTGGGAACATTTAGCTAAATGTGTCATTTATGTATCTCTTACACCACAAAGGGATAATTTCGTTTTTTTACATGTTACATTAAACATGTTTTCTTTTATTAAGCGCACTGAAACACAAACGTCAGAACAAGCTGAAAGTCTGTGTTTCAGTGATGCCGCCTCACAATGTCCAAAATGAGTCAAGGACTTGTTTCCACCGTATAGACAGAGCTCTCGCCGTCAAGGCAGTCTGGGAAATGGAGATATCGAAGGTTTCTTTTAAGTGCAGACGGGGAAAAGGGGAAAGATAATATCAGTGTTGAAGCTATATGGAGTGGGAGATAGAGATACGTACAGAAGGGCCGCCGGGTCCAGAAGGGCCGGTTTCTCCATCTTTGCCAGGCAGACCCTGAGGAGTGGAAGGGAGAGAGGGAGAAGGGAGGAGAGAGGGGGAGATGCAGGGATGGGGTGGTCAAATAGATAGATATTAACAGTTGCTATTAACTAGAAAGACTTCTGACCCACTGAAAATGTTTTCAATTGAATCTGTTTAGTCATTTAAATATTAAAATAATTATGAAAACACGATCTGCGCTATTTCAGCTCATACTTGTATTTTTTTCAATTTTTTAAATAGTTTGCTTTCAGTTATGGTTATGAATATTTTCACATCAGCTGAATGTTTCTTTTTTTATCTTTTGAAATAACAGTACTTATGAGATCCATTTGGAAGCAGACAAGGTGAATGACTTACTCTCAGACCAGGAGCTCCACCCAGTCCTTTCTCTCCAGACTTGCCAGGTTCACCCTAATCACAACAGAAAAACAAAATGCAGCAGTTAGTCTCAGATATTTGCTGCATTCTGCATCTATTTTGAGAGCAAATTAGGTAAAATGGCATAAAGCCGTTCAGCAGCACTCCAGGTGTTGTTGAACATGTGGAGTTTCTATTCTTGATTCAGGGACTCTTTTTTACAGAGGACAGATAAAATAAATTAACCAAGACAACAAAACATGTTCTATTGGCCCAACATATTTTATATTGAAACAGGTGAGCATTTGCGATATGAATTACACCTTTATCTTGTTTACACATTCAGAAATTTATAAAATCACTCACAGTTGCTCCCTTGGGTCCGGGGAATCCCATGACACCCGGCTGTCCACGGGCTCCTTGTGGGCCGGGGGGTCCTGGACGACCGTCCTCACCAGAAGCGCCCTGGTCAAGTAAATTCACGTTATTATTTATTTACGGAGCACATTTAAGAACTACAAATGATAACCAAAATGTTTAAAAGAGAAATCAAATTAAATAATCAAGTACTATATAGTAAAAAGCAATCATGTGGTCATGATAACATTTGTGAAGAGTAAAAAGCAATCAGAAAAAGATGAGTCTGATAGCGAGAGGTAAGGGCCAGCTGAGGAAAATCCAATCACACTTGGATTTAGACTGGAGATGTGGAATGGGGAGGAGTAATTGGGTGTGGGGGTCTAGCATGGCCCCAGGATATGCAAAGGTTACTAAATGTATTGACTTTTTCATTGCTCCTAAAGTTTTTTTTAAAATAGACCCCCACAGGGGGTAAACTAGGAAAGCCAGGAAGAAAAGAAAAAAAGGGTAAAATAATCCCTCAATCATAATCAGTCTGACCATATGCCAGACCCTCAGTCAGGCACACGATGAAACTACTGCTTAATCTGTCAATAAGCCATACTGTTTTAAATTAAAAGTAGTTACAGCAAAGATGAAAATAATGTTTGTTTAGACACATCACAAATATGAAAAAATGCAGCTCTACCTTTTCAAAGTGTTTTAAGTTTACCACAAAATGTGGGGTTGCACTATAGGATGTATGAACAGCATCAGCTACACAGACAACATGAGGAGCCAATCGATTGAAAACAATTCAGTTTCTGGCTGTTCAGTTAAGAACATTTTTGTAGGACTTAAGAAATATATATATTTTTTTACAATCTGCAATCAATATAAAGTGTGTACAAATTTGTACCGTTGAACTTATTAGAAACACTAGCACCGCTGGAGATAATCTTGGTTGATAATGGGTGGATACGTCTCCTGCAAGCCAATTTGATGAAACCACTTATGAGTCATCATGTAAGGAGAGCAAATGTTGTCAAATTAGAAGTCTCTCCCTGATTGTTCTGAATGAGATATATATATATAGAAACCACACACAGCCTGTAATGCTGAGTGAGGGTGAGGTGTGATTATTCCTATTGATTTACAAAGACACAACAACAATGAAAGTGGACTTACAGAAGGTCCAACTTTGCCTTGAGGACCAGCGTCACCTGGGCGTCCAGTCAGGCCCTGTCAGAGAAAGAGAATAGACACACAGACAGAATCCGCATGACTCATCAGACCCTTTTATGCAGGCACATGCTAAAGAAAGGTGGGAACATATGGCATTGTGGGAAACTGAATTTACACCTCTGACTGGCTCTGTGTGCATCAAGCAACGCCTACTGATGGTTGAAAAAATATGAATGAGAGTGTATTTAAGGTAACTGCCATTAATGGCCTCGGTTCCCTACATTTTTTCAAACTTCCTCTGCGGTGATAATTCTTAATATAATGTTAACAACCACTTTTGCTGCTGTTGGGTAATGTAATCCCTCCAGGGGGAAGCACAAATGCTGCATTCATGGGTTATCTCAGCTAGGGTTGAGATCATTTGTTAAAGGGGAACTCTTATTTTTAAACATCAAAGTCTGTTCACGGGTCTTGGAGAGCTACTGCATATGTACAAAGTCGTATGAAGTATTGTGTGGCTCCAAAGGGAGCTGTGCAAAGTCTGATAAATTGGCTCATGTGTGAGAACAATTATGAGGTGTGGGGTTAGAATGACGTGAGCTTATCAGACCTGTATAGCCCGCTCCTCATCTCTGCTTAAGGTTAGCGGCTCAAGGTTCCATTAGCTGCTACTAACATAACACACCTGAATCTCAAACTGAATTGTCGATGGTTGTGTTGCATTGTGGGAAATGAAGGCGCCAGGTGTGAAAGAAAAAAAGATGATATCTCAGCATCATCGCTTTTTTACATATTTCTTTTTTTGTGCATAGTGAGTTTTACAATGTTATGGTGGGTGCAACTCTAAATCCTTTTAACAGAGAGTCAGGGCTGCACACTGGAATTTGAAAGATGAGGGCGTTCATCAGGCAGGTACAATATAATGGGAACATGCAGTCGGTTGCATTGTAGGTTCCAGCGTGTTTGGGGACAAGGTTTGCTGATTCAATTCTGACTCTTTGAATTTGACTATTTTTGACCACTTTAAGGAGGTGCAATACTTAATCACTGAAAGACCTATTCAAAGGTGCACATTTCTGCAGATCATCAATATCCATATCTATGGTACTATGAATGAGGGAAGTGCTTACTCTGGCACCGGGCAGACCAGACTCTCCTGGACGGCCGGGGTCACCGTTGGCACCCTTGGGACCACTAGCACCAGAGGGTCCACGCTCACCAGGGGCTCCCTGTGATGGGAGAGAGAGAGAGAGAGAGAGAGAGAATACAAGAAGAGTTGGTCATTCAATCAATCACTTCAATTCTCAAAGCCCAGCGTAAAGTTTCCCTTTTAAAAGTGTGAAGGAGTTTCATTGACCTGCTGGAGATGAGAAGTTTAAATAATCCATTTAATTTATATAGCGCTTTTTAAGATGCTCAAAGACACTTTACACCGTAGACACAGCTACAGGGAGCAATGCAGTGGTCTTGCTCAAGGACACATCGACTAGGCCGGGGATTGAACTGCCAACCCCCTGATTGAAAGACAGACATTCTTACCACTGACCCAGAGTTGCCCCGAAAGTCTGACAGATTAATGTTGGTATAAATGAAAACTGTGCGAGGAAGTTAAAGTTAAATGAGATGCTGTCTTTGGCGATTTGGGACATGTAGGTCACCGGTGCATGACATGGTTCAGGTTATGCTGCCATCTTGTGACCAAAGGGGAAGTTATGTGTATAACTGCTGCCTGTATGTGAGCTTCAGATGTACTGATGAAGAAATGCTCGAGTGCTGATCAATTTCACTCCTATGATTTATCATGTAACTCGCTGAATTGGGTGCCGATCGCAGTTCAGTATGAACCTTGAAGAGGAAGCTCTCTTATTATACACTTCATCAAACACAATATGTTTTGTTTGATTTAAGCGTTAACGTGGTGAAGGATTATCTTCCAGAGATCCGCAGGGACAAATGAGTCAATACAATTCTAAATAATGTTTTTGATGCATCTGAAAGCTATTTTTTCTTAACTTCTCGGGGGATATTTTTCATTTTTAACAAAACACGAGTGAAATATAATGTTGGGAAAATTAACATTTATCTGCTGTTTCTCATTCATGAAGAAATTGTTGTCTCTTGACAACTAATACCAGATATTTATTAAATTAATATGATTTTTACTGTTTGTTTGTTATTGCCACTAATGCTTGTAAAGATGCCGAAAGGTGGAAATATTTAGTTTTTGAGAGATTTAAATTTGTTTTAAATTGGTGGGTTGGTCACATGCACAGGATCAACTGCATTAGACCCTATTCTGCAGAGGTTTAACCACCCACAGAGTCTTAAAGTTGTGTGGAAGTGGATCAATGTTCTGGGAAGTGGGAGAACCTGCAGTAATGTTTACAGGCCAGTTTGAAGCTGAATGAGTGCTGACTCTGCTCCCTTAAAAATGCTGCAGCAGAATAATGTCAATTCTTAAACCCTGCAAAGACTTACAATCTAGGACTTATTTCTAAGTGTTGATGACACTACAGTACTCTACACAGGACTAGAATATTGAAAGCATAATATTCTCCATGGTTGGATTTGAAGGTTACTGAGAGAAATTTAATTACAGTTTATGGTAATGTGATATTTAAGTAGTATGAGTGCCATAATATGGCTCAATATTCAGTTGATTCAGACATTTTATTTTCTCACCACAGTTGTCAAATATATCTATACAACCCAATGAGAATATTGGACATATAAATAGTCAACAGATGCAAAGGCAATATGCAATATGCAGATTGTATGTTAACTATCAGTTTTCACAGATTTGCATCCTCTTCTGCCAGGTCTGTTTCCTCTAAATGCATCCATGTTCATTTTCTCTGAGCAGATTATCTGTTCCAACTGCAATAATAACAAGATATCTCAGGAACAAGTATAACTGTGGCGACGCTCACCTTGGGACCAGCCAGACCGTCTTGACCAGGGAAACCACGGTTACCGGGGGATCCCTAGACAGAAAACACAACACGAGAGTCAGTGTTATAATTATGAAAACAATATCTAAGTCACTGAATCTTATTGTGGTCCTTAAACAGGTTCCTAGATGGTGAGCCAACAATGGTACAACACTTTATCAAATGGAGCCATAATGTGTAAAGTGTTAAGATATCTGTAACTATTTGACAATCTTTGATCTACAAATCTACACAGGAGGAAACATGTCGTTCTCTTATTGATTGAGTGTAGCCAAGCAGCATACAGTTAGTTAAGTTTTAACCACTTATAAGGTACTCACTCTCTCTCCAGGAGGTCCAAGTGGTCCAGCAGAACCAGCCTCACCCCTGGGTCCTCTCTTGCCTTCTTCTCCTTGTGGGCCAATAGATCCCTGCAGACCAACCGGTCCCTGAAAAAAGCACCCGCAACAGACCATGTTATTACAGGCGGAAAGAAAGACTTAATGTGAGGAAACACATTTCAGCAGCAATCACTTTTTGTTTATAATGTTTTCTATTTCTCAGAGAAACCCTCAGAAGTACTCAATTAAAGTACCTATAATCTGCTTATTTCAAATGCTTGACATTAAAAGTTTATCATCCACACTTTGGAATACAGTACAGGCATGGAATACAGGAACAAGTAAAAGAAAAGAAAACTCACAAATTCTCCTTTGGGTCCAGACTCTCCCTTGAAGCCTGGGATACCTGGGTCTCCCTAAACAAGAATGGACAGCCAGACAGTTAGATAGGCAGAGAGAAACAAATAATACAGAGAGGAAGAGAAAGCTGCAGGTTGTCACTTTTTTTTTCTGTGCCATGTTATTATTTGGTATATAAAATGAACAGCAAATAGAAATCGCAAACTGTGCCAATGGTTAGCGAATGATTCACTGAGTACATACAGATGTTCCTTTGGGCCCGAGTGGTCCAGTTGCTCCCTGAGGCCCGGGAGGTCCACGAGGTCCAGGGAAACCAGGAGCACCAGCAATACCAGGAGAACCCTACAGAGTGAGAGACATGATGTCAGTCAACCATCCACCTGAATGGACGTAGTCCACAATAAATGACCACTCATTTTACTGTAAGTGAATAACATGAAGGCGGAGTGTAACTTTCATGGTACATTCTCCTTTGCTCAATGTAAATAAGAAAACTCTGGACCAATGTTTGTAAATTGGTTACAAATATGGAGTGCGATGTTTAACTCAAACTCACTCAGTTACGCATGGAAGAGTCTCATATTAATTTTTCCTGATGCGGCAGAAAAACAAAACGGGAATTCACCTCTGATTTTGGCTACTCAGTTTTTTCATAATCAGTATTTTATTACATGAAGTTATATATATATACATATATATATATATGTATATATATATCATATTTAAGTTTTTGTCCTATTTACTGGAATAGGGATGGTATTTCTTCCTTTATTTTATTTATGGCATGTGTACAGCTTTTGATTTGGGTTACAAAGTGCATGGAAATATAAACAAATAGTCTTGAGTTTTTTCTTTGTCAAGTGGCCACGCTATAAGCGGTTTAATACCCTTTGAGGTGACCATAATCAGTTACGATGCAACAGTCCTGGCATTCTGTCTTTTAAGATCAAATGTGTCAGATATGTTCTGAAATTCATTGTATGAGAAAACATCACCAGCGCTTAAAAGTTACATATTAAAATGCCCAGTTAGTGGTGGTTGATTGAAATAGGTCAACAGTGTTACTTACAGAAGATCCTTTGGATCCAGGGATTCCATCAGTACCAGGATTTCCCTGTGGATTTAAAGAGAGAAAGCAAGTGAATGCAATGCAATAATCATAACTGGCCCTGATTCAGTTATTGTTCTGCGAGTGATTAGTCTGATCTTAATAGCCATACAGCTCAGATCTACACGCTATCCATCACCTGTAAACAAACTAACCTCAAAATACATCATGAAATGTAGATGAAAACAGGTATTTAATTTTTAGTAATGCTTTGCTATAGTTGATATAATACGTTTTTCGTCTCACATATCTATACTTATAGCATTACTTACAGAAGCTCCAGAAGGTCCGGATGATCCGGGTGTTCCAGAGTCTCCACGGGGTCCCTGAGCACCCTCAGGACCACGAGCACCAGTAGGACCAGCTTCTCCCTGGTGAGCAAGAGAGGAAAGAGGAAACACAATATGTCATTGAATGAATATGTAAGCAGGGATCTTTGGAAGTTTGAGTACATATAATAATTGTCGATCAGATAAAATAGATCCCACAGAATCCCACAGAAAAAAAGCTAGAAATTTCAAATGAAAAAAAGGAAGGCTGTTAAGGAATATAAATACAACCCTAAAAGTAGAAATACACTGAGGTATTGCAAATGTGTATTTCAAGTGAAACAAACAAAAGAATACATATACATATGTGAAATGTGAAAGTGTAACTCATCCAATAAGGTTGATTAATTTAAAAAGAGAACGTTTTAAAGAGTGTTCAGTGTCAGAGCGTAACATATGAAAATGCTTTCTTGGTCCAGAATTGACCTTTTAATAGTCAAATGCTTTAACTGTGACACAACATACATAACAACAGAGTACATAAGTACATTTTTGAAGTACTTGTACTTTACTTGAATAGGCTTTTTTAGTTGTATGCCATTGCATACTCACACTGCACTACATTCATCTGACAGCTGAACTAAACTGCGAGCTTAACTGAGGGGAAAACGTTCTCCACTCTCCATCTGCTATCGACCTGAAAGGCGGCTTCAGGCAGATTAAAGGAAGGGGACACCCATATCGTCAGGGTAACACACTTCAACACTTGAGTTACCTGTCATTGAGTTTCTCTGTTGCCTCTATTTTGCTGTATTCTGTTCGGTTATGGCTGCAGATTGTACTTCAGAGGGATATTTTCTGCTCCTGGCTGCTAATGTCTCATTGGCTGTCATATACCCATATCAAGTATTTGCTGAGCTATTTTGTTTCTTTTAGTTTCAGCTGTGTTGTTGTTTAATATCCTTCATTGTAGCTGTTGTTTTGGGGCCTTTAACTTCACAGCCCATTTATTCACAGGATTATTTCTCAGTCACAGTGGCTTGACACACACTTCATATTCAGTGTAGCAGAGACTTATTTCACCCGTAATGTAATGTAGTGTTTTATGTGACATCTTGCTTTGTTATTGTTCATACACATGTTTTAACTAATGGTACATCTACATTGTGCTGTTCTATGGTATATGCATTGTATCATTGCAAACCTTTAACTTATACGTATAGTTATCTGCTGCTTTTCATGATAAGAAATGGCCTGGTATTTAAACGTGTATGTGAGTATTAATTTCCCTCTTAGCCTGTTGCTAGATTTAGGTCCATCTCCATCTTCTGAGTAAGTAATGTTCTGATGAGGCCAGAGCAACGACACCAAATATATCAACTCTGTACACACACTATTCACATAATAATTATGTAAATGGGATGTTTAATATTGATTAATACATTGCATATTAATTTGAGAAAAATAGAAGCAAACTGTTGTTCAGTAACACATGTTTGTAATGCTTATGAATTAGTAGCTTTTCTTTATGCTGTCTTTATAATGCTCTTAAAAAGTGTGCTATCCAAAAGCCAGGTGCAAACTGTTTTGCAGACCTTATGGTTCAGTATGAAAATAAGATGAACCGGACCTGGACACACAGCTGGTTTGCAGCTTTTTCATCTTGTTGGTGAATTGAATTCCCACGCTACTGCTGCAGCTTTGTAGACTTTGCAGACTCAATAGTATGACATAATACAGTGTTTGGGAAAAACTTATTTTTTCCCAAAATCCGCTGTCAAGGCCAATATTTTACTGGCTCAGAAACTAAGGTGAAAAAGAGGACAAAGGAAGGAAGTCTGCCAGTTTAATGGAAAGGTGGAGGAAAAAAGTCTCAGCCATTTAGAGGCGATAGCTTGGCTTTCATAAATAAATCAATCAGAAACTCAACTGGGTAAAAGTTGTCTTGGTTAGATCTTTTCAGTTTAGCAGCATGGTTCAGTTAACGTTGTTTTCGTCTTGCTAGCTTTTTATGGTGTTAGTCTTGGGACCTTTTTAAATGCAAAGCCTTTCTTATGATACTCGGAGAGGAAAAGACAAAACCGAGGCTGCTTTTCATGAGCTCTCAGGATCCTGAAGGTACGGCATCAGAGCGTAATGTGAGATTGTTAACATTCCTCATTGTGGGACACTTCCTAGAATACTATAAATTCAGACAGACACACATTCACTCACAGGTTTACAGATTCTCCTGCAGACAAACAAAGTGTTTATGGATGTAAGTTGACGCGTCACACAGACACACATTTTGAGCCTAGCCTGCCTTGATTACTTCGAGGGGAACTCCTGGACTTTGTAAAGAGATACTTTTTTTGTAATTCCTAAATGAATTCCCAAACTATCAAGGGGCTTGAAGAAAGCAAATCCCCAGCCCTAGGCCCTCGAGCGCAGAGCTGAGCCGGCCTGCCGTGTAGAGGAGGGATAAATCAGACGCAAAGCAGAGAGAGAAAATAAGAACTAGACAGTAAGAGGGAGTGAGAAGGGAGAATAACACTTTAAAAAAAAATCCTCCCTAATTTTCCACATGGATGGAGGCTTAAAGTACTTTTCAATGCAGAGCAGCTGTCTCAGATTTCACTTAAGCATTTCAACACAAAATCCTCCCTGAGCTGTGTCCTGCCATTTTCTAAGATATTAACTTTGATTCAAGAAAGTCTTTTATTCTAACACAGAATACACAAAACCCATTTTTTTTTGCATCTGCTACACAAACAAATCCAAAGTAAGAGGTTACAAGTTGAGTTATGCTGGTTAGTTTCTTTTTCATACAGAGGAAGGTATAGATACAGTAACTTGCTCTCACTGGCAGAATAACAAAGGTGAAAATGAGGAGGATATTAGGGTACTTGTTAGGTAACTTCTTTTTGTCTTACCTTTGAACCAGGAGAGCCAGGGAAGCCTGGAGCTCCAGAGGGGCCGACGGGGCCCTACAGAGAGGGGAAGACAGTCTGTCAGCTCAGCTATTAATAACTGACACATCCAGGTGTAGAGCTGTAGAGACTGATGTGAAGCTTGTGTGTAGAGAGGTGGGGATGGAGTTCATACACAGTATTTCTTAGTAAATCTCAAATGAAATGATGCAAGTGAATTAAATGAGACTAAGAATGACACTTACTGGGGGTCCAGCAGGACCCGACAAGCCATCATTTCCACGTGCTCCCTGAAATAAACAATATATTATCAGTATATGGTATCAACACTTTTCTTTTATTCATTCATTTTACACAAACTATTTAAATCAGGAAACTGGTACAGGGGAGTAAAAGATTACGACGTTGAGCTTAACTAAGAATATGCTGCATAACTCTGCAGTAGACACTAATAAAGCAAAGTGAAGCATCTAATCCATCTGGTTTTATAGATAAAAACACGACACTCACAGCAACTCCACTGGGTCCAGGACGACCTCTCTCACCAGGCAAACCACGAGGTCCCTGTGTAGGTGAGGGCAGAAGATAACTTGTATCAGTTCACCATTATAACAGAGACTGGATTTGCACATATTTGTGATGTCCAGAATTACACACCATCGGTCCATTAGCGCCATTATCTCCGGGAGCACCGGACTCTCCCTAAAGAGAGGAAGAGATGCTTGGTTGTGAGTAAGGCAGGGCAACCTTAAATAAAGGCAGTCTATTAGTCATCTTAGCAACAACTACTTTTCCTGTAATCTTCCTGAAATCAATACAAAATGATCCCATACTGTTCATCTACTTTACTCTGGTCAACACATATAAACATACAGAGAAGCTGTGGCTTAATTAACTGGAAAACATGCAAATATTAAAATCTCACCTTGGACCCAAGAGCTCCAGTCTCTCCCTTTGAACCATCAAGACCTAGATAACCCTAAAAGAAAGAGCAGAGAGACGGTTAAGGAAACGAGAAACAACCACCTTAGTGTCCTTGAAATCATGAATAGTCGACCAACACACTCACTCTGTGTCCCTTGATGCCGGGCAGGCCAGGAGTTCCTGGGAATCCACGAGCTCCCTACGATGCAAGAGGAGAGATGATGCAGGAGATTAACAAACAGATTTGTTATTTTACACTTTTGAGTTGAAATCATTAACTTTTCCAACTTCCCACCAAACTTGTTCATCAGCAACTAACATAAAAAAATCTGCGAAGAAGTCAACAAGTACTAGCCAATCAGAGGCAGAGTAGGGCAGGTCTTCATGTTATAAGGGTGGCCGGAAAAATCAATACAAATATGGTAAACAACAGGCCACCCTATAGGTTATGAATGCCAGCTTAAGGTTGCCTACTCCTGCAGTAGAGGGGAAAAAGATGAAGCTTAAAGTATAAAATAATGTTGCTAACAAGATTTGTCTACAAAAATGTATAATCAATGTAAAGTGACTATAAGTACATCATTTGTTTAAGTTGAATATGTTGTTCTGAAGTAACAGTGTCACTATAACATATGCTATTAGAGTAAAAATAAATGTTCAGCTAAAAGTTTAGCAGTTTCCCCAAATCAGGCTGGTTGTAGATCACAGAGAGACAAACAATAAGACCTTAAAGTAAGTGAGACTCGTCCTTACCAACATGCTCAGTGCTTTAAAAGCAGTCAGTATGAATCAACAGGCTGAGAAATCTCACCTGAGGTCCAGCAGGTCCACGGTCACCTGATTTGCCAGACTTGCCAGCCTCACCCTAAAACAGAGGAAAAATTTATTGTGAACATTTTAATTTTAAAATGTGAATGTATATTCATGAGTTTCATACAAGTGTTTCTTTTAGAGATGCAATAAGGTACTGTATATTTAATGTAGTTGATGTGATGGAGAGAGTGAGTGCTCCTAGTGGACGCAATGTGACATGTCATGTCTGCTGCTACCATGTGGCTAAATGTAGGAATTACATATATGATGTCTATGATCCCTGTGTCAGGTAATCTGTCAATTAGATGTTGAACAAATGAAGAAATGAAAAAAAGGATAAGCTGTTCTGATAATGGAATGGAACATAAGCTTCAATAAAAGATCCGTCCATTGTTTCTTTGTCTGACTGATACAGTCTGGTTATCAACATAATAATTCAATGAATATGGTAAAGGATTAAATGTATGACATTGGAGATTATGTCTCATCGTTCCTATATTAGTTTAACAGAATTGAAAAGTCAATGGACCGGTAATAAAGTGATTCAACAATATATACAGTACAATGTAAAGTACATTTAATCCTGTATTTTCTATGTTGAAAATAACAGTTAGATACAAAATCAGTAAGATCATATTATTTAGTTGTAACAATACAACATGAAGGACTAAAAGAGACCAAGAACATACATTCATAATGGAGACACTGTTATTTGTACTCTATGCCAGTATCCTTAAAAACGAATGAATACAAATATGTTTTCATATATATATTATGGGTCAAAGGTCAGGTATGAGAAATTAATACTAATTCAACTACAGTATATAAACATGACAGTATTTCTGTAGCGGGAGTCAGAAAAGGCCACAAGACCATTTATGTCTCCATCTTTTTGGTCAAATTTGAGGACTTTCAGCAGAAACATTGATATTTTACAGAATACAACCACAGCAGATGATATGAGGAGTCATTAAATAAACGTCACTATGTATCAGCTTGGTCAGAGTTCCTGTTTGTTGGTAATATATTAACAGTTTTATAAAGTTGTGACAGACACACTCACATCATCTCCAGGTTTTCCAGAAGGTCCGGTGGGGCCACGGGGACCCATGGGGCCCTATTAGGTAAGAGAAGACAAGCAGAGGTGAGACACAAGTTCCCATTCATAACCAACAGAGGGCAACATCACATAGTTCAGACTCATAATTCTTAGCATGTGGGGAAAACACATGCTCTCTCTTTACAAACAGCCCTGAGTTACACTCATTGACACTAGCTGACAATAATACTATTTATCATAAACAGCAGTTTTGTCTGACATTAATTTAAATTATATTATCTGGCTGATGTGAATTACAATGACATTTGTGATTCTGATTAATGTGAGCCTGTGTTCGTATAAAAGCATATCAAACTAATGATATTCAGAGACAATAATGACAATATAAAGATTTTTAATGAAATCAGAATCAGCAGGAGTTATAGGCAAGATTAAGCCAAAAGATTGGAACAAATACTTTCATATCCTCATATCCTCGGCCAAAATCCTTAGTACATCGTTCAGATGTGTGTCTATTTCCATCTAAATCACTTTTCTCTCTCTGTTTCTTTGTGCAAAATATCATTTTTTTTTAAGCACTAATGTTGAATAACACACTGGCCTGCGACAGCATAAATGAGGTTACAACCAGATTCAGCTAATTCAAAACATCTTGTTACTAATTTTCCGCTCTTGTGATTTCCCAAAAGCCAAAATGATTCCTGGTCTTCACAAACACGTGTGTGACCCATCTGCAACTGTCAAGTTATTTTCTGGAAGGAAGCATGATTTTAATCACAGATAATGATCATAATACAGAGGCTGCATATCTGAACCCCACAGGAGCAGATTAACACAGCAGTGGGGAGACTCCGTCTGTATTGTCTAATAACTGAGGAAACGGGTCGGACAGGGGAGAGGGTACAGTAGGATTTCTAGGGGGGATATGGGTCCAGAAAACTAAAAGTAGGACTTGTAAGAAGAACAGAAAAGGCAAACTAAATATAAGGCGATTGGTCTTCTGTGTTAGAGTTATTTGAGGGGTAAGGCATTATCTGAAAGAGCAGGAGAGGTGCAACACACCCTGGAAGCTGTCAGTGAGAAGATGGAGAATCATGGGAAATCTGCAGATCTGCTGAGGGCCAGAGAGCTAGTTAAGGCGTCACGCATGAGCATTGCAAGCATTGACTGAAGAGAGTTGTAAATGTTGAAATTGAAGGAGCTGGCTGGTCAAATAGAGGAGGATGTAGAAGTAAGTGGTGAGCAGTGAAAGGTTAGAACGTGTTTGAAGACTTTATGGAAATGTTATTTAGCTGTAGTGAGGTAGCAGCGACTGAAGTTTCCACGTGAAGAACAAAAGAAAAGACGAAGATAAAAAAAGGAGAGGAGGTTTGTAAGTTTTATAGAACAAGTATTTATAATAAACCATGTAGTGAGGACTGGGAGGACTCGGTACTCTGTAGGATACTTACGGACTGTCCGGGCTCTCCAGCCTCTCCTGGGTTGCCTTGGAAACCTTGTGGGCCCTGGGATGTAGAAAGAAGAGAGAGGCTGTTTGATGAGAGTGAAACTTTTACATGCAGTGTCTGAGAGGAACAACATTATTACTGTGAATGCACTAGAATCTATTTATCAGTTAGCAGATAGACAGAACATTGTTCACCAACTATTCTGACCATTTAAACACCATTTGAAGTAGCTTTTAAATTAGAAATATCAAAGAATTCATTCCAGCTTTTAAAAAAAGATTTTCTGCTGGTTTAATTCATCGTCTGTAATAGTCAATTGAATATGTTTTGACTTTCCTACTGTACTTTGGAATTACCCAAGTTTTTGAAGACTAAGCGATCAATTGATGATCAATAAAAAAGCCTAAAGAAAATCTGATAATGTTAAGAGTTAGTAGCGGCAATAAATGATACTTGAAATGACAACAGGTATATAAAGTATATAATACATATTGGTTACTGTATGTGGTAAATCTGTTTAATTTGTTGCGCATCTTAATTTACAGCCTAAAATGAGAAGTTTGTGAAATTGCAAAACAAATGCATTCAACAATATCGAGTTAATATGCAGAGTAAAAACGACATCAACAATTATCAATCTGCAGCTTCACTAAATTATACTACATCCGTACAAATGTCACGGCATCTCTTTTTGAGAAAGTCTAAAAGCAGTCAAGTGTCCAAAGAGAAAATCTCTCTCTCCAGATGTGGGTTCAGGGGGATGAAACCATCAAGTTGTGGCACGTCAGATGGCATTGCCTACAACTTAATAGCTTTACTCAGGAGGGCTGGGAGGGCTACAGCTAGATTTCGGTGCAGGCAAGAGCAGAAGAAGGCAAGGTGTAAGCCCAGTAGGCTCTGTGAAATGTAAATTGTCAGGTGTCGAGGAAAAAGCCCCCCAGTCTGCAGCTGTGAGACTTAAGTATTCTCGCTGGGTGTGAACATTTTTCTCTAACAGCCTGTGGTATGCACAACCTTGTCGGAGTGTGCAAAGGGACTGGTCATTTTGGGGTCATTATTGCTGTTGAAGACACTCGGGGGAAGTAGACAATGTGGCTTTTGTACGCGGCAGCAAGCACATTACTATTATGAGATTCAGCCTGGCCTGTCTGTGGTTGTACACAGGATCTAGTCTGCAGGTGCCTGCGGCTTGTGTGCTGTCTGGGGCGTACAGGAGGTACTTACAGGTGATCCGCTGGGGCCAGGTGGTCCTCTGGGACCCATCGGGCCCTGAGGGAGAGAAAAGAGACAAAGGACACAACGTCAGGCTCACGACATTCAATCACATCCTTCAGAAATACTGTTTGACTACACAAAGACATACAACACCAGTGCCAATTCTGAGAACTTGAATTCTGTCAAAAGCTATAAAAACAATATGACCTGCTTTGCCCGGAAGCTACACAAAAATGTAACGGCTCCACTTGTCAAATCCATAAATCGTTTGAAATTCCTCAGCTGCATTTAGACTTTCTCTCACTCTCCATCTCTTTCTTTTTTCTGTCAACGGCCCCTTCTTCTTCTCTCAGCTCTTTTTCCCACCTGTTGCGTGTATCTATAGTTCAAAGGTCACCAGTGCTGGTGCTCTACAGGAGGATTTGAACTCTATATGACTTCTTACACTTTGACATTGAATGTAAAACAACATCAAACGGAACTGTTGCATCAATGTTTCATGTGTAAATGTTAGATTTCAAGCATTAAAAAGGAGATGAGATCTCTTTAACTAACTTCTCTCTGAATGAACCTAATCTCACACACGCTAAAGTAATTTATATTTCAACTTCATGCATCGCTGCCCAACAAGAGAAAATCACATTCTGTGGAGGTGATGAGCCAGATATCCATAGCTTCTTCTTCCCCGTCTGCCTTAAGTAATAGAATAGATCAGATTGTAGGAGTTGGTGTCAATAAAGATTCACAACATTTTAAGTTTCTCAGTGAAAAAACAGCTTGAGATTGCTTGTGACAGCTTTTCCTCTTGGATAAAAACATATTCCTTTCAATAGGCTTGCTTTTATGAACCCACAATTTAGCATCATAGTTTTACTGAACAAATCAAGGATGGCAGCCAAATCAAATGTCACGGCACGGCTCAGTGGTCCCCAGAAACTAATGAAAGTCGCCTTATAGTGGGTGTGGGAAGCCTTTAACCAGCGAGTAGAAACTTATAAATGGGGCTCTATATCTTCTGGACTTTTTGAATGTGTGTTTAAGAGACACAATTATTTGTGTGTGTGCATACATTTCAGTTGGTGCGTTGTTGGGGTGTTGGAGTTGATATGAGGAGGTGTGTAAGGGGTTATAAGCCTGACTGGTTCTAAGCCAAAGTATACATGAGCTGGCTTCAAAAGGACCAAGTATTGTGGAGAGCTCTCAGACAGTCCGTAGGAGTGAAGCCACAAAAACTGCTGCTAGCTGTTGGGATCTGATCAATCCCTCCTCTCTCTCTTGGCTTCTCAAACCTCTGCTGGGCTGAGACTCTGCCCAGCTGCTCTGCGGCTCTCTAAACCCAAATAGCTTCCAGTGTGCTCCTCGCTCCATCTCGGGCAAGCTGCCATGCCAAACAGCAGGGATTTTTCATGGGCTTGAAATATAATGATGCTTAATGGCTGTTTCCTCAATTTATAGAATGACTCTTCTGTACTCCATGTGAGGTGTTTCTTTTCCTTCAGGACCCAGATCTCGGTGTTGTCTTCTCTCCAACACTGTGGAGCTTAATCATTAACAAAGGAGGGGAAAAAACATGGCCGATGCTACAAATCGCTGTGGTTTATCTTGGAACGGCTTCCTCTCATCCTTAATGATTTTAAATCCTCCATGAGTATCTCCTCTCCGGGAGAAGAGAACGATGATGACGATGATGATGATGTCCATTTAGTAGTTTTCATATTTTATAACCATGCGAAGATTCTCTGGTTCATGTAAGGAAGTTGTTTGGGTTCCTCCAGAAAGGTATAAGCGCGGGAGTTTCCATCAAAGATGCTTGCCAGTACAGATCTTCACCTGGGATTTTCAGGTGGAAAGTCTCCTTGCTCCTAACACCTCCAAGATTGTAGCATCCAGGCAGATACATAAGCAGCCGACTGTAAAAACTCTACAATAACATGGAAGTGGCAGCAGGTCTCATCATCGCTCTCTCACCATTGGTCCTTGCATCACACCCATCTGTGCGCCGCCAGATTTCTCGTCAAAACCACCAGCCATCTGAGCAGCAAAGTTCTGGAAAAGGCAAAATAAAAGACAGGTTGTTCATGTGCCTTTTATATATATTCATGACATCTCAGTGAAGTTAAGACTTTAAGGTCACACTGACTGCAGGGTAAAGCAGCCAGTTGGAATATATGGAAGGCCAAGACAAAATGAAGAAGGATGCTGTGTCATGTTGGCAGGAGAGCGTCTAATATAACGTGAGCAGCAGAGCTTATTATGTGAATCCTGAGGAGAGACAGAGGGCATGTGAACAGTAGTCATCTCTCTCTCTTTCACAAAGAGTCTCCTTGTTTCCCTCCCCCCAAAAAGCTCCTTCCCCTCCCCTCCCCTCCCAAAGTCTACCATACTGCCTCCTGCCCTTCTACCTCCCCTCCCCTCAATCCACCTCCTCCCCATTTTTCTCCTACAAAGAATGAGAGGCATTCGATCTAGTCTCTCTCTCTCTGCATCTACTCGCTGTTGTCTTTCTGCCTCTTCCCAATGTCAGAAATGTCCCACATCTTTTGTGCTCTTGGATTCTTTCCTTGCTGCACGTTCCCATTCTCTCTGCTTTTTCCACCCAGTTCAAATGAACCCGTTCTTGGCCTTGGATCAGTGTTCAACCTGTCAGCTCCCATGTATGCAGTGTATGCTAACCCACCCCTATTTGTCATGGGATACTCACTCCACCAAGGCCAGGGGGTCCATTAGGTCCTGGAGGTCCGGGGGGGCCGGGGTTTCCGGGGGTGCCAGGCTCACCATCTCTGCCACGAGGACCAAGGCTTCCCTGAAAAAGATAGATACTATTAAAATAAATCCATGACTCTTGCCAAATGATCAATCTGATGTATGGTGGTTTTACTTTAAAAGATTATCAAAATAGCTGTTGATTCATTTTCTGTCAAGTCATTTACTGATTAATCTACAATCTAGCACTTGAATGGCTCTTACTGATAGCACTTTGTAGTTTAACTTTATTGAAGAAATTGTACTTGCTTGATTCTTGTTGTTCTGAGTTTGGACTCATGGTTTAATGCACTTATTGTAAGTCGCTTTGGATAAAAGTGTCAGCTAAATGACATGTAATGTAATATTTTTCTATGTGCAATGTGATTTTTGACAATTAAGAACACACATTTGATATGAAATGCAGATGAAAGTCATATCATTGAGTAAACATTCATCCAGTTTAGTTGTAAACTCATTATTATATTTACTTTAAACACACAAAGTAAAATACCACTAACTTTCTAAGCATTCATGAGTGCAGGAAAGTGTTAAATAATAATCGGTACAAGTAACCATTGATTAATTTCAGGCCTTTGTGCCAATATTTGAACTGACTAGCACTTTCATTACACAGTTTCTGTTTCTGGCAGACAACACACGACTCGACTACTTTTTTCAGAAGCTTAATGCTCAGTTGAACCTTCTCCAAACGGCACTGCTGGTGTGGCCAACAGAGAGTTCTGCTTTTTGAACTGAACCAAACCAGATATTTAAAGGTAAAACAAAGAGCTTTAATACTCACACCATCAAGATACAAAGGTTACATGTCGAGCATGCTGATGATTTATCAGACCAAATCAGACTACCTGGCATACCTCTGAGCATGTTTTGACAAATGCAAGCGGATCCCGAGCAAAGAATGTGCTAAAAGGCTGCTTAACCTCTGCTAACCAAAGAGTCAACTCGCTTTGTGCTTAAATCAAAAAGATGAGTACAAGAGATAAACTCCTCTCCTGCAGCCATTATTACATCCAAGTGTTGTTACGTTAATGCAATGATCAAAGCCTGGCGTTGTGCGGCCGGAGACCTCAGAGAGAAGCAGTGATTTACATTATGAGTCTCTGACAGTCCCACATTTGTTAAACAACCCAGACGTCAGTAGACCGCCCCGCCTAATGGAAACGACACATGACTAGTTAGACTGAGCGTCTCAATGAAAGGCTACCATTCTGCAGACCTGCAAGCTGTAGCAGAGACCCCATCCACCCTCCTTACCCCCTAAAGACCTTAAGCTATCAGATTCAATAGGACCTACTGTACTTCTGAAAAGAGCAGCTTGTGGGTCTACTTTTTGGTGTAAAAATGACATGACGGGGGTGTGAATTTTTTTTCCCTTTTCAAACTGACCGTCTCTCCCTTGTCTCCTCTCGATCCACGGGGTCCTTGCTCTCCTGGTGGGCCCTGGTGAACGGGAGACAGTCTGTAACTTCAGACGTTATCTCATGTACATCTGAGGTGCAGAATCAGCTGTGAACTCTGCTGCTGTTATGTCAGATCAGAGTCCCTGTCATTGCAACTGGCAAATAAATACAATTCCAATATGGATACTTTCAATACAGTATGTTTTAAATGATCTCTACAAATTGTAAAAGCTTGGTGTATAAATGCAGAACTTGGTGGATACCATTGGGCCACCTGGTCCTCTTGGTCCCACAACCTGGTCAAGCAAAGGATAGAAAAAAGAGAAGAGAAAACTGTCAGAAAATCCTTGAGGTCATGTAATTGTAGCATATGAAGACTTGTTGCAGTGCACTATATTAGGCCCACCTCTAAAGCTTACATTCACCAGATGTATTTGCACATGTGACGTTTAGATCACTTTAGATGTATTTGCACACGTGACGTTTAGATCACTTTGCACACGGAGGGGAAACATTATCTTTCTTCCATCAGAGCAAGCTGGTTAATTGCTAATCTCTTCGGGCAAAGCATTATAAGAAACATACAATAAACAATGCCTTGTATTCCCTCTGGAGGGCTAAAGCCTTTCCAGGTGCAGCACTGCAGCCGCAGGGAGTTTACTTTTTTTCTCCGCTGGCCTTTGGGGTTCTTTATGGAGGATCGTATGGAGGCCTTATTGTGCTTGGCTGTCTTCCTGACGACTGGGCAACAGACCTCCCTCATCTCTCTTTTATTCAACCTAGTTATACTTTCTATTCCCTTCATTTGACAGCTTTCAGAACAAATTACTTTGCAGATTCTAATTGAGCAAATCATTATTTATAAAATATGATGCACTGGTGTAGATTAAACTGCCATACAGAACTTGAAATAGTTAAAATTCACAGTAAGATTTAATACATACATGAACGGATTAGTATTCTAGCATTATATTGCTACTTTTTACCTAAGTAAAGGATCTGAATACTTCCTCCACCAGTGATTACCAATAAGGGGTTGTGTCATGAAAGTAATCTCTATTTCAGACATGAAACTCCGAACAATTCAACAATTCACAAAAGAACATTCTTAGGTGAGAATGGTGAGTTGTATTATATAGTGTTGTGTGGTGTCAACTTACATCGGTAATGTCTCCGGGTTCACCTTTCTGACCCTGATGTTGAACAGATAAATCATAAAAACAGCAATTAGGATTAGAATTACAAAACGATTTCTTCCACATATTTTATAACCGTGGCCACAAGAAACTATTTAAAAAGCACATCTGAAATTTTAAGGAAACTGGTCAATGGAAAAATGTTGATAATAAGTATCCCCGACAGTATCCTTAGATACATAAATATGGCACACGGTGTTGAGGAGGAAATAACTATTATCCATCTGTCAAAGCTCTTCCACATCAAAGTCTCATGTAAATCCATAAACTACAGGGAAGTCCTGCAGCACTGATGTGAGTCTGGGAGAGATACACATTTAATTGCAGGTGCTGGCAAGCTTCCTTTTGCACACACACACACACACACACACACACACACACACACACACACACAAACACACACGCATACACACACACACCAGACACACATACACACATATATAGCATCATGATCACACAGACATATCTACACGCACACACACAGCATCTTAATATCCTTTAGGGTCTCACCTTGCCTCCAGGTGCTCCTGTTAAGTGGTCAAGTGGGTCAGAGGGAAAAAAGCAGATCACAGTTAGCTAATGGATTACACAATCCATGAAGGTCACACAAAACCCAGGAAGTCTACAAGCGCTGATAACCAATGTACTTTCTTAAATTAAACTACATAATGACCACCACCAAATCATATTTGTGGCACCCGAAGAGCCCATCAGGATTGAAAAAGTGTTGGTTGAATGACCATCTTAAGAGCTTGAAGCAGAAGCAAAACAGAAAAAGGGAAAGGTAGGAAGCAAAATAATTGTAATGCCAATTTTAGATAATTCAATCTGATGGAGGCCATCACTGATTTTTTGTTTTCATATTTCAAAGCATTCTAATAAGCATTGTTAAGTAGCAATATAGATAAATCATGAAAATAGTTTTCGACAAAACTCTATTTTCATTTTTTTTATCAAAAGAATCAAACTTCTCAAAAGTTAATTCAAGTGGCCGTATAGGATATTTGCCTCCATAAATTAAACTATAATCTAGTCTAATCTAAAATGTAATGTATATCCAAAACTATCAAGTCACAAAATAAGTAAGCAAGATTGTGAATCTGACAGATGTGATTCCACAGATGTGACAGTGATTCCACTGATGATGTTTTGATCATCAGTGGAATCAACACATTTTGGTCAATACAAAAAAAGTATTGAGGTTCAATAGCCAGCCCTATTTTAAGGTAGTTAACTTATAATTATGCTGTACATGTTACACACTTCTTACTAATCACTTAATGTTGCCTTTAATGAAAGATAAGTATTTTATAAAGCATTTTAATCAACAAGCATGCATTGCAGACAGTGACACTTCTGATTTCACGTATGCTCCCCAACTGGCTGTGTTTGTATGTCCAAAGCTGACCTCTCAGGAGAAAATGGCCGTTTTAAATGTGGTGAATAGCTCCTTCCAAAAGTCTCAGTAGAGTGTCACAGTTTTTCTTGCCATTGGATCTGTAGACATCCTCAGAAAGGATATAGAGAAGAAATGTGAGGCCGCGTCTGCTTGACTGAGGTATTTCCTTAATGACTCCCACATGTTTTCATAATATTCATGGAGAGAGTATTCAAAGAAGATGGAGCCAAGGTGAGCTGGCTATGGAAAAACGTTGAGGTAGCATTTCACTGAAATCTGGTCAGATGTGTCACTGTTGTCTTTTATTTCTCATCATTTGTTTGCTTTGGGGATAGAAAACTGTATTAAAATCAAAGGTTTAAATATAGTATTGGTCCTAATCCAGTAAGTTAATGGTCAACCTTTGATTAATACCAAATACCCCATGTTTCATTTTCTCCCCAGAATAAACAACATGATCTTGTCGAGTAATTTATTTATGAGAGGTGTAAGATAAATAAATTACGACCAATGGGTGGAGCGTGGTCAGCTGCGCAGACAGGGCAACACTCTCCAAATGGGATTTCAGGTTTGGGGCAGTCTTTTAGCTCCTCGCAGACAATTTCATCACACAGGACGGTTCCAGTGTCACACACGCAGATGCGACAAGGCTCTGGTTTCCACACGTCCTTGTCGCTATAGCGCTGTCCATCTTGTAAACAGCGACTAACATCCTCCTCTGTGCGTGAGGTCATAGAGAGGGACACACAGAGGCCAGGGCAGGTAGATGGTGGGAGGAAAAAGGATATTATGCATCAGGTATGAAATGCAGTCACTGCAATGTGTTACTCATAAACAACAACTAGCATATTTACTGTTACTCATAAAATGTTGTAAAGATATAAAGCAAAGTAAATTCTGTTTTGTTTAGGTGGTAAACACATGCACTGCATCCACAGGTACCTCAAAGTGTGAATATAAGAAGAAAATAAATAATGAATCAAAAAACATATTCTTCTTGAAAATAATGACATTTTACATTTCATTGAGCTTGATCTGTGATCATTTACTTTGATCATGTATGGCACAACTATTAATGACTAAATTCAAAAAATTAACAACATTTTTACACTTAAACAAATATTCTGGGGTGTCACAGTCTCCATTAGGGCTTCAACTAAGAAAGATTTCTGCCAATTGTATTGATATCGATTAATCGACAAATCATTTTGTCTATAAAATGTCAGAGTATATTGTGAAAAATGCCTTTTAAAAATCTCATAGCTCAAGATATATTTAAGTTGTTTAGCAGTCCAAATCCCAAAGATATTTAGTTTATAAGCATCATATCGTCACATTTCATTTATAAGCAAAAGCTTTTGCTTATATATGACTTAATACTTAATACTTTTTAAAAATAGTTTCTGAATTCTTATTCGTCGAAAGACTAATAGATTAATTGACTAATCGTTGCATCTCTTGTCATCATAAACCGCAACTTCCCCGGTTCAAGTCCAGCTGTTAACCCCTTGTTACATGTCACCCCCTCTCTTCCTGGTCTACTACACACTACTACTATTGGTTAAAGGCAAAACTAAAAATCATCCCAAAAGCCATCTTAAAGAAGCAATAATCTCTTGTCCCGTCATTCCATTCATCAATAACCAATACGGAGACAAGTTATTGAATCCACAAACAAGTAACCTCTCAAACAGTCACTGGGTGGCAGTGTAACATCACAGAATCACATCTGAGTAAGACCTGCAGGAAACCTCCAGTAACTTCACTGGAGCTGAAGACCATGTGCCTGAATTCCTCCACAAGTTAAATATTGGGCGAGTTTACATCGCGGGAGACACCCTAAACAGACTTTTCATTCAGTAAATAAATCATGTTTAGATTATTCAGACCACAGCTTGGCAAAGAGAACACAGCTGAATTTGATAGAGGCTGGGCATGTTTCAATACAGGTACTGTACTTGCTCTAAATGACACCACTCATGAAAATGTTAGAATGGATTCAGTAATTAGCCATATCCCAGTTCATTTTTCCAGTCTGACAGCTTCCTAAAAAGTCAACAGAAGGCCAAATAGTTGCTCAAAGAAATGCTCTGATTGTAGCCTCTGAACCTGCACTGAGGGGTGAAAGTGGTCGACCCACCAAAAGAAAAGCCTCAAGGTTCGGACTGCCGTGTGAGAGGAGAAGGAGCAAGTACAGTAGCTATATTTACCTTTGAGGTAACCTGATGGACCTCAGCAGCAATGAATGAGGTCTTTCTGGAAAGGGACAGGGTGGGCAATTCACAAACTATTGCCTTGTATAAACACGGGGCACACTTTAAACCCCATCTGGAAGCCAAAGCTGTGTCAGATGCCAATTCAAACACACCAGAGAAAAAAAAAGAAGGTCATCCTGCATGCACATACCTTGCAGGTTTGACATCAACAGGCCCGGATGCACTGTCAAAAGACTGCACCTGTCCTTTCATTGGCTCACAAATATGAAAGATTCTCCTGATATTTGGGGACAAGGGCTCCTCTGTATACTGCAGAGTTGAGAGAAAGCTGGCTTTTCGTCACTGAGGATAATTTGTAAGTCTCCTCTCCCATGTGTTGGCAGCCATACTGTTTTCCAGGGGAGTAAAATGAACAATGAAAATAGTAAAGTGAACCCAGGTGTACTTCGAGGACAGTAGAGTCCACTGTGTTTTCACTGTATTTAGTAATGTTCAGGCCCTCGACCTCTTCTCCTCTCACCTGATTAGCTTCATGTGCTCCTCGCCTCCATGAGGGACTCAGTCAGTAGCCACGAAACTGATGGTTAAAGAACCCCGGTCCCCTCTGAGTGACTTGGGGCCATTGAGCCTGCTGTGCTCAGGTCACAATCAGACCTCTTTACCACTTCAGTTACATTTCTGTCTCCAGTTGACACAGAGGAAAGAATGACATTATATCTAGGGGACTATACCTCTGAAAGGGTAACCTGAGACTTGCAATTGCTTTGAGTATTTTCCCCCTTTTCTTCTTGGAAAATACACCTTTGCATTTTTTTAAAAGTCCTTTTTTTCCCCAATCACCTATCTCTTGCACCATGGCTCTGATTCTCCCTGGGCTGACTGTCACAGTTTATGGGTAATCTTTTATGCAGATGGCAATCCTGAAATCACATGGAACATTATTTCTGGCTCCCATCTGCTGGCATACCTTTGAGCTCAAATGTCCCTTGAGGATGCTGAAATCAATACTGATGAGGAATTATCCCATTTCAGTTGTATTCAAATAACTGCAGAGACAGTAGAACGTCTGCAGGTATGAAGACTGCTATATGGGTTACTGGATTCTGAATAGAGAAAATATTTAAGTAATTGCTTATAAAAAAACCTTTTTAGGGAAATGTGGGTTATTAGTCTACCTTTCCGCCCCAACAAGCCAGGATTCGCCTGGATACCCTCTGACAGCAATGGAATGTGAACACTTTTCTCACCAAAGGCCCTTGAGCCTGACCACCTTTCACTTTTTGCCCACCCCCTCCCCTCCTCGCCCTCTAAATTAAGTGAATCTGCAGCTAAAACGAGAGCCCGTCAAGGCCTCTAAAGCACCCACAGGTGTCTGGCAGCTTAACCTGAGAAAGGAGGGGGAGGTAGGATAAGTAATTTGGCTCCACTGTAGGGGATTCAAATCGGAATATTTATGATTTGAAGTCTAACCTTCAACAATAATGAATAACTACTGTAACAACGAATTAACGTTAATACAAAATGACTCCAAAGAAATAAGAAAACTAACGTCTCCTGCCCAGTGCGCGTTATTTTGCGTAAACTTGCCACATCTCTCCATCCATTACATAACTTACTTAACTACGCACGTCCACAACTCATCTATTTTAAGTGGAGTCGCACCTGCAGCTACAATAAGATCAGCACACGTAGTAGACAGAAAGTCCACAACTATCAGCAATCAAAATACTTTGCAACAGAGTCTCCAAACAATCAGAAACCTTTGTGCGTAAAAGGTGCGAGGGAAACGCCAAATCTCTCAACAAGCAGCAACACAAGCACTGCACTATTAAAAGCGCAGGTGCTGCACTTAAAGATGAACCTGTTGTAAAAGAAAATGCACTTTATGACAACTTGAGCTTTTCTTCATAGCTGTTTGAGAGAAATAAAACGATCACTTACGGTCGTCCTCTTGACATCTTACAACGGCTAATAGACACACTTGGGTTGCTACAAGTAGCAGTACAGTCCTCGAATCCATAAAGCTGAACATGTCTAAATATTAGACATGCAGTGCCCACGAGGGAGAAAGGAAAGTGCCAAGATATCGGAGTTCTTCTCGCAGTATTTAGTGTATGTGTCCCCAGTTACAAAACCGAAACATTCGACATTGACAGTTCCCAAAAACCAATGAGGGAATCCAGCGGCAGGACCTGGACCTGCAGAAGAAATTCAGCACCGACCGCTTCGGGCCAGACGCTGTAGTTTTATGTCCCCGTTGCCTTCAATGAATCTTCGTATATTCCCAAATATCAGTCCAGCCCCTTACCCCCTGTCGGGCTGAAACCTGAGCGCCGTTTCCCTCCCATTCTGTCTCCCAGGTTGCATTATTCCAGTCTCAGACCACTCCTTTCTCCACGTGCTGCTACTGAACCCCAAAAAAGTCTGAAACTTTCCCCGTAACCTTGGTGCCGCCCCCCTTTCTCCACTGCCTTGTTCATCCAAAGCAGGTCAGACTCTCTTCGTTACGCTAATTGATGGCGCTTCTTAATTTTGCTATGTAGATCTCTGACCTTTGTTCAATAAATAGACAGTTGTAAAGGAAAATATGATATTTTGTGTGGGAAAGATAAGTGCCAGAAAAATACTAGACAGTGCAATATTTGACAAGGGTACTTTGAGGAGATGGTTGTATGCATCGGATGCATGTGAATATTTAATAAAGTGCAACACTGAACATAAAGTCACCATTTATAAGCCATAAAATATCAAAGACAAACAATAATGTTAAAATGATTATGGGGGAAGATTCAATCAACAAGATAAGATAGATTATACCATATACATTCAAGTTTAAATAATGTAATGTACACATAATGCATAGTTTGCTGCATGCATAATGCAAAATGTGTATAAAAAGCCCCACGACCCAACATTAATACATGTTGAAGGCATTATTAGTCCATGTGGTTACTACACACTTAATGTTATGATAGTTCTGCAATCAGCCTAACAATAAGACTGGATACGCTCTAGTTGCTCATTCTCTAATATTGAACCATGAGCCACAAGAGTTCATGACACCCGGCATGGTGGAGTTCAGAGCTACAGCGAGTCGTTTAATCCATCACAAGAATCAAATCTGCAACTTTTATAATTGAAAAATGTTTCAGTAATTAAATAAATAAATAAAAAAGCCCAAAATGTGTTGGTTCCAACTCTTTCAATGTAAGAATTTGCGGCTACCTTTTTCACAATAGTCAATTAAATATTTTGGGGGTTTTGGACTATTGGACAAAACAAGTAAATTTGTGTTCTGAGGAACTGGACTTTTTTGACTGCTTGTTGCATAAATTAATAAACAAATTGGCGGATATGACAATATTGTAAAAAAAGAAAAGGCATGAGTTGCTGCCCTGATGGAAAACTGAAGAAGCACAGGTTGGGTCAGGTGTCTCACCGAGTTTGTCCACTGGGCTGTCACTCGTTTGGATGTAATAAACAGTCCTGGCCTCTGTGTATAAATCTCAGATTAGACTGAATAGTTGGAATATGATCTAATAGGGGGTGCAGTAAGGGGACTGTGGGGAAAAAAAGAGATGACCGTGGTTGAGGTATAACAGCTGGAGTAATGTTGAGGTTTTCCTTTTCAGGACTCTCATCCACTTCATGCGAGAGCTTTTCTATGTGACCTTCTAGGACTGTCTCCCACACAGTGGATGCGACTACAACAAGGAATAGTCAGTTTCTCTGTGTCATATTGGTTTGAACTATTAGAAGTAACGCTGCCTGTGTGTCTTATTGTCTGTATTTTACCTGTTACCAGGGTTACGTTATGGCTCTGATGTGCGATCAGATATGTCTTTCAGAACCCTCAAGTGCTATCTGCAGATAGCTCACTTGCTCGCTCAGCTATCTTCGATCAAATAGATGCTTTCAACAGTTTCATTAATGTTTCACATGCACTAACACTGTCTGTGTCTCACCAGTTGATTATGGGAGGGGAACAATAGATTTGAGAGGTTATTTCACAAAATGTTGGAACTCTGCTTCTCACTTTATGTCAAGTTCACTTACCAATTGCATGATACTGTGACCATGAGTCAAACAAACAAAAAACAGATGCAGTTTTTCATTGTCGGGTGTGTTTATTAATACAGTGTGAAACATTCTTTGGAATTAAAGACAGTGAGCACCAATGCTTTTTGTCATACTGTGTAAGATTAGCCGAAGGGATTTTTATTCGGAGGACTGTTCTTTTGTTAATGGACAGTTTTGCATTAATTTCAAACAAACTGTGTGCATTATAAAGGGAAAGTTCATCAGAAAACCAAAAATGCATATTTTAATCAATGAATCAATCTAAATAGTTAAAGGAACAACATATTTTGATTGGCAACTAGGTCTGTGGATTATCTTGAGTAGCCAGGTCAAGATTTCTGGATAAAAGGATATCCCTGTGCAGCTTAGACCATAGTTCAAAGTTTGACATTTAGCGTTATAATTATTACCGTATGGACTGGTTATTGTTAATAACTATAATCACAGCAGTGCACTTCCTAATCCTAACATAACCTTTCAAACTCTATTGCAGGTTTATTAACAGTACTTGAGTAAATGTTCTAAGTTACTTTCCAATACAACACTTCCTCTGACTTTTAGATGCAGCAGCAACACCTACGCATTATACAACACTATATTCTCTTTTTTATGATAATCTCCAGGACCACTCCCCTTCAAAGACTGGACACATGGCCAAACCAAGCAGCCTTGATCTCCCCATCAGACCTCTGGACTGAGCCCTTAGTTTGTGCGGGAATGACTCTCTTGTCACATGTAGCTGAGGATATAAATCCCAGAGACTAACTAAGTGCTCATGGAGATGCCATGGTGAGCCACTTGTACACTGCAGTTACAACTCTATTTATACATAGCAAGGGACAGTTTGGTTGCATCATTGATGTAGGGTTCTCACCCCTCTGTGAGCTTTGACTTTTGACCTCCCCACACTTTATTGGAAACGGGAGCAGCTGGTGTGTCCTGAGTGTGCAGCATTAGTGCTATTCTCTACCACTCGGCCGTTTAAGGAGAACTGTGGTTGTCCAGCGGGTCAGAGAATCTTGTTGCATGTTAGTTTGTTTGTGAGAGTCATTGATTGAGTCTAGGTTCAAGTGGAGTAGTGACTGATCGCTGATCCGTGTAATAACCTGTTGTAAACACCTGCAAACATGACTATCACTAAGTAGATAACTGCAAGTTTTAACATAACAACATAAGACCTGTAATAGAAAAAAAACATTTAAGGTAAATAATTACACAATATCGGTCAAATGTGGTCGAATGGGAAGTCATATTTAATGTTGGTGGAATTTGTATCCACTTAAAACCACGTAAATGTGTTTGTTTTACATAATTGTCCCTCAGAGTGTTGCTTACTACGTGAACATTTTGCATAGTTTAAGACATTTTCTGCACAAATAGCACTTATCTCACGATGTTTATCAAAGTTCCAAGCAAATTATAATTGTTTTCGTTTTGTGTTCTTGTAGCGTGCCCATAAACACTATGCATCCCATGGATCAAAGACTTTGGATTACTTAACTAACAATTATCTATTCATAGGCTGGAGATCTAAAAATCAGCTGCAGTTGCTGTTAAGTGGCAGTGTGGCTACATTGGCAAGTTATTTGTGAACAAAAGGAAATAGTGTTGCTTGACAGAAGAGCATATGCTGCTTTATGGTCATAGTGCATGAATGTGTGAGATCTTGTTAGGTGTTGTGTTGTATGTGTCTATGATCTCTTTCAGTAAGCAGACAACAAATGTCTTTTAAAGACAACCCTTTTAAGACCCTCAGAAATGACACTGTGAAACATTGTGCTTTTCGTCTCCACATCTGTGCAAGTGCACGCATGGTCTAAGTATTACGGTTCACTGTCAATGAGTCAAGACAATACTTTGCTTTGTTTCAGACCTGCAAACCTCAATTATGTCTGGAAAAGAGATGGGCTGCAGCGCGCTGTGGCTGGATTTGGATTACTTGTCTGCGCTGAACTGACAGACGTGTCCCCCACCAACAGGGTGAGGGGTTAAGGGTGACAGAGTCCCCAATGCTTCAGAAAGTATGAGAAAATGAACTGGCATTCGGGGTATCAAGGTGTGTGTGTGTGTCATTTAAGTGCCTGAGCCCCAGAGACCTGGACTTATTCCTGTCAACATGAGGACAAGAGAAATCATTGTGAAACTCTATATAACAACTAATGTGTATTATAAATAAATATGTTGGGAGGGCACATTGCAACCATGTAGGAAGTTTTCTTTGAATGAACATCAATCATCTTCCAATCATTTGCAATTGCTCGAAATTGACATAAATTGTGTGCAAAATTATGATGTAGTGAAAAATTACAGCTGCAGGAAGTTCAGTCTGCCGTGCCTCTTACAATTAACACTGAAGAACTGCGCTTTAAAGAGGCGGAACGTTGTGAATATAGTTCTGAAGTTGTTGAGGAATGAAGTCTGTCTGGAAAGATAATCAGAGTGTATGGGGGAAAAGAAAGAGAAAGGAGTTGCTAAAACAAATCTAAAATGAGGCAGAGAGTGAGAGTTAAGTTGGGTGGGAAAGATGGAATGCATGCGTGAGGGAGGGGACAGCTGAAAGAAGAGGAGAGGTTGGGAAGTCAAGAGCGGGAAGGAGATTGATGATGGAGAGAGAGAGAGAGAGAGAGAGAGAGAGAGAGGTGCACACAGTAGCGAGAGTCATAACTGAGGCCATGTGAGATCGTCACTAAAATAACAAAAACCATGACATAGCCAGTACTGAATTTGAAAGAGCGCACTTTCAGACTACCTATAGCCATAATAACGTCACTTCCAGTTGTCCAAAATTCCCAAATATTACTCCCGTTAAATGTCAAGGCAGGAAATATTCTGCATACTTGATATAAATCGCTTGAAAAGTTCCAAGCATCCAAACGGTCAAATTATTTTCAGACTTCCAAACCTTTACAGGTACTCTGCCTCAATGCCACTCAGTCCTCCCGAAGACATAAAGCTTTGAAAACAGATTCCAAATATATGGTTTCATTCACAGCAGAAAGGACTAGCTGATCGGAAATTAATCAGAAACTTTTTTGGGAAATCAGTTTTATTCTTAATTACTAATACTAATATTACTAAGAGACGTCACCTTGGAATCTTGGACACTGTGACAGATGTGTTAACTACTATAAAAAATATATATTTTCCCCAAGTCAAGAATTGCTGGACTTAAATATCATGTCGTCGAAAAAAGAAGAAAAAAACTCACTTTTCTTCAACATAGTGCTCTACAGTGCACGATAAACACAATATGCTCCTGAGTGGCGCTCTTTGAGTGAGAAAGACGAAGGTGTGTCGATGTTGCCAACTGGAGAGAAGAAGAAGTTACACTTTCATTGCTATTTCATCATATAGTCATGTACCTGATGATTCAGACCGAGAGACACCCCTTTGTCTGGCTGCATCAGTCAACAACACAGCCCAATTATGTTTACATAAGCGAATGACGGCCTCACACAAATCCCTCTCTATTTGAATTAGCAGCAGTTGACACCAAAGTGTGAGCCCAAGTCAAAATAATGAAGAAAAGAGTCACAGCGAGGAGCTTCGAAAGAGAAAATGTTTTTTTTTCAGCTAATTTATCGGTGAGAAGAAATCTTTTACGATTTCCATATACATTTTTTTTAAAGGAGGGACAGATTTCAGATATTGAACACATGATCAGGCCAGATGAGTTTGAAAGACTGAGTCAGATAATGAGAGGAAAATAGAGGAGAGCAGTTGAATGTGGCAGCATCTGTGGAAATCTCTTCAAGGAGTCGGGGGTGGGGGAGCATGCTGAACTAGTCCAAGTCTCTGGAAGAGCTTGATTTCAGTGGTCCAGGCATGTGTTTTTGAGAGAGAAAAAGAGAGAGAGAGAATAAGAGAGCTAGAGAGAGAGAGAGAGAGAGAGAGAGAGAATAAGAGAGCTTGAGAGAGAGAGAAGCGATGATGATGATGAGGGTGAAGGGTGGGGGAAAAGAGTGGAAACTTCATGAGCATTTGTGAATGCTGACGTTCACATTATTGAACTGCTTCACATATTTTCAAGAGAAAGTATTTTTTTTTAAACTATCCTCTTAAATAATAACCCCAAGAGATAATGATTTAATGAAGAGCATTCTCATGAAGAAAAAAGCAGTCGCAGTGTTGCTTCTGTCTGGATCTGTGTGTCTAGCAGCCAGCAAAGGCTGACAGGGGTTGGGAACACCTCAGGTATGAGAACAATATAGTTTCAACTGAAAGAGCAACATGAAACTTTGATGCTGTACAGCGTCACTTATTTTTCTTTCTCCTTGCTCTTTTATTTCTTTTCTCTGAACGTGTCTGTTTTGTCCATCAGTGTGACCAGTTCCCACTTCTCTAACAGTCCCGGCTTTGAAATTTGGGATTTCATCAACAAGTTCTCTGAATATTGTTGCAACATTTAGCCATCAGCCAAAGATAATTGACATGTTCCAGAAAGTTTTTCACATTTCACAAGAGGGTTTTTTATTTGGGATGAAAACCATTGTGGTTAATGGTTTTAACTTGTTAAAAGGCTGGTTGACAGTTTAAGTGTCCATGAAGAAGACCCTTCAGGGTCTCCACGGCCTCTTGAGATTTCCAATAGCATCCATTTGAAGAGCTGGCTTTGAGCTGAAATGTAAACTGCTGTCTCTCTCTCTATCTCTTTCTGCTTGTCCTCCTTCCTGGGTGTAAAACCTTTACTTCAAACAACTTGTTTGACAAAGGGATTTTCCATCCACCGATCTTTGTGCACATTTTAACCTGTGGAGACAACAGAATTAGAAGAAAAAATTGAAATAATTTAGAATCTGTTGTTATACTCGGCTGAGATAGAAAAGTGTATCATGATTTACATAAACCATGTGACTTAAATGTCACTAGTCAAAAAACAATGGCAGACGAAAACATTAGATATTTGGAGTGATGAGTTGAGTCTAACAGTCCTCAAATAAATACATGAAACACAACAAAAACGCCATATTTCTGATGAATGCTGCTCTTTTAAGTACATCATCTCTCTGCCTACTTCTTCTACAATGGTTTAATACCACTCAATACTCAATACGTCTGAGTCTAATATTTGCATTACAGTAGTTGATGCAAACATGTGTTAATTCACATTTTCCTCACCATTCATCTTTTATGTTGTCTTACCAGCTGCAAATGTATTGTGAAATTATATTAAAGTAACATAATTTTAAAAAAGAGCATGACACGACTGCATCCAGACTTCTGCTCTTATTTTGTATTGTTCAGGTGAACTATGGCAGTCCGACAGAAAACACAGTTTAACACTGGAAAGCCATATTTGTAAATGGGTACTGTATTGTTGGCTCTCTGTGCCCTGTACGTATGGAGGTCATTTCCTGCAGTAGGTTAGGCACATGAATAGCCCTATTTATGGGCACTTAGTGGTCCTGTGGATGGAACCAGGTGGTGAGATCTTAAAGTTTGTGAGAAGAGAGATTTGACTTGAGTGGAGGCAATTTGTGTTGTTCATTGTGCAGACCAAGGCGCCCTCTGGGAGTTTATTAGGATTATTATGTCAATAGATTTTGTGAAAAAGAATGAATTTAAAGCCTCTATATGTAGGATCTGAACATTTCTGACTTTGGCGACTACTGGTGGTTTCAGAAAAGACACAGGCAGACAGGAATGCACCCTAAATATCATTTACAATACAATCAAATATGCAATGCTGCAGATAGGGAAGAAGACAAAACAAAATAGAGAGATCATTACTTCTTTAACACAGTGAAATAAAAACTATATAATCAAATAATTTCCAACCAATAAACCTGTGTACTTGTGTTAATAGTTGAGTTATCTTTTTGTGATAACGTTGAGTTATTTTATAGTATATTCAAAATACAGTCAAAAAATCTCACTACAACGTCATTCTGTTCACTTATTTGAGCTACCCAATCAAACCAGAAGGATCTGACCTAAATCACACTTTATATTCTGCCACAAAAACCTCTGTTTCACTAATATTTCGCCGTCTTTGACTTTAATGTTTGAGTAGACTTGAAATTAACTAGGTCGGACTAGGTCTTTGTTTAGCATGTTGAGTCGACACAAAGACTCTCATTTGTGGTGTTGCACTCGATTGTACATATGAAACAAGATGGACGTAGTTGTGTGAAGACTGAACCGGGAGAGAGGCCAAATGCAAAAATACTAAAAGATGTATCTCTTAATTGTACTTTCAGTACTTAATACTAAGCATTGTGGGGCTTAAACACATGTTGTCTGAAGTTCAGTGTGCAGGTAGAATCTCTCTAAGAATGATCTTCGTAGATCCTTCGTCTGCATCACATTTGACTTTCACACTCAGTGCTGTGCATCTTTCTGAAGCTATCAATTATGGCGATAAAAAGGAAAGATATCAAAGTGAGACGACCACCTCTTTAACCAGAAAATGACCCATCAAATGACAGGAAGTCACAGCAACCCACGCTTTAACTTACCACACCTACAATAATTATAATGCCGTCAGCCACACTGATTGGTGTCAAGTTGCAGAGGACCAAACAGTGTACAAGCATACACACAGATTCAGACAGTCCTTCAACAAACACTCACCCAGATGCAATCTCACACACACACACACACCCACACACATATTCATATACTATATACATATAAATGGCCACTTTATTTCAGTGTTCACCAAACTTTAATTGAACAGGGGGACCTATAAACAGCTCGACAGCCACTGGTACACCAGCCTTTGCATGAGGCAAGTATTCTTGTATATTTTGATAATAGGGTAATACGGCAGAGCCTTCACTAGGTCGGATACTCCACCAATCACAGAGTCTCCTTTTTTAGCGGGGTAATAGTGGGGTTAAAGCACGCCAGCGCTTCAGACGACAGACATTTATAAAAAACATGCCATTAAGTCAAAGAGCGCCTGTTTTGTATCCCTGCAGTTGCGTTTCAGAAGGGGTGTATTCAGTCGATGGTAGTCATTCAGTGCCCTGTTTAATGGAACGTTTGTGGCTCGCTGTGCAATAATGTACGTGCCAATTTCACACGAAAAACTGAATTTTGCCAACAAAAAATAGGAATTCTAAAATAACTTAAAATAGAGACTGCAGAATGTGAACATTAAAGGAATAGTTTGGCATTTTGGGAAATGCATTTATCAGCTTTCCTGCAGAGGGTTAGATGAGAGGATTGAGAGCACTCACATAAATAAGAAGCTACCACCAGAAGCAGGTTAGCTTAGCTTAGCACAAAGAGGAAGAAGGGGAAACAGCTAGCCTTGCTCTGTCCAAAGGTATGCCAGCGTCTATAAAGCCCACAAATTAACATGCTGTGTCTAGTTTGTTTACTCCTTGCTGTGTAAAAACTACAAGTTGCGGTTTTTACAGGAGTTTTGTGCTAGTTATTTGCGGGGAGTTATGTGTCCTGACGCAGTAATTTCTGGAGACTTTGTTGGTTCCCTGGCAACCTCCCAGTGACAATAATGTGTGAAGCAGTGAGCTGATGGGTGGCTTTTATTATCTTTAGAGAGAGCCAGACTATCTGTTTAAGGTCTTTATGCTAAGCTAGGCTGCTGGCTGTAGCTTCATAAGTATCATAAGGAAAAATGCTCAAAGTTGTATCACTCCAACAGTCAACACAAAAGAAATTCAGTGTTTTTTTTCCAAGACTATACTGACCATTCCTTTAACTATGAAAAGTGGAACACTTTTCTAAATAAAGGTACATATTTACATTTTTGTTGGCATTATATATAAATCATAACATTTCTTTGCAACAGGACAAACTCATTGGAAATGCTGATAAAAATGTAGAATATTGATTATTGGAACCCTCAGCTGTGTTAGTACAATAGGGTTGCATAATAACAGTCCAAATAGTGTCAGCTGTTGTTAAAGGAATGTGACTCATATAACTGCAGCGCAGCTCCCGGCCAAAAACCTTGCATGACGGGGTTGACATACATCCAGGAGGAAAGACAGGAAAAGAAAAAGGAAAGAAGAAGGAAAAGAGGGAATAAATATTATATTTCTCCTCCCGGTTTAAGGTGTTGTGGAAAATGAATAAACTCTTGGCACAGTTACATCCACGACAGCACTGAATTTGTCCAAAAATAAAACAGTTCTCCTCTGGAAAATCAAAGACACATTGAGCGTTGCTGTTCCTGTGTGCTGGAAAGATGAACTGATTCCCAGTGCCTCAAGCTGGACTGTTGTGGAGACTGCAAAAAGGTAGTAACCTCTAATGTTAATTATAAACAGAAACATTGTGGGTTCTCTCTGTCCTTTTGTTGGACATCCTCAGTGATGCTGCATTGGATTGGCTGAAAGGGTTTTATGATCAGTAAACAAACTCTAGTTTTTTCCCCAGGCACTTTGTGCTTATTTTCATGCACACTTTCTACACGCACACACACACACACACACACACACACTGATTGGGCATCAGTGCCTCAAAGGCTCTCCAAGTCTGAGCTGTCATGCCCCTTGAAAAGCTGTGAAGGATCTTCCCAGCTCAGCTCATCTTGGCTCCCATCTGGAATCACTCTCTTAATAAACTTGCGTACTAAACAGTTGGCTGTGATCTGCTCAGCTCCTGTACTCCTGCAGGTCAAAGGAGAAATGACAGAAGAGAAAAAAAGGGATCAATGAGTAGAACAAAAAGTTCTTCAAAGCTAAATAAACCAGTTCAGACTCAACCTCAAACAGTCACCTAAGGTCAAGGCAATGCTTTTAATACAGCAATTATCTAATATCTTACAGTCAATCTATGTACTATACTTTCCTGTTTATTACACATCTGTACATAGAATCAGTAAAGAATATGATATACAGTACCTGTGTATATTCACTGTGTAGTTATTCCCAATATGCAGTCATGCAATTCTAAAGATGCAGCTTGCCACACGAGAAACAAGAATATACTAGACTTACACTAACCATGCACAGAATGTTACTAGGCATCCTTGTATAATTAAGGAACTGCAGTATCTTGTCCTAATTATAGTCAATTTTTAAGTTCAGATTTTAGTTGAATATATTTTTATTATTATTATTCAAATATTTTATTGCATGCCATTTTTTCTGAAGTGTTGTAATGCTGTAATGCTCCCATGTATCTACATATCTTACTCGATAGCAGGGGGATGCAACCTCTAGGAAACGGCAATGCTGTTGGTCCTCATCTCACACGTGAGTGTGATATTGTTGAAACTTATGAATCCATCACACCAGCAGCCAGTTGTGCCACAGAGGGAGTTTGTACAGGATGTAATCTTGCAGTACATTTTGTGGTGGAAGTCCTTTGGACACTCCTGACATGTGCAGCTCTCTTGTCCCAGCTGAATCAATAAAAGCCAGCACTGTGGCAGTGCTGCACTCCAAACTGCCCACTCACACGCACACATCCATGTACACAACAAACACATACGCTTAGTCATCCAGGACAGCAGTGGCAAACAGACAGAGACACACACTCACACGTACGAGACGCCAGACCGTTCCCAAATATGTACATTCCTCACACTCAAATGAGATCCTGGTCTCTTCCATCGGCTTCGTGCCCTCTTGGACAAGGAGTCTTGTTACGTGAGACCAGCCGTGCAGTTCTCTTATACACTTTATGTTTCTGCAGAGAAGTACTGACATCATGTTGTCAACCCCATTGATGGATGTTTGGCTCCAGCAGCCTTCAAGTTTTACTGGTACACATGAATGTTATGTATGAAATAGATTTATGAGACAAAAAAAATTGGTTATGTGTTTAAGATTTTATGAACGTCTAGAAATGATCGTCTTTTGAGGCTGTTGATAAGGATCCCCCACTGGAGCACCAGTTGATATAGGTTGTTGTATCACATCGTCCGTGGTTACTAATTGCTTACTAATTGACAGGCAACTGATTTTCATCAGACTCTGACAGAGGAGGAGGCTGTCAACATTTTCTGTTAAACTTCTTGCAGTAACACTGACAATAATGTGCATAGGAACGGTCCGTACACATTCTTTGCACATTTTTCTTAATGTTTAAGCATTTATATGTTACATGATGTGTTGAGGAGAACAAACTTATTTGACTAAATGACCTTAAACTCAGCTTGGATCATCAGCAGGGTTATTATTGTTGCTGTATCTTCCTGTCATTCAATAGTTTTAGATAGAATTTGTTCTAATTTATGGAAACAATATTTCTTTTGTATGGCACTGTGTGAAATTGAAAGCAAGTATTGTATTTAGAACGCCGTTCTTATTTTGACTTCATCTCTTACAATTCACATGTTAATTTTTTATGTAACGCAAAGTCAGCTTCCCAGTATGCCTTTTAGGGACAGTGGACAAGTCAAAGCTCCCATGTGTGGGCCATAAAGTAACCACCATGGATTAGTGGTGAAGCCAATGCAGAATAATCTACAGCTCCTTGGATGGTCGCTCTATGATCTTAATAGCTAATTTTACTTCTTTTAATCTGTGTTTTGGTGTCCATTTTTGTCTCGTTGGCCGTTTTGTGCCACAAAAAAGGTTCCAGAGAAGTGTCTTTTGCAGTGTGTTTCCTTGATTTCCACATGTGTCAGCCAATCACAATCAGTTGTCGTGGTTACCTCTTGTTTCTCTGACCCCAGTTTCATCTATATTTCTTCCCCTTGAACCAAATCATGTATTTATGAGTCAAGTAATGCTGGCAAAGATGGCGCTGAACAATAAATCAAAATCCAAGGGTTATATCATCCCTTTAGAAAACTCTTGGTAATGTCACAGTCTATGACCCCGCATTTCTATTTTGAATAATTGTTTTGTTATTTTTCTTGTTTTAAATCAAGTTTAAACTATATGTTTTAAACACATGGTACTACTGCTACTATTTCAGTAGATGACATTTGTAATACCAGTCACACAACTAAGCCACTTCAAATCATAATAATGCAATATGAGCACAAAAAATGAAAGTTAATCTAAATATCCTCTCCGTTTGTTCTAAGTATTTTAGAAAACGGATTCTCATAGCTTGTCCGGTTTGAGAATTGAGTCATTGGTGTTTTGGAGAATTAAAACAAAAACAACGTAGAGTGCTTCATGAAAACATAATAAAAGGCTTATTTTTATATTCAACCACAATGCCCTATGATTTGTTTAGTTTGGATAGTTGTCTATGCTGCTGAAATAAATGAATTTAAATCGCCATTATCTTTCAAAGCATCTCTCCCTCCACCTCAGACCTGCAGCACAAATACAGCAAGTGTTACGCAGGAGAAGTAAATGATCATAACAACAAACCGTAACAGCCATATTAATGTGCCGGTTTAAAAAAAGTGATACTGGTGTATTTCGCTCGATCCTTCTAGTCCTCAGGTCACGGTGAGTGCGCTGGCCGACTCTGTAATCTGGCTGAAAGCAGGCCACATGGCTCTCTATCTCGTGAGGAGATCCCTCTGTGTGGCTGCTCATTCTTTTCAGCCGGCATCTAAGCCTCTGAGGAATGCTGAACTCTCAGACTCGGACTGAGTGGGCAAACTGTGCAGAGTTAGAAATTGTGCCTCAGCATTTGTGTGTGTGTGCCAGTAGCATTTGTGTTGTCTGTGTATATCATGTTCAAGAGCCATTCATTATGATTACATACAGTTTGTTATAGATCATAGCAGTTTAAAAATTAAAAAAAGAGTGATATAAACCTGACTGTATTTGCTTTTAATGTACACATTGTAAAACAGGTATATATCATTTAAAGCTTTTAAGTACCAAGAAAACAACATTGTTGTTCAGACTGCTGGCCCTTCTGGACCCTCTGAGTCTTACAGAATTATTTCTCTTGAGTCACACGTGATAATCTCTCAAATGGGTCTAATTGAACTCATTAACCTTGAGGCTGGAGAAATGGGTCAATCCTTGCACCACAAAAAGGCTGCACAGACTTCCCCTTGTTCTAAAGGGATTTGAATATGCCTGCTACTTTATAAATACGATAAATAAAAGAGATAAGTTCTGCATTTACGTACATTTCAACTTTTCAATTCCATTGATCTTTAGCACTTTAGCCTTTGTTTGGCTTTCTTTCCATCATCCACGTTCTAGTCATGCCATCATCCTTTCATCACCACAATTATTTAACATTATTAAAGGTCAAATATACTGGATTGGGAGCATTTCTTACGCCTCTT
Source organism: Cyclopterus lumpus (assembly GCF_009769545.1). NCBI lineage: Eukaryota > Metazoa > Chordata > Actinopteri > Perciformes > Cyclopteridae > Cyclopterus > Cyclopterus lumpus. The sequence goes on along the minus strand of NC_046970.1, from coordinate 18,358,532 downwards.
AAAGGCTCTCAGCATGGCAACAGCTGAGTTGGTGACTTAAGGCTAGCGGTGCTAAAAGCAGCAACAGTGCAAACTACAAAGTAAAAAGTTTACAAAGTACATTTTATATCTGCAGCATCCACAACAGAAACTTTTCTTTGAATGCTTCTTAGGATTTTCCGCCATACTCTCCTGCCCTGTTTAACTCTGGCTGCTTGACGGAAAAACGCATCATCAGAGCGCCAGCGTAAGAAAAGTGCAACAGACGTTTAATACAGACAGCTTTCCCTGACAGCGATAGGCTTCATCAGCATTGTGTGCCTTTGTTTGGCAAGAGCTTGAATTTAACAGATGTTCGTATATATGTAAAAGTCCCAGCACTGCTATATTATACCAGCTTTAAAGCAGCTATAAACAATATTTTTACATTAGCAACCACTTGTATGTGAAAGACGTCGCTCATATTGATGAACCACGGAGAATAATCACCAGACTCTGCAGTGAGAACGCTCTAAAAACTGAATGTATGCTACCTGTGCAGCACCACAAATACAGAAGACAAAGTTAGAAACTATCCAGTGAACACAGTGGGGCATTTAGAAGTTAAGTAACCAGATCAGAGTAAATATTTGATCAAACAAACATGACGTGTGTTTGATCAATACTTTTTCTGAAAAGGAATCAAAACCACTATAGTTTTAGTGAGACTATGAGATTAATATGATCATATCCTTTTTTGTGAATCTTAGTTTAGAAATGTGTATGGGTTTACTGCAAGTCAATACATTGTATGCCATGAAATACTGCTTTCACAGGGACACCTCTCATCTGAAGGCAAGGGCTTCAGCCAGGAAGTCAGCTAAAAGACCTTCACATTTACTGTCTTTACTCCTCAAGCATGTTTATGTTGCTCTGGGTCTGCTGGAAATGTAAATAAGTAAATAATTTGTTTTCTAACAAGTACACTATCAACTTTATAGGGTAATAATGTGTCAGTGTTCTGTACACAGCTTCTTTCTTTTGCACCCAAGTTACCAAAAAACCCACAACCAGTAATAAAGAAATTCCTGGTTAAACTGCTCTTTACAATCCTTTTTTGACAAAAGGCCATAGTGGTCTTTACGAAGTGACTTTTAAAGGCCCACAAATATATTTTAGTCCAAGTTCAACCATGTCAGAAGTAAGGCTTAGATGTGGTATTTTAAAAGTATACAAACGACAACAAAGAGCCTCTGCTATTTTCTTAAAAGTCACATTAATGTTCCAGAGTGAAAACCTTGTTGATTTGCCCCCTCCCGCGTGGCTATTTTGGACCCAGCTTGAATGCAGACCTGGGTGGAGGTCTTCACTCTGGCACCTCAGGTTAATAGGAGAACATGGTCCCTTCATCCCTCCCTCTACCTCTCCCTCTCCCTCTCCCCATCCTTCCTTCCTTCCATCCCACCTCCTCCTCCTCCTCCTCCTCCTCCTCCTCCTCCTCCTCCTCCTCCTCCTCCTCCTCCTCACTCTCTTGCTTTGAAACCTCAGAGTCTCATCAATAGCCTTTTTGAGCAGTGCAGTTTGTTTTTAAACACTGGTTTAAAAAAAGAGGGTGAAGTCTGTTGATGGTGGCTGATTTCGAAAAGCAGTGGAAGTGTGAGCGGAAGAAGTGTAACGAATGGTGCAATTGGAGATGGAGGAGAGCGATGGAACGAGGGAGGAAATGGAGACAGAAAGAGGCATGTGTGTGTGTGTATGTGTGTGTGTGCAGTAGTTTGTGGTCTCCTAAGGTGAGTCCAGCGGCAGCACATGGTGAGAGGTTGGACTGTGTGCTCCCTCCCTGCCCCAGTGACACAATGGGACTCTGTGTGGCGGACCTGAGGAATGCTGAGAGATGGCAGGGCTTCAGAGAGGAGAAGGGTAGAGGGGGAGGATTGAGGTGGAGGAAGGTGGAAGGTGGGGGGGAGGAGGGAAGGGTTGGGTCTGGGTAATGGATAGGGAAGAGACATGATAATGATGAACATAATGTGCCTCTGTTGTTTTCCATGGCCATTAACCTTTGTGTCTTAATACGTTTTCTTCTTTGTTTTAATCTATACAATATTATATTGAAATATTATATTTTAATTAATTTTAATATGTTTGCACTTATTAGTATTTTATTTCTAGGCAGTTGTATTTGAATGAATGAACAGTTTTTGTGTTTGCAAACCGACATATCTCATATTGTTCGAATTTCATGAACAAAAATAAGTTTAATGAATTGAATTGCAGATGAGGATGGTGAAATATAAGTTTACAACATCCGGGTCTGAAAAATGAAGTCAATGCGGAAGTGTCTTTAAATTGCATTCTCTCTACTGGCCATCAGGGGGCGACTCCTCTGGTTGCAAAATGAAGTCCGATGAGAAAATGACCCTACTTCTCTCTTGATTATTACCTCAGTAAACATTGTGTCAATCGCTAGTTTTAAGTCTTCTTCAATACAGAATGATGTTCATTTTGTAAATTAAGGATCCGTTGAGAGTAAAACAGAGAATAAAGCAGGGTATGATTTGTGGCGGGTCTACCTTGTGATTGACAGAAAGCGGACGCTCTTGTCCTGACGTAAATGACAGTATACTGTATATTAGGCACAGCTGGAGGTTGCTTCAGGTTGAGGCAGGAAGCATTTTAAGACTTACTAAAGTAAAGTCTTAAGTTTGTCTAAAGTAAAGCAAAGTGGGATAGAGAGGGGAGCAGAAAGTGATGGAGTGTGTTATGAGATCTTGCGAGGATAAGATGAGGAGAGGTTGAAAAGAGGAGTGAAGAAAAATGTAGGGATGGAGTCAGTCAAACACGAGGTGGTGAATGAAAGAGTTAAAGATGGGAGGTATGGGGGGGAAGAAAGATGACAAGGATCGTAACTTACAGCATGTACTTACTGAAGTTAAACTCTTAGGTACTTGCACATTGCTTCAATATTTTCATTCATACTTCACTCAGTAATAATTATACATAATTTAACACTGACTGGGAGTCGTTTTACTGGCTAATTAACACGTTTACTGTTAATACTTTTAGAACATGTTGCTGGTAAAACTAACCCACTTATATAATACAGAGATTTGACTTGTAATGGAGTATTTTTACTTTGTGGTTCTTTAACTTACTGTCAAAAAGATCTGCGTATACCTCTTCTCTGACTGCAAGGAAGGAAAGGCTTCAATAGCTAAACAAGTAGCTAGGGCAGTGGGACAAATGGACAAGAGAGCAAAGGAGGATAAGACGAGGAAATAGTGGGTTGAAGGCACAGATCACAGCAAGGACTGAAGGAGGATTTGGGACAGCGAGAGAAACAAGATGTAGGAGGTAACTGTAGCATGTGATGACTGGGGTGACATTAAAGAAGGAGGAGCTGGATTCTTTCAGGAGGGCAATGTGCATAGGTGGAGGGTGGAGGTATGTAATCAGGGTAATTAATGGATGAAGGAAGGATGAACATGAAAAAACAAGGATAGAGAGAGAGTCAGGTAAGGGATGGTGAAGAGGGGAGCGAGACGTGATGGCAGATGTGTTTACTCCCCCACTCTGAGCAGGCTCCAGGGGTCTAAAAGGAGACCGGGACTCTGCAGTTGGCTGACCTGCTGAGGGCAGTTTAAAGGTTTTTTTATGGCTCAGGTAAGGGGACATTTTGATTGGGATCTGACTGTGGGGCAAGTCTAGAAAAATAACCACCAGCCAAAATGTGACCTATACCAAATGTTAAATCAGAGGCAGGACAGAAAAAAAATACATAATTACCTTAGATATAATTCAAATAGTTCAGGGGGGTATACAGTTCACACAGGGACATCACTGACATATGTACATGTCATAAGACAATATAAAATCAGAGAATCCTTTATTTGTCCTACAGCGAGGAAATTTACAGGATTAGAGCAGCATACAGAAAAGTGCAAACAAGAGACATAGTAAGAGAAGTCAAAACAAGTATTATAAAAGGTAATAAACAGTAAATAATATAAAGAAAGGTAAAAAAAACACATGGCTACTCAAAGGTGCCTGATAGTTTTCCATTTGTGTATAAACCAAAATGTGTAATAGGAGTTGGATCATACAGACAAAAAAGTACTGCATGAGAGTACAATATTTAATACAAAAAATATTCAAAATCAGTTAATGGGGATGTGAAATATATATATTGTTTCAGGTGAAATACTTCACTCACTGTAGATCAATCTCACATTAAAATATAATATAGCATGGACTAACATAATTGATAATATAACAATCATATACATTAACTCAATTCCGTTTCAGTTATCTGTTATTAATTTTTATAAATTCACTGCCTTATTTTTGCTTCTGTGTTGGAAGTATAGTCCATCTGACAACTGACAACAGTTGAGATTAGAGACTTCAGTTTCACTACATGTTCAACATCCGTACACTTCTTATTTTTGCAAGTGACACAAATGCGTAAGTGGACTTCAAATATGAAGTAATTGGACAAACTCAACACTGGAACCTAAGTATGAGTGGATGTCATGTTGATGTGGTTATCACATTTAGATTTTCCTCTGTGCATATCTCAAAAGAGAGACAAACAGGAACGGACCACATGTTTTCAATCATGTATTACAAAGAAATTTGATAGATCCATCAGATATGATTTGTTAGAGTGGCAGAGGTTGGCTGCATCATTCCTGCCTCCCAATTATGTTTCTCCTTGAAAACCCCTTTTAATAAACTCATTAGAACCAGTTATTCTCATGGCATCATTTCGTGCATTGTTTCAACCAACACATGTTTCTTTATTGAACTTGAGCTCACAACAAATAAATAAATGAAGGAAAACAATACATGTAACTTAAAGCTCCATTAAGCAATCATGTTGGTATAAACATTTAATGAAAAGTTAAGTATGGAGTCTACTGAGAAACACCACCCAACTCTGTGGATCTATGCAGCTTTTGGTCTCTTTTCCTTCACTGATTTGGTTCAGGGTTTTTCCACCTGTGCAGCTTAAAAAGGCAGAAAGACAGTTAATAAGTGGCTCATGGAGAAAGAAAGCATCTTGCAAGCTGAAGACCGGAGACAAGACAATGTGATGCTCTTGTTGCTCTACAGTGCTGTTGTAAGAACTTGTAGTTGCCAAAACACAACTCAAAAGAAAGATGTCTTTTGTGCAACTTTAAGAGTTTAGAGTTAAGAGTTTTCTTGTAAAAACACAGTCATGTTTACATTCAGTGTTTCTCACAAAAACACATTGTGTGTATTGTTGAGGTCTCTCAAATGTATTCAATGCTTTTATTCCCTCATTGGAATTGTGCATTGTGTACACACCCATGTTTGCAAGCTAGCAGTGTAGGCTACATCATGCTTATCTTTGTTGACGCTTTTACGTTTTTTCTTGCACGTTATCGCTACCAACTGTCAATCAACGGAATAGAACGAAACCTCGTCGGCAGATATGTGAGTCACGTTGCTGTCGAAGGCATTCACAATACAAACAAAACAGGGCTCCCATTTGTAAAAACATTGTTCCCTCGTGGTCTAAAACCCTAGAGCGCACCTTCAATGCTCACATATCACTTTCTCATTCACTTCCTCCCGTCCTATGCTAATGTATGTTTCTCAGTCTCTCTCTCTCTCTCTCTCTCTCTCTCCATACTGATGTAGTCCATGTTGCTAACAAAGTCGGTGTACTCCTGCCTCCAGAAAGGGTTGCGAGCCACCTTAATACAGCTCTGCAGGTATCTATAATCCAGTCCACCTCAAGCTGAGGGGAGAAACACTTTGGGCCATGATCAGGGCCGCTTGGGAAGGCAAGAAGCAGGTCACTGGGCCAACGAAGAGGGCTACCTGCACGGGTGGACAAAGGAACAGTGTTCTGGACGGGCCAGAGTTAATATGCTAGACGTGTGGTGGCGATAACTCTTAATAGATAAAAAGAAAACCAAACTAAGCATGGCATATATGCTTTGTGGTTGGAGATATTCATAATGTGGGTCTGTTAATAAGAACTTTTTACACAGAGAGGTGTGTGTGAGGGCATGACATAGTGAAACTATATAATATATTTTGTGTGTGCGTTCAACCAGGGGACATGCATTCATAAACAGGACCAGTATTTAGTTTACTGTACAGAAAGAATAGTATGACATTGCAAAGCCTCAGATTAAATGGCCCCCTTGTGGAAGAAATTCATGTCGACCTTTTCAGCAAAAGAGCAGCAATCCTCTAAGCTGATTATAGTGCACCATTAAACAAAATGAATCAGGAATTAAACATTCTTGCCAAACAACTCAAAGGTATCTAGAATGGCACTGCTGGCATTATCATCTGTTTTGAATGGGTTTATTCCAGAATAATGGATTTAGTCACACAAAGGAAGGGTTTAAGTCTTGATGGAGAGATTTATTTGTATTATTTAAGGTAACGTTTTTGTTGCTATGAAGGTGCAGCTGTGGTTAAAAGATAGCATGACAACTTAACAGTTCATATTATTTTCAGGCTATATTAATCTACTGTTGTACTACCACATGTGTTCACTTTATTTTATGTATATATATATACACCTTATACAGCAACAACTTAATGTAACTCTCCCTCTATTCCATTCCACATTATGGCACCTTACAATGTAGCAATCCAATCACATCTGGTACACTATGTTTCAAACCTCCAGCATGGATTCAGTGGATTAGGTTGGTGGACCAGCGTGCTCTAATCGGCCAATGGCAGAGGTCCAGTAAATAACTTCAGAAATGAGTTGAATGGCCCCTCTGTTCACCTGTGGTGAGTCAGATGGGGCTTTTTCCAGTAACTCACATAAAAACAGGCTGAAGAGATCAGAGAGAAGAGCATCTAGTGATGAGAGTTTTGATATGCCAGAAAAAAAGGTAGTGATTTTAAGAGATAAAATTAACCACACCAGTATTCAAGTTTTGTTGTTATCATTGCTGTTTCATTTCCACAAAACTGTGTTACTTACACTACCGTTCAGAAGTTTGGGGTCACCCAGACAATTCTGTGTTTTCCATGAAAACTCTGACTTTTATTTATCAAATGAGTTGCAAAATTAATAGAAAATATAGTCAAGACATTGACAAGGTTAGCAATAATGATTTTTATTTGAAATATTAATTTTGTTCTTCAAACTTTGCTTTCATCAAAGAATGCTCCATTTGCAGAAGTTGTATAGCTTCTCTCACTAGCATAACTGTTTTCAGCTGTGCTAACATAATTGCACAATGGTTTTCAAGGGTATTCTAATCATCCATTAGTCTTCTAAGAACACAATGTAACATTAGAACACTGGAGTGATAGTTGCTGGAAATGGGCCTCTATACACCTATGTAGATATTTCATTAAAAACCAGACGTTTCCACCTAGAATAGTCATTTACCACATTAACAATGTATAGAGTGTATTTCTGATTAATTTAATGTTACCTTCATTGAAGAAAACAGTGCTTTTCTTTGAAAAATAAGGACATTTCTAAGTGACCCCAAACTTTTGAACGGTAGTGTATACACAGAAGACAGCCAAACATGAAAACAAAAGGAAACAATGCTGAAGGCCCAGTGTTCACGGTGTGTTGTTCTTGATGCTCACTTTAATGACTGCCTATTGACGAAATGGACTGTGAAGCCTTCATGTGGAACAATAGCTGCCAAATGACGTACTGGGAGGTCATATGAGTGGCTGATTAGCAGACTAAATATATTTTTTGTGTGTGGGATTATCCACAATATCTGCTGGTGATGGACATGTGTGGTTATGTCCACTTCAGATGTGGACATTTGAGCTTTTTCAGAAATTTTCCAGATGCTTTTCTAATATATTTGTATAATAGTATAATCAGAAGAGTCAGTGCTGCTGAACCGATATTCGGTTTCAATTGGTTCATTTCCGTGTGTCCTCAGAAGGAGGAGGGGCTGAAGGGGGGAATGATTGAATGCAGAGATGATATACATATCCTCCCTATGTTTTGGTTCCAAACAGTGAGGGAGAGTAAAGAAGCTTGTTTAGGGTGGCAGTTGTGATGATGTACCTCCCACTCTGGAAATTGAATCCAACTGCAGGTTTATTGTGGGAGTAGAAAGTCAAATATCTTCTCTAGCAACTCTATTTTCTTTGAGTGGGCCAGGAATTTGGGATTCAAAACGTCTCTCTGTTTATGCTGTTTCCACAGGTAAACTCAGCTCTGGATGAAATGTGGCTTGCCCTCGATGCTCTGTTTGCTCCACCAAACAGATGAGTTTAGTACAGTTTGATGACAGCCTCAGTTCCAGTTTGGGAAATAAACCATCCTTGGCTGCAGTCAAAATATTGCTTTGAATGGATGAACTTTCATGAGATTAGTGCCATTTGCAAGATTTACACTCTGTTTATTTTACTCAACATTTTAATATACAATTATGTCAAAGCAGAGGGAACAGAAAGACTGCATTTACTGAGGAGCAATATGTACTGCTGATAGAATATGTATATACCATGAATATACTGTATCTTCTGTCAATTGAGCGTTTGCCAAGCACCGCCCCACTTAATTACTATTGCCTGCCAAGCTTCTCATTCTCACACATCACATAGTTTACAATGATAATAGGGCCAGATTTACTACTCAAAATTAAAAACACATGTCCCTGATCTCAGACAGAAGTCAATAAAAGTGTGCTTTTCATTGCAACCGTCGATTTTGTCAGCTGAAATGATAAAGGCACCCTTCTTTTAGCTAAGAGCACTTGGGATTGGTAACGTTAACTGAATGACTCCCGCCACTTACTGTCAAACTTTAGCAGCATCTGGCAACTTTGTCACTGACAACTCAGAGACACCAACTGATACCAATGCCATCATACTATTGGGTCACTGGCCTTGTTAGAAGTCAGATTTCTTACACAAAAATAAACAAAACATTCATTTTGGACCTGTCAAGATTTTTTAAATGATTGATTCATTCTATTTTCTAAAGGTTCTGTGGATGTATTTTTTTATTGTTTTACTTGTCCATATAAAAATGGTATCAGAACTTTTAACATAAACTGTTCTCATATTGCAGTGTAGAGCTAGTAGCCATAGTATTATAAGTTTGATTGAAAAATGTAAGAACACGTTGTTAATTTAACATAATCCTGTTAGGATGATTTGCTTACATAGGCATATACTTGAACAACTCTCCACATCTCAAGATTGTAAGGTTTCATAATGGTACATTTGGTTACATGTGATTGTCTACAAGCTCAGGAAATCAGGTGTCCCATGGAAGCTTTTATTTTCTTAGATTGGGAAATGTACACTTAATGAGCAGGCTAAATTCAAACTGAAATTATGACTTGTGTTTTTTAATGTTTAATCTTTGTATTGACCTTATAGACCTTCCAATGTCTTATATCCAATGGTTTATACAAATCCTTCGTCATACAAACAACTTTTCAATCTTGTGCACATTTTTCTCTACAGAGAGCCCTCTATACGTCCGGCTTGTGGGATCTTTTGCTCGTCGAGGTGGAACTACGCGGTGCTCAGGCAGGTACAAGTCTGGGTTGTGAAGTGTTCACCTCATACAGACAGTGAATGCTTTTCAAGCAGTGGAGAACAGGCCTGTGTCAATACTGGGCAAGACAAGGTCCTGATTTATCCGAGGGTCTGATGCAGTAGAATTAGCTGAATTACCAGTTTCCAGACATATTTGTGAAATGCCGACTTTTCCAAGAGTGACTTACAGTGAAATGAAAGAGAAGCCAGTTGCTGCACAAACTTTTCTTAGGTGTTATATGCGAAAAGGATTGACAGAGCAGGGAGCGTTACAGCTCAGAGCTCAGGTATAATGAATAGTGAGGGTCTGTTTTTCGCACGGTTCTCCCTTTATAATAACTGCAACATAAAGCAGACCAAAGTATGTGAAGCAATGACTCACTGTTCTTATTTTAGTAAGTGACTCTTTGTGTATAACAATACAACATTCATCCACAAATCTCTCCACACATTTGCTGAACCCTGTTTATTTTTTTTTATCCGGTTCTTGGCTCATCAGTTTAATTATCAGCCTGCCAAAGAATGACCCAAGATCGGCTGTACTTTGAAGCACAGAAAACGATTTATGAGAAAATCCAATTATTTTCCATTCAGTTTAACCTTCAGTGTTTCCGTCAACACTTTTTGAAAGGCTAAATGTTTTGTGAACCATCTGTAGAGTGTTTGCGAAAGGTGTCATGTCCAAGAAACGTTGTTAAGTTAATTTAATCAGTGTGTCTTGTGTCCATGTTGTCTCGTGATTTCCTGTTTTATTTTGAAAGTTAACTTTCCTCTCGTTTCAGGCAAACTTGCTCCTCCCCCTGTGTGTTTCCCCGCTGGTCTGATTGTCTGCATCGCCCCTGATTGTTTCCTCCTGTGCCCTCACCCTGTGTATATATTGTGTGCGTCTCCCTTTGTCCTGTGCCAGTTCGTCTTGTCCTTTGTGCCAGAGAACCAGCCATTTGCCAGGTCTTGTTATTTTGCTACTTTGTTCATATTTGTTTTCTGCCATTTGCCAGATCTTGTTATTTTGCTAATTTGTTCATATTTGTTTTCCATTTTTTCCACAGATTTTTTGTTGAAACTTTGCCTCTTAAATCACGCATTTGGGTTCAGGTCCCTAGTTCATCATCATCATCATCATCATACAGTTCACATCCAGCACAGTATTAAATGGCCCATGTGCAATGAGTATAGTTGTAATATATTTGTAAAAGCATCACAAGACATTAGGTAAACATTTTGAAATGCCACATTTAAATTAAACTTAGATTTAATTGAAGATCACATTTCTTACCAGTCTATGAATTTTCTGAACACTTTGTTTCACCTGTCATTGTCCATTTTTCATTAAATCTTTTGTAATTTGTTTTGTTGCTGTTCCTCTAATGCTGTCCTTTGCACATGGGACTTAACACTTTGTTAATAAAATAATACCTATCTGAGCCTCATTTATATTGTTTTCCTCCATCATCCTTTAGTGCTCCATCCTTCTGAGCTACTATTCTTTCATAAATCAAAACATTGTGACATAATATTCCCTTTGACATGGCCTTTGCAAGTTACAGTTGTGATATAAAGGAATGGCGCAGCTTAACTCTCTATTGTGAGAATCAGCTAGTGTGCCTACCTTTGTTTATGGTAATAAATAGGAAAGTGAAGACAATATGTTGCCGTTATATATGATAGAGAGGTCGGCGAGGATGAAACGGCAATATGTATCTCTGAACAGCAAGGCTAGTGTCAGGTTTGAGTCTCAATATTGGTGTTTCATGATCTTGAAATCTTGCTTTTATTTGTACATCATGAAACCAATGTTTGGACTGATTTCTGTGTCTGTCTGATTCTGTGCGAATCTGCCTGTGCAGTAGAAGCTTATGCAAAGCCTTGCATATGGTATGTTTTATTTAGAGAAAACTTTAACCAATTCCAGTGTAACACCTACAGCATCTTGGATCGTTTCCAAAAATGAATCAAGCATCTTGTGAAAGGAGCGCCGACATGCTCTACAGCAGAAGCTCAGATAAAACAAAACACTCTTTCTCTCTTTGTAGCAGAAATAAAAGACGTGGAGCTTGTGAAAAGAAACTAATTCTCCTTTTATCTGCTGCCTCTCCACATAAACTGAGCACAATATCTGTGTTGATATTGGATTAGCAGCAGAAAGTTTCTTACCCAGAAAACCATACATGTCCCACAATTCAGAAAGGGGGACACAGCATACAAAGAGGGAATGTACTACTGCTTTCGAGATGTGTTGATTTATGTATGGGCCATTTTATTTAAACGCTTTCCTTATACTGTATGTCAAATCACAGAGCTCTCATTTTTTTCTTTATAATAATCAACTAACCAAATACTATGCACAAGTTACTGCACACACAAATTCAATATGCTGTAGAAGTTTACTTCTTGACAGCTATCATCCAAAGAAATCCAAACTCAAAGTGTAGAAGAAGGTCAGCAAACCAAAAGGATTTGTCGTCTTTCATTTTATGGTCTATCAGCAAATCTCTCACTCTGGGAAAACTCATAGAGAAGCTCGCTAAAGTCCGGTGGACTCAAAGTAAACTGAGCCCTGTATAAATTTTCTTGGCTCCTTTTGAGAGGCTTGGGAGAATAAAGCACAATAAACAGAAGCCCCCCTTCCTCTACAGGTCCACAAGAAACACAAATAGCCCCATAATGGCTATAGCTTTATTAGTGGTCAGCTGGTTCCCATTAGAAAGGCTTTGTGAACTGCTATCTCCCCTCAAGAATCCCAAACAAACTGACCCTCGGCTCTGTTTGTCTCCCACTAACCTCTCTTCGCATCCGTCATGCTTCTCCCAGCAATGTCCTTGGATACCGCCGGCCCTCCCACAAACAGGGGTCGGCCTGTGTGACCTCTTTGTCAACTGATGTCGTTACAAAGCCACTTAGGTGCAGCTGGTGTTAAATGATATGTGAAACATCTGATAATAAAATCTAACTTAATAATAAACGGAAGTTTATTTTTTAAATGACGCTCTGTGTAACAAGCGTATATTGACACGCCGTCCCAACTAAAGAAGGGTACCTGGTGCGTTCATGTCTGATGCAAAGGGGCACTGACCAAGCAGCGATATTTGGCAATTTGGGGGCAAGAATGTGTTGCTAAAGCTCACTGATAACCTGGGTATAATTTTGCAGATTGATATTACAATTCATCCTAATGGGGACAGTCGTTTCGATATTTTCCTCAAACCCACATGCCAACGTCATGGTGGTGCTGCAGGAAAAGTCAGGGGATCATTAGGATTCATCATCTGATGAACATGCATACATTCATGGCAACCCATCGCATAATTGTTTAGATAATTCAGGCTGGCACAAGTAGGGTAAAAATGAGCCAAAACACTTTGAAGCAATGTGTGGAAGAGGCTACTGAGGTGTAGGGGGATCATTTGTGAGATTGTGTGTTTACTCTGCATTTAGGTTTAAATCATATGGGAGTTTCTTGGTAAAGAATGTGCTGAAGTTGACATATGGAAGATGAAAACATGGACTCTTTCCTTTTCTTCCTCAAATAAAGTTGGTCAGGCCTGCAGCACTGAGCATCCTTTGTTGAGCCCCGGCTCTTGGGTCTTACTCGTGCTTTCAGACAGCCCCATCTGAATCAAAGCTCCACCAGTCCTACCCTACTTCTTACTTCCTGTGATCCCCCCCAAAAAAGAGATAACCAGAACAAGATGGGGAGAAAGAAAGTATTTCGTAAGTATTTAGATATTTACAGTTTTGTTGTATCAAGAAACAAATGAAGACAACGTGGTAGTAGATCGATATTTATCGTGGTAGTGATTTTTGGGAGTATACTGTGGTGGTGGTCCTAAGGGGGGGGGAGCTTCAAAGACCTGACCAAACCAACGTGAAGACCGGCCAATGAACAAAGCTACCATTCATGTTCTTTCCCCAGTAATGGAAACGCTTCCACCCCGATGCTGAAAACAGAGCAAGGGGCAAATCTGCAAAGACAACAGAGAGGGAGAGGTCCCCGCCACTGTGGATTAGGATCTGCTTGCTGTGAGCAACATTCAGATCTCCACACCAGCAAAATGAACGAGGCATCTGCACCACAGAGTGCAGAGCAGCAGAGAGGAAATGAAAGGCCCGATCTTATTCCTCCGTGGGCAGTGGGATCATATGGCATTGGAGGCCAGGGGGACCTGGTCTGGGTCCTGGGCCTGCTGGGTATAAGTAAATAACTACTTTAAATAAACACACCTTTGAATAAAGTGTATGCATAATCTTGTATCTTTTATCTGAGGTAATACCAAAAAATAAGGTACACAAATTTCTGAGTAGTAACCTATAAACAATGAAGGAACTAATAAGAAACAGACTGCTGATTCATTAATGAATAGCAACCAAGTAATACAAACATTTAATAACACACTGTAATGTAGTTGTGAGCATATATAAGTGTTTATTAATTTATTTGACAACAACTCTTACTCCTCCTGTGAATACTCATAAGTAAAGTCCCACAGGATAAAGAATAATAGTATAGAATCAATAACAATATAGTACCACACTGCTGTAATAACATCAAATATGTCTATAAGAGAAGTTGTAATTGCTTACAAATACTGGGCTTTAATAAACACTTATAATTATGACGTTAAAAGGCATAATGACATACATAATAATTTGCAGCCATTGGTGTCAGTAGAGAACATTGATCAGGAGGCAGTTCGTGTGTTATTGTGCATTATAACAAATGTATGTTCCATTCTTTGATTATGTAAAGAAAACAAACACACTTTCTCATATAAATTGCAATGAAGTGCGGAATCCTAAATCAGAGACAAATCGTAAAGCTATATTGCAACATTTCCAGAGAGGAAGAACTTGCATGAGTAAAATATCACCAACATCAATATAATATCATCATTATTAAACTTGTCATGAAATCATGCAAGATTGTTTTAGATCCATGGATTTAATGCAAAATGTTAATAATGCAGGCTAAACCAAACATTAATATACATGTCTCATTAGTCCATTTAAAGAAAGATGGACACTAGCAAGAAGGATCAATCAGTGAATGCAGGATTTTTCAAATTGACATATTCTTTGATCAAAGCACACTCCATCTTCATCTTATGAATGAGTTTGCAGAAAGCATGTTTAACTTGGACCCGGCTCTGCTTCTTAGAAGATAAGATGAAGGGATGATCAAAAGGTTGAAACAGCTCTAGGTGGCCCCCGAGCTTCCGATTGCTCCATATTGTGTTATGGAAAACTGTATTAGTGTGAGTTGGGACATCCTGTTTCCTGAGTGGAAGATGTTTCTCTCTTTCCCAAAGTGCCGCCTACAGCGCTGGAGAAACTTGAAGGCCATGACGGTTGATGTTTTAATTATTCATTTTTCATTAAGTGTTTGTGTTGCAATTGGATGTGAGATCAGAGGGGCCAGCGCATAGGAACTAATTAAATCAGTATATCTCAGAGTCACTGTCATTTTATGATATCCTGGACTTAGATATAGATGATGAGATATACAATTTCTACTTTTTTTACCCCCATATGATACCACTCCATATAAAGTATAAAGCCAGGTCCAGATTGTTTAAGTACATATATTCATCACTTTGATTAAATTAATTTAATTAAAGTATATTACTGCATTTTACAGTGTGATTGACTTTTTAATTACAACTTGGATCTGACACTTTGTGCTCACCCAAGTAATTGGGTGAACAGGGCAACATTGCAAGTTTGACGGGGAAATACAAAGGATGACAATCAGAATCCAACAATGTAACCAAATGATCTAACTTGTGTGCTTGCACAACTGCACTATGTACCACATGTCAAAGTTGTCCCAGAAGGTTGATCTGTAAACTGTGATGGATGTTCACAATTGACCACTTTTGTTTGTGTTACTTTTCTTTCCTGAACAAGATTGGCAAGTGAGCGTTGCTTCCAGCAGGAAGCTGTTTTCAGTGAATAGCTCTGTTGAACCCACTGTCCTCTACCCGGCCAGCACTAAACAACAGACAACAGCAACTTTTAAGCATAAATTGGACACAAGCATGACTCCAAATAATGATCATGTTGTTCTATGTGTACTTGATGTGTAAATAGACCTGTAAATACATAGTAAGTAAATAGAGTTTGCTTTTATGTTTATTTGTGTAATATATATATAACACTGCAAATAATAGCTGGAGGCTGACCAAACACACCAATCATACAGATTGTATCTTGACAGAAAAGATGAGAATACATGGCAGCTATCAAATCTGATAGTGATACTGATTGAATCTAGACAACAGCATTAGTCTACTGTACACGGTGTGGGCATCCTTATTCATTCACTTTCAGAATTTCAGAGAAGGTTAGGGAGAAGGAATGTGGTAATTGGAGTTAATAGTGGAGGGGATGGAGGGTGGGGTGGTGCAGCTGGGCTGGGTCTCAGGAATTACCTGAGGAATGACAGAACATAGTTGTACGATCCTGCACTGACAGAGGTTACTGTTACTGATGGGGGAGCAGCAGTCTATCTTTAAATGTTTTTTAGGGAAATCACTGACTGAAGTAAGAAAAGTTTGAGAAGTTTGAGACCGTGTCTCTGAAATTACTTTGATACACTATATATTGCTTTCACTGAAGGCTTTGAAGGAAACTGGAAACTGTTTGCAACCACAAAGGTCATGTGGAGGGAGGTTGTTGTATAATGGAGGACTTTGACAAAAGAAAGCTTCCTCTGTCTCATCGCGGCTCTGTAGACAACAAATACACTTTGTAACACACTGAAAAAACTTTACAACCACCATCTTTTTTTTAACCTCAACCAAGTGCTTTGAGGGCCTAATCCTAATACATGAACCATAACAAGCACGACTTATGGAGTATTGTGGAGGATATTTCATATTTCAATGTTAACAGGTAGGTTTATTGTGAATATTTTACAACTTTTCAGAAAAGCTCATGATGCTTTTCAGAATTTTTGGTGACATTGCATTTCTTTTTGCTCTTGCACTATATATAGAAATAGCCAAACTTTTCGCTGCTGTGTCGGTATTAACATGACAGTTAGAAACTCCTTGTAGTAACTTTAATGTGCCTCACTGGGTGTTACCACGGTGACCAGAGAGCGATCTCCCAGTCTGACAGATACAATTACCCTGTCGCTCGTCACCTCCCTCCTGCAGCAGCCTCATCAGCTGCCATCATCGCGTAATGAGGGATTAATACACACCTGGCTTGACATTCAGCTCACTGGCTGACCTGTCAACTGTCAGGGGAGTCAGTTGCCATGGAAACAGATGAATACCCTTGTCAGCTGTTCATAATATACTGACAGAAGCCCAAATACTTTAGATTATTGTATGAGATTAAAGGAGGTATTTCACCTTGGTCACCTTGATCTGATTATCGTATCACCGCAATACTTCAATTATGTAATTTAGGTTGCCGCTTTGTGAGATTATTTTACTCAATTTACAGTATTACAATCTGTGAGAACATTACAGGCAAGTAAGTGGCAGTGAATCACAGGGGGAGATGAGAGAAGATGAAGTGTGTTGAGGTTTCTGTTTGGTGCAATTAGGACGGACAGTAAAACAGAGAAAGAGAGAGGGGGGGGGGGGGGGGGGGGGGGGGGGGGGGGGGGGGGGGGGGGGTATGTGCGTGGTAACCAGAGGGAGAAGAAAAAACTGAAATAGGGGAGAGTGACTTGTCAGGGGAAGCAGAGCAGAGTTTTCAGCCAGCCGCTGAGCTCTCTCTCATTCATGGGCGGTTGGACGTGAACACTGGGCGTTCTGTGTCTATGGAGGTGATGTCCACTGAGAGATGCTATCTTTACCTCATTGATACAATGGCCTCATAGACAGCAGACAGTGGGCCAGAGCCACAGGTCTCCATACTGAGCCTCTCTGCTCCGCCACAGCTACTGCCAGGAAGAGTGCGCCACCTACCGGTGCTGACGGAGAGTGAGAGTGTGGCGTTTATGTGGGTACACTGTCCAGTCTATATGAGCAGTTTGTGGTATGGTACAGCGGTTTCTTACTTGGGGCTGCTAGTATTTGTTTTGTGAATTCATGGAAAGTCTTACCTCTTAAAAATATTCAAATAAAAGAAGAGTAAAAGTCACTCTTTGTATTTACGAGGAGACAAGAATATATTACTTTCTTAAAAAAGATAAGGCTGGCGCTATTGTATATTTTTTACACTCAGTATATTTTTATTCTATATATTTCTAGGTGTCTTAGACTCTCATTTCCTAAAACCGCAGGGCACTAGTTTTATTTTGGCAAAATAAATGCATTTGTTTGGGACTATTTTCAGATTAATACACATTTAGTGCTCTAGTGAGTATTTACGGCAGCTGGTTGGTGTATGTGGGATTGCCTCAAAATACAACACTGTGCCCACGTTGATGTTAATGTCACACATGGCAACAATTGAGGTCTACGGCACAGAGGAATGTGATCACTTCATTGTTGGTTTTATTGACAAACTATAGCTTATCTATTATGGGGTCACAAGTTTTTGGGAGCCTGGTAGAATAAGTGACAGAGCGAGATTTCATTAAAAAAATAAAACATACCAATCAATACTGAATCAGAAACACTGACTGATATTTCTTAAAGACTGTTATGCTGACATTTATAATGACACCACGCTCTGCACAGTCAATTTCAGCTAATTTGTGAGCCTTTGCTGCTGCAGCTTTTTATGCGTTTGGATGCATAACTGCTAGAGCTATTTCCCTTTGGCACACCTCAACTCTCCTCTCATGACGAGACACTCTGGCAGGCAGGAGGGGACAATAAGAAGAGAAATGGGAGCAGAATGGAACATTTTGCTTTAAAAAAAATTAACAGAAGCCAGGTGTCCCCAAAAAACCTATAAGAAGGCCCACATATCCACAATACATTGTAAATAATCCTTCAGTCACTTGCTACATTCCATGTTTAGAGGATTTTGTCAGGAAGGAAACCCCACATCAGTGAAGGAATTTCTCTTCACCTCCTCGTTTTCAAGATTGCCTCTTTCCTTCCTGTCACCTAGTTTTCTTTTCCTTTTCCCACCCTCTCACACTTTACATTCCATCTTTCTCTCTTTTGTTTTTGTCTTGTTAACTCCTCCCACTCTGATCATTTTCTTTCATACCAGATATCAGGTGACATTGAGTGAGCCCTGTATCACTCCAAAGGAGCGCACAGTCTTTCTGAATTAAACATTTCATAACAACTGCAGTTTTTATTGTATAGTGTAGATCAAAAGCCTACAAAGGTGCTTCATTAGCGAAAGAAAATGTTATAAGACTCCAGTTTGTAGAACTACTTTACTGATAACGCTGGTGGAAAGACTTTGCCGGAGAACCCACAGCCCACAAACACCGTGCAACTCTGTCGCCCTTCTGTTCTTTGATGCTTGAACCGTTACTGAGTAGCTTAAAAAAAAAGCTGTGGTAATAGTAAAAGTAAAAATGTGCAAATGAAACCACCTGTTATATAATCTGTGCTACCAGCTGAGCGGCTGGCAGACAGCTGACCTGTTTCCGATGCGGCGCCCAAACATCTGTGAGCAATATGCATTGTTTTCACTGAGGGTCTGACAATTTTCGACCACCTATGTTAATATAGAAATATAGTTACTTTGACTTGTAGTTTTTAAAACTGGACCCTTTTCAAGCACAGCACTCTTGTTGTTTTTACTACATTTGAGCTTGAGTTATTGCAAACGTTTGTATTGTCACACATTATCTTGGTAACATTCTTGGGACAAATATGTGGAAAATAAAACAGAGGTGGGGATTGTTTTGAGTGGGAGAAACTGGTCCGTTAATATAGCTCCAATTTGTCTTTGAAAAGTGCAATGTGCAGTGAAGGGACACGCCCCGCCTAAATGAGCCCTGACAGGCTCTCAGAGACGCCAGAGCAGAGCAGGTTACAGGGGGGAAACGTCTTGATTGGAATGGAAAATAAATCTGGAGACTTCTCTCCAGCCCAGTGTAGAGAGTGTGTGTTGTCTTTGATTTTCTTTTCTAACTCAATTGTTTACGTGAATTGTATTGTGAATTTGTTTAATGCTTATTTTTCATCAAGAGGATGGCATAAAATGTTTTTTATTAATCATGCATACAGAGAACGTGATCTGCAAATGCAGCGATCACATGAAAGTTTCTGATGTATTTGGGAAAAATCCTGCAAAGAGTTGATAGCTTTAACATCTGTACAGTGGGAACTATTGAGCAATTCCACACATTTCACAGCTTACTCCAGCTATCATCCTTGTTGATTGTCATTTGCTGTATAAAGGAACACCTTTTCCACCAATCATCTCTCATAACTTTCTCTCTGAGTGAGTTTTGACCAGACTTTACAGGTCACTTCCCCAGGCTGAATGTGAAACAAACAGCTGAACCCCAGGCCAGGTGAGGGGATTACTGTCTAACTCTATCCTTCAAAAAGCACTACCACCTCCCCTTCCCTCCATTTCAGTCCCCTGAACTGCATTTCCACCTCTGATGTCTTTCTGTCTGTGTGCCTGGTTCTGTGTGTCTCAGCTATCTGTGTGAAGTCTTGCCAGGTAATTGGATTTACAAGTCTGTGACTCTGTCATGCATTTACGGCCGCTGCCCACTGGCAAACTCTGTCGCGTGTGTTATCGAGTGTGTACTTGCATGCACATATGCCACGTTTCTCAATCATGATTCACTAAGTCCCTCCACCCTACCTCAGTTCACTTCGTAGTTATCAGACAAAGTAGGAGGGCAGTTCTGGTGTCCTGCAGTTGCTCTCCTCCTGTGTTTGAGGAAATCAGCCTCAGGTCATTTAGATAATTTGGTCTCTCTCTCTCTCTCTTTACATCCCTATTACAGCTGTAGGGTCTGTCTCTGACACCATGTCTCCCACCTTATCTGTACTTAGTAAGCTACTACATTCCACTGTCAGTTTGACATGAAAACCTGACGGGAGAAAACTGCTGACTCAACATGCGTATACCTATGGATTGTGACAACATACAGGAAACTAAGTACAGTTCTGAGGGATGGTTGCATTTCACTTTCATTTTATCCTTCTTTACTTCTACTACACTTCTTCTACTTGTTTACTCTTCTAATGTTGTCTGACAGCTATAGTCAGTACTTACAGATTAAGAGTTGAAATACAATTTAATATGGACAGTTTACAAAACATGATGGGTTGTTATAGAATAAACTGCCCAACAAATTCTTGGAATCTGCTCCGCTTTAACCCCCGACGCCATCTCCCTTAATATGTGGCATGCACACTGGAGAGTTTAGGAGCATTGAGTACTTTTACCTTTAATATATTTTATAACAATATTATCACTATTACTATTTTGACTTGCAGTGTTTACTTCTACCCAGGAAAACATAACCTCTTATATTTTCCAAGTCTACTGATACTGATGCAAATCTCATGATGCATTAAAATGTTTCTGTTTGTCACCACATGTTTTAGTAGAAGCCTACACTAATACACCACTACTGTGCTTCAACAAAGGAGCTACCAGACTAAACCATTTAACTCCCAGCCCCCTCGGGGATGGAACATAAGTACAGCAGAAATCCAGCCAGAAAACAGAAAACGTGACTTTGAAAAAAGCTTGTGTTCCTTGTAATTTATATACCAAGCAAATAAAGTGAGTCTGATTCTAATGATCAGACACGTTTATTTGAACTTGTGTGCGTTCAGCCTCACTCATCACTTACATTCCCTGCTGCCTCTAAGCAGTAAAACTGTTACAATTTAATGTCCACGATGTTGCTTCTCGCCAATAATGTTGAAGTATTTTCATCAGGGCTGTATTATCCCTGTTTTCCTTTCTGTCTCTTTACCATGTTCTGACGTGCCATGGAAGAATGCTGTCACTTTTAACTCAACCATTCAGATGTGTAATTGCATGCTGTGCAGGATGTCATAGCCGGGGGCCACATTTACTACACATTTCTTGAAAATGTAAATGCCATATCCTTTGATAAGTTAAAAGGCCAATGGCTGAGAAAGCCAAGCATAGTTACAGGAACATTGTAAGTACCAGTCGGGGCCATGTTTACAGTCATTCTGCCACCTGTAGTTGGTGATAGGTGTATTTAGGTGCTTTAGCAACACCTACTCGAACAGTTCCATCGCAGTTGCGATTTACCTGACGTTACATTCGCCTACATCTGCCATTTTGTCAGATCTGTGATCAAGGAAATATTGACGAGCATCTTTTTTCTACTCCACAAATACAGTTGTTGGAGCTTCAACCTGTAAATATTATTATTTTTGTTCTAGCTGTGTTGTGATTTGTTTATACGTGATTCCATTTTTCTGATATCATTTTGATGCTAACTAAGCTAGTTAGCCGTTAGTCATGCTAGTTAGCTATATTTCTGGTCCATTGTTTGGCCCTCGGTATTGCTCTTTGCAGCATTATCGAGAATCGCTCATCCATAGTCGACACCAGGGAAGTGTCGACTATGGATGAGCAGACAGACAGACCACCTATTGATCAAATAGCACAGAATGTGTCAGGGTGACTCAGATGATATCAACCAAATGTGTTTGCAATAGCACAAAGCGTTGAGGACTATTTTTATTTTGTGTGTGTACTTTAAGCTCTCCCCAAAGCATTTGAGAAAGCTTCGAGGGCCAGGTATAGCTAAACATGTATGGAACATAAAAAATCTAAAAAGTAACCTTTTTCTGACTTTGTCTAGATTTTGCTGACAATTGCTCAACATTGTGTAGTAAAAAACAACAACAGATTTAGACTAAATTCAAAGTTTTATAAAATCAATCCCGATGCTAATATGCCTGGCATATGGATAGATTCCCACAGAACCGAAGAAAAAGGAACATATTTTAGTTGTTGAGACTTATAGTCTGTGTCCATATAGCGTTTTTTCTAAGCATCAGCGTTTTTTTTCAGTTCCCAATGGGGAGAGAGTGTACAGTATGCGTCAGCCCAAAGAAAAAGCACTGCACCCTGCGTCTGCTTTCTGAGCGCTCCGCCTTGTTGGTGCTGACGCACTTTAGTTGATGATCACTGAACGTCTGGAATGGTAGACAAAGATTGAAAAGTGGAGTAGATAGGCAGGGCGGACACTCAATGTTGCTGTTGAGTGTTGTGATTTTGTCTCCGACGGATCGCAAGGAGACCAAATAGATAATAAAAAGCAAAAGGGCAATGCTAGGCCATCATACAATAGTTGTCAGAGTGGTGATATATTTTCAAGATATTGTTCACGAAGAAATAATAGGGCAAAATACTCTGAAGGCTTTCTCAATGAAACACTGGGATGAAGCACTTGCCTAGACACTTTTTCTCGCAAATGAAAGAAGCTATTTGGACACATAACCTTATGGTTCAAAAGTTACAGGCCAAGACATAAAGTTAATTGTTACAATGCCACCATCATGCCAAATTGAACCAGCTTTGAAACTGTATGTTCTAGGGTGCAGCAGTATATCCGCCAAGCAGAAAGGATGAAATGCTCTTGAATTATATGGAGGACATACCCACAGACCTACAGACAGTCCTTGCTTTATAGTGAGATGGTAAACCTGTAACACCGGTAACCAGTGAAGGTCGTGGAGGAGCGGCCTTCACTGGTTACCGGTGGCCGCCCGCATCCGCTTCAAAACATTGGTACTTGCGTACCGTGCTGCGAACAGATCGGGTCCAGTCTACATCCAGGACATGGTCAAACCGTACACCCCAGCCCGTTCACTTCGCTTGGCTTCTGCCAATCGGCTTGTAGCTCCTTCACTTCGAGCTAAACACTCAACGAAATCACGACTGTTTGCTGTGCTGGCTCCTCATCGGTGGAACGAGCTTCCCATTGACATCAGGACAGCAGAAAGTCTCTACATCTTCCGTCGCAAACTAAAAACACATCTTTTTCGACTATACCTTGAATAGGGAAGGTAGAGCCGTAGTAGCACTCTAGTAGCACTTAAATGTCCCTTACCGATAGCACTTTGTAGTTTGGCACTTTAGTAGCACTTAAATGGCTCTTACTGATAGCACTCTGTAGTTTAACGTTATTGAAGAAATTGTACTTGCTTGATTCTTGTTGTTCTGAGCTTGGACTCATGGTTTAATGCACTTATTGTAAGTCGCTTTGGATAAAAGCGTCAGCTAAATGACATGTAATGTAATGTAATGTAATGTAACTGTGTTGTTGGCCACTTGGGGGCAGCAGAGACAACTGGTGAACGCAACAAAGAAATGTACACTTTCATTTATCCGTGTGGGGATATTTTTCTCTCCATTTGACTCATCCTTAGTTATTAAGGAGCAGTGGGCTGCAGTGAAGCACCCAGGGAGCAACTGGGGGTTCAGTGTCTTGCTCAAGTACACTTCGACATGCAACTATGGGGAGAGCGGGGATCGACATATAATCGGGAGCTTGATAGTAAACAGCTGCTTATTTACACTTACAGGAGATACAAAGCAGATTTATTTGGAGTCATTTTTTCTGCATGGCCACCTGTCGAATATATCAAAATCCATTATTTATTCTCCTTTAACCAACTCCTGAATAAAATATGTCTCTTTAGCTGCTAAATGTTACTATAAGTTCACCGTTGCCTACCGTTTGCTGCTGGGCAGATAGTTTTTATTATCTTTTTAGCTGAAAACAGCTGTCCAAAAAGGAGAGCGGCGAACTAAAACAGCAGACCATAACATTGAGCTCAAGGATACTAAAACACTATATAGAGCTGCGGGAACTGCAGAGTTGAAATATAACAATATTGATTATAGCCGCTTTAAGCAACTAAGTCAAATAAATCCAAACTGTATGAATCTAATCTAAACAGACATTCAAATAGTTATGCTGCTATGTTTACAGAAGGGTGACATTCATAGCACAGCATATATTATATTTGTTTATATGGTATTACAGAGGCTCAAGTGTTTTGCTATCTTTATTCTGACATCTGGGCTGTAGCCAGAGCTGCGATCACTTCCTCAAACCCTTCCTCAATCATTACTCTTACCCCCCACTGGAGCCCTACACACAAACTGCAACAAAATATCCTGTTGTCTCTAATGTCGATGGCCATTTTATCAGTATTACTTTATTTGTTACTCTTCCTCGTTATTGTCTCAGAATTCTTTGGGTGGAATATTCCGCCAGAATGATCCATTTCATAATTGTCTCCTGAAGGTTGATAGTTTTGATCAGCATCGTCAGTCATGTTGATCATGTGTGTCACTCTTTTATAAATCCTTCCTGTCTGTCTCAACCATAATTTCTGTTGTTACACATATCATGCACACTAACAAGATGCAGCAATAATTTTATATTCTTCCCAAACTGTGGTTATGATGTTGCTCGTTATGATGTTGCTCATTTTAAAATCACTGTATTTAGTATGTCCTACAGTGCTGAGCTGAGGATTGATGTAAGTTGATTTGGTAATAGATTAGATGCATTGAGCTTTTGTAGCACAGAGTATAGTTCTATTATACTTCAAACTCAAGCCATCCTCTATAACCGACTTGTATCAAGCCAATAATTATTTCAGCACAGTCTACAAATACAGGTCCATCTTACAGTGGCTCTCATCTCAGTTTTTAATCCACTCTATATTCCACAGCTCCATTCTTACTCTCTGGAGTAAGTTCCTGGTTCCACAAACCAAATAGCTCCATCCATCTCTGTCTTTCATGATGAGCCAGGTAGGAATCCACATGTTTAACTTGGTTCACAGAGGCTGAGGGCTTTTTATAAACGTTGTGCCTCCCCCATCCACCAAGCCCTGCATCCCTCTCTCCTCCCAGATCCATATCCTGTCTGCTTTCCCAGACAGCCTTATTAACATGTCTACTGCTCTCTGAGCTTCTGCCAGTAAGGAAACAATAAACTGATTATTTATTCAAGTCCACTTAACATCAATCAATGCTTTGCTCAGCACTGCACTCGCTGTGGTTGACTTTAGTGACTCTCATTAAGACAATTACTCTCTCTCTCTCTAAGCTCTACAGAACTTTACGCTGCACTCTTCTGTTTACATTTGACTCAACCTGTTACTAAATTGCAAGAGGAGTTATAAGGGTCTTGCGGAAGAACAGAACACAACACTTGGTTGTTCAATAACTTGGGGCCTTTCTAGTTTACCTGACAAAGTCTTTTGTCTCAGTAATTATGCTGAACATGAGCATTGCTTGATGTAAAAGTAATGTGACTGTCCGGATGCTTTCCAGGTAAAAAAAGACACAAAAACACATTATAAATATTCAAATTATTTCATAGGAGCCAAATGATAAAGTCGGAACTCTTGCACGATTTACAAGCCTTTTAATTACATTTGTGTGGCCAGGAAGCAATCAAGACAGCACAGAACACATTGCATTGAAAACAATGTTCTTCCCACACATTTTGAAGTTGTATGATCCCCTGAAGCAACAACACATGCATGGGTGGTCAATCTTTAGTGAATGTGAACCTTGCATTAATAATATGTGTGGTTATATTTAGCCTGTGGTTCACTGCATATCATCCAAATAAACATCAGGTTTTGTGTTTGAAATAAGTGCTTAGCAGGAATTATTCATGAGCCAAATTCACCTGGAGGGATGAAAATGTATCAATTAATGCTATTTAAATTCTGCCAAGACAGACCTCTGTGTACATGTAGAAACATTTAATATAATCTAGTCTGTCAATCTGTCTTGTCTTTTCTTATCAAGGAAGTTTGTCATTTGTCACCAATCTGTGTGGGTTTAGGCGTTTTTGTGATATAGTTTGTATGTGTCACACATCCACTTTGTTGCATAAATGACCCCCCATTTGTTCAGGAAACGCAGCTTCAGTTAGTAAACAGGGACATCTTGTGGTGAAAGAAATACCTTTTTTTAAACGGGTCTAACATTACATCCTTGTTTCTGGTTTACTGGCTGGTTAGATTTAAAAAGTGACAGTAAAATGTATTATTACATTCCGTGCACTCTGCTTGAGTAACGGGATTATGATTGGTCCCTTTCTGCCATCCCCCAACAGAGTCCTTTCACAGAGCAAGAGGAAGTAGCTCAAATGGCTCACAACACGGAGGAAGTTTAACAGACAGGAAACACTGACATTCATTTGCTTGACAATATATTTTTAATAATACACCTTTTCTCTCCAGCATCATATAGTATATAGTATTTATATTATACTATACTATATAGTAGTGTCTTAAAATGTGACCAAATGTGCCAAAGAATAAAAACATTCTGCCGACTTTTTGTAATTTCTTGTACATTTTTAGTGGGTTTGTTTTGGAATATGTTCCTCTTTTATATTTATATCCACTTTTTGACATACAGTTACAATGTGTGAGTGACACTCAACTCGTGGCTCCACCCACACCATGAGCCCCAGTGTCAGGGAGAGGCTCTGTGTGCACTTGTTTCCGAGGGTTTGAAGGCGACACAGGAGCAGGAGGCCAAGGCCTGAACGGAGTGTTTCTGGAACAATGGACTACCAACAGAAACTGGCTGAAAAGCTCACCATCCTCAATGACAGAGGGAATGGGGTGTTAATACGCATGAACTACATTAAGAAGGTGAGGGACAATAGAAAGATGTATAGAGGCAAGTGTGTAACTGTGTAACAGAAATAAGGAACTTGACTTTCAACTCATAATCTTACACTTTGGTAGTTTTCTCAAAATATGTTCCTGCGTACAGTTCTTACGCTATATAAAGATACATCTAAGGGTTAACAGTATATGCTTTTTCACTGATCAAGAATGAGCATTAATTTTTTAATTAATTTCTAAGGTCCGATTCCATAGAACTGTTAAAAGAGCACAAGAGCTGGATTGTACACATAATAATATACGTGTGTACCTTCAATACAAATAATAATGATTGTATGAAGCCAAACATGTTAAAGTACTTTGACTGTAATGCACATAAGTACTAAAGAGTCTTGTAAAATATGAATTACCAGTTATAACCAAGAGTAATGCACAGTATCTCATAATAAAGACACTCTCCAGGAGCTGTGACTTAAACTGTGAGGAAGTGAAGTTAGATCATTGTGGTGTGCTTAGTTTAAGGCAATACTGTCTTCCAAATGCAACTGAGTTTATTCCCCCAAAGAGGAAGTGCAAACAGGAAGTGAGTCTGAGCTGTCAGTCACCACAGAATAACTGAAATTTGCAGTTATTCTAAAACCGAATGGTGTGAAACTCTTACATCAGATTATATGCAAGGAGACCAGTGATTAGGAAGACATCTGAGGATGTCATTAACTAATGTAGTGACATACAGGTAGTGATGTAGTGACACACACACACACACACATTCCCTTCCGGTAACCCCATTTGAGCGTGCATATTCATCTACTGTGACTGCATTCATCAGGAGGGGAAGTGGAAGAACAGTTTTATTTTGAGCCCAGTGAAGATGTGCTGAGCATGTGTTTTTTATTCCAGCAGGCAGACTTCCCTCTTGGGAGCTGCTACACAGTCTTCTACTATCAGCTTCTCAACAGCCCCACAGGTGCAGTTCAGTGTTCAGTGTTCTGCTCAAGGTCACCTTGAGGGCTGCTGTTGGGGGAGATAGGGGGAGCATTATTACCCACTCCGTCCACAATCTTCACAGCTGGTCTGTTGATTCCTCTTCTGACAAGCTAGCTTTTCTAACCAGTGGCTGGATGCCACTCAACATGTAAAAACACATTTAAATGATTTAATCTTGACAAGAGAACCCACAGAGCATGATGGCGGGGCATAGGCATT
The DNA here is from genome assembly GCF_009769545.1 of Cyclopterus lumpus. Taxonomy (NCBI): domain Eukaryota; kingdom Metazoa; phylum Chordata; class Actinopteri; order Perciformes; family Cyclopteridae; genus Cyclopterus; species Cyclopterus lumpus. The sequence continues at coordinate 18,330,339 of NC_046970.1, read as the reverse complement.
GTATTTAAGTGCCAAAACCTCCCAGGTGGAATATAAAAAAGGTCTGGTGGAGCGTTACATTGTGATGTGCAAACTGATCCCATCCTCACATCTGGATCTGATCCTAACCCCTGTTACAGATCTGTGCAGACCCCAAGATGCGGCCGTCCATCCTGACTGAAAAAGCCTTGGAGCCGGCCATCAAATACATCAACAAGAAATTCCCCAACATTGACTTCAGAGGAAACATTGTAAGTTTGACAGCAGCCTTTCTTCCCTGCGTGCCTTCTATACAAGGACAAGCTTGTACTTATTTTTCATATTTTGTTTTGTTGGGATGATGACATTATTTTTGAGGGATCAGTAAACAAACAATTATTGTGTGATCCAACTGAAAACATTATGACATGTTTGACAGTTATTTTCGTTGTCAACAAAAAACCTCTAATCAACCCCCACATTTCATTATGAATATGTAAAACACAAGGTTAGTGCATGTTGCAGGGCTACTGTATTGTATTATATTGCATGATATTGGCTATATGATATACACATATCTGTTATTGTATCCATTCTTTGTTTATGTATTTGTTTCTTTAATGTAAACATTTGAATTACGGCTGATGGTTTAATCGAGTAAGAAGTGAAGCAAATTAATGAAGTCACAGGAAGAGGGACTTCTACTTTTCCCACAATGTGTTGCTTCATAATACCTGACCAATAATGAAAGTTCTTCTTTTAGCAAAATCTGACCAGCATACAGAGACAGAAAGCTGAAGTGTTGGCAGCGGCAACAAGCTACTACGACTCTTTCCTGGATGTCATAGAGTTCAGGGTGATGATCTCTGTTTTTCACATAACACAACAAGAAAGAAACAGAAGTAAAAATTAATTTTGAATCATTCTCTCTTTCTTTTGGAAACACAAATGTAGTAATAGAGCACAATGACGATGTTTCCAAAAACTCACTGTCTTTCTTTCTCTCTATTTCCTTCCGCTATTTTGTTTTCCAGAAGACATTTACATATAGAGTGGTTTATTCGGAAAAAGGAAGATATTTGATTTTATTAGGACAGTTTGCTCAATGTGGTTTTACATTTGCATATGTCTGTGATGGAGGTCGCAGCCAGGCCAATGCATCATCTTTATCTGGGAGATTGAGAATAACGCAATTATGATGTTATACAAATATGCAAATGTATCATGATTATTAGGGTACAGGAATCTATGACAACGTGTTTAGGAAATCACTTTGGAGGCTTAACATCATTTCAATGTGTTGCTGTTGTCTGTGTTGTAATCTAGTCCTTCTCTGCTCTTCATTCAGGACCACGTTTATGAGTTGCTGAACACCATAGATGCCTGTCAGTGCTTCTTTGATATTGTAAGTATTTAAGATATATTTATTAATAAATCAGGGAAAACGCCAAAGTCAAACCCAACATCTGCGGATTTCTGACAAGCTGTCACTCACTCCTCCTCTTTTTATTCATTCTGCCACAATGCTGTTTACTACTTCCTCCTACCTACATACTGCAGGTTACGTTTTCTCACCTCATCGCCCACAGCCTCCTCCTGTTCAGTTTGTCAGGTTTTTTAATTATCATAATTAAGGTGGCACCCATTGCCTTGTACATTATGTATATCCTAATGTATATTTCCCCGACCCATGTCTCCTGTGATCTGATCCGCACAGCAAATGTGGGCATTTTATGCACCTCACAAAGCTTTGATTTATTATTATATTTCCCTCAGCGCAGGACATTTTCTTTAACCATTTCTCACAATCAATACTAAAAACTCTTGAATTACTTCTTGCAGTCGTAACACTTTTCTCTGGCAGTAGGATACAACCTTTTTACAGCCACTTCAACAGATTTAATTTGATGTCTATATTGACACATTGTCTTCAACCAAAGATTTACAATTGTTAATCATACAGTTAAGAAAAGTCTCCATTCCTGATGTTCAATAAATATTAGCTCTACTGTAATTACAGTTGTCCAAACCTCAGTAATTAAGGAGTTGGGAGTGATAATGTGTTGCCAAGTGAGACCAGTTTCTGTAATTTCAGAGCCACTAACTACACAATTTGTTATTTTATTTCAGGCAATCAACTTTGACTTCACCAAGAACTACTTGGATCTGATCACCACTTACACGTCTGTTATCATAACGCTCTCTCGCATCGATGATAAGAAGGCACTGGTGGGCATGTTCAACTGTGCCCATGAGATGACCACTGGGAGCAGGTGAGGAAACATGAAACTGCATATGAAATAACAAAGTAACTTCATGGATGGATGTTGTACATTTATGATCAAGATAGCATTCAGTGAGGTTGCATTTGCAAAGTGGAGCTCTCTAGCGCCAACAAACACGTCGCTGAAGCCAGTGTGAGTTTCCACATCCATCAATACAACTATTTCTCTGATCCTCATAATTAATTATAATCTTAATTGCTGCATGAATTAATAGCCCTAGTGTTTTTTTTAGACATCTATAATCAGCCCACTTTGTATATTTATGAATACTGTCCAAAAGGATGCTCATCTCAGTTTGAGACGTGAGCAGTGACCACAAACACATTAAATATCACATTTAACTTGCACACCTCTCACAGCTACAGAGGGAACAGTTTCAGCTCTTTATTATTTCAGCCAAAAAGGAAACAATGTCATTTATGAAAACCAACACTTTTAGTATCAGTAAGATAAGAGCCTGATACAGTATTAGCAATGCTGTATCATTATACTGTCCTACTTCTTTTCCTTTGACTTGATTAATTGCATACTGTAATGAATCCTGCAGTGACCCCTCCTACCCACGGCTCGGCCAGATGTTTGTGGAGTATGAACATCCTTGGAAGAAGCTAACTGAGGAGTTTGGCCCTCACACGAGGGTACAGTACATTATAAAGCTTTTACAAGTTTAGAATTGTATTTACTGTTGGCACAATAAAGTAAACCAAACATTATGTTTGATTCAACTTAGTACACATATGAATGCATATAAAAAAAATAACATAAATGCTAAATTATACACACTCCTGTTTTGTCTTGTCACACCACTGCACATTAAGGTGTAAGTGCTGTACTATATCACTACCCAGACATTGCACCATACTAAATGTGATTGTTGAACATCTCATTCCTATTATTATTGATTTGTGGCTTTAACAGCCTCCATGGGGATATGGTTCCATTCAGTCACAGGAGAATGAGGGAGGACGGGCACTGATGTTATGACATGGTCTGAGCTTCAGTCCATCTCAGAGGTGTTAGATGAGGTTAAGGTCAAAGTAGTCCGTTTCTATGTGGATGCTGTACCTTGCAAGTGCTTTATCAACACAATACACATTTTACAATATTAATACAAATGATTCATCACTTTTATTTACTCCGAACACCGGTCTGTGTGGTGGATCATTAAATATGCCTTTGTGCAAAAACATGTAAACCTCATCCTGTGAGCGTCCAGCTTGTTTTTTGTTTTTTGTTTTGCTGTGAAGTATTGCTTTCTTTCTCTTTCTCCGTTATTGTTCCTCTTCCTCTTCCTATGCCTCTCTCCAGCTTCCTCACTCACTGTTTTCCTTTGCTTCTCCGTCCATCTCCCCAGTCTGTGACAGCGGCGTTGTTGTCTCTGACGATGGTCTACCCACGCAGGAACCTGCCGGCAGAGCAGTGGCGGAGCGCCCAGCTCCTCAGCCTGCTCAGTGCTCCAGCTGCCATGCTGGACCCGGCCTGCTGTGACACTGTGAGTCCGCCCTCCCGTCACCTCTCCTCCTGTATTCATCGCTGACGGAGGAAGGAAGGGAGAGGGAGAGGGGTAGTGTCTAGATTATGCTTTTTTTCCAGTGATGTCTCACAGCTAAATTATGCAATAACAAAGTGTGTGAAACATATGTCCACCTATTATATAGCTATCATTTAGAAAATGATTTATTTTATTGTCTTTTGACCTCTCTCGCTCCTCCTTGAACTTGTATTACTACAAATCTCCCATTTCTGCTCAATTAAGTCCTCTGCCATGACAACTCCTTTGATGTAATGTTATGATCCCTGCTGCCTGTGGCCTCCTCATATAGGAAATACTCGTCCAGCCGAGCAAGGGACCTCCAGGCAACATTTTTTCATGAACAGATACATATTTGAATGCAAAAGATGGCCCTCATTTGAAGTCTATAGAGAAAAATACTATTTTGAAGTTGGAACCAGAGAAGAGTAGCAATGAAGATGCTGATGGCTACCAAACAACTGACAGTATTTTTCTTCGTCAAACAGGCATCAGACGTTGTATATGTAAGGCTGTAGTGAATGTGTCTTTACTGGAGGTTAATAAGCATGTTGTTCTCCGCAGATGGCATGTGAATACCTGTCTATCGAGGTGATGGAGCGGTGGATCATTAGTACGTAAACCTCATCCTGAGGGATAATTTACTCCTTCTGTTCACCTGATATTTATACTTTATATTTGGTATGACAAGAGCACTGTCATATGCTAAACTGATTGTATCTTAAATGTTGCTGACTGTGCTCCTTGCAGTGGGTTTCCTGTTGTGCCACAGCAGCCTGAATACAAACCAGGCCTCCCAGGAGCTGTGGAAGATGGCTCTGCGTAGCGGCCTCTACCTCGTCCTAATCAGAGATGAAGTGCTCAACATACACAAGGTTTCCGAAGACCTCTTCGACAGCATCAAAGGGTACGCTGCGCTGCTACATTATGAGAAGTAGTACTTAATAATAGGCAATGGGTGCAAGATAATGTACAGTTATCAAATGAATAATGAATTTAAAATGCTTCTTAGGTATCATCGTCATATCACTACCTGGATTAAAGAGTCCTGAACTCTTTAATTGCTCATTCCTTCTTGATATAAAGAGCTGGACCTTGCTTATACATCAGGAGCCTTAACCTACAGATACTTTACAGATATGACTTTTAGGGGAAATTTAGGGGGAAATTCTGTTTTAAACAGCAATTTATATTTCAATGTTTTTGAAGGAGGTAATGTAAAAAGATAATGACTAAATGACATTGGCAATGACGGTCGCCTCTCACCTCTATAGTAAAAATAAAGGTTAAATGAATAATTGAAAATAGATCTATGCCAAAGTTTTGTGGAGAATGCATTTATAACATATCCATGGCAATTATTGAGTGTGTAAAGTGTATTTCCCTAAAACTCCTAGAAAAAGAGTAAACTAGCAATACATTATCCTTCAACAATTATAACAAATTACAAACAACACATATAGTCAGTAGTAAGTGGTATATAATAACCTTAGTGCCTTTGTATTTGGAGAATAAGACAATGGATTACAGTATAGACAAAAGGTTGAAGAGAAAAGGTGATGAAGTGGATATAATGTATGGAACTAGATCTCATGTTATAGTTGTTACTGATTACATTGTAAGACTTACTTGTATTTCCTTACAAGAGTTTCAGAAGACATTGATTCCACTGCAAAATTAATACGTGCCAAGACAAAGATGACACGTATTAGAAAAAGGATAATATGGCCTGATGACTGGAATTATAACTGCTTTTAAATTGTTCATTAACTTCTCATCACATTTGTTTATTTTTTCTTCTCAGATATAACAAGCGAGTTGCAGACATCAAGGAATGTCGTGAGCATGTTTTACTCAACAGGTGAGACTTGCCGGAAACTAAACATTTGTCATTAATACTAATTGGTGAGTATTTACTTTGAAATGAGTTGTGGGAAATATATTGTCTCTGTCCATTTCCTGTGTTGTTACCAGTGGAGCTATGCACAGAGAGAGGAGGCAGTTTCTGAGAGGAGCGATGATGGAATTATTTAAAGTTCTGGAGGATGAACCTGGACTTCTGGGACCAAAGGTAGAAGGACAGTAACGAGCATAACAGCTATGCTTGAGTTCATTACTGCGAGTTGACTGATGAAAAACAGTGTCTTTGATCCAGCCTCTCCGGAGAGTACAGTAATCATGACTCTACTGATCTTAGCTGAGACTCTTTGCTAACATTTTTTCTTCTCTGTTCCGTGTGCCAATCAAATCCCCAAGGCCTTGTTTGTCTTTATGGCTCTCTCATTTTCCCGTGACGAGGTCCTGTGGCTCGTCAGACACTCTGAGAATATGCCAAAGATAAAGACATCCGAGGACTACATTGACAAGTAGGTCATAGGTGCAGACGATGTAAACCGCTGCGGAGGTCACTCTGTGTCATTTTAATGTGCAAAGATCTGGCAGCTAGCAGGTTCTCCCCGCTGCAACTTAACTCTCTGTAGTGCAGCAATGTCGGTTTATAGTAGTGCAGTCATCCTAAAGTGTGCACATGAGGTTTTACAACGGCTTGTTTGTACACATTCTTATTATAAAATGTAATAAAAAGTGAATATGTTTGGTGTTAATTTGCGTTTCTGTTTTTTTTTTTTTCCCAGTCAGATGGCTGAGCTGCTGTTCCACATGGAGAAGTTAAGAGGTCTGATGACAAAGTACAACCATGTAGTTCAACGCTACCACGTCCAGTACCTGGCGCAGTTCGACGCTTTGGTTCTCAATGACACCATACAGGTATTTATAGATATACATTTACTATACAGTGAAAGGGGCTTGTATAACATTCAATGTATTGTGTCAGAAAAGGGAACATTTTTATTATTGAATGCATCCCTTATTCTATTGCTACCGCATGAATTATCAAACTTTTTTCTCCTCTGCAGAACATGTATGTGTGTCCAGAAGAGGAGTCCGTCCTGATGACCTCTTTGGTCTCAACCCTCTCTGCTTTGTCAGTCAAACAAGGTAATTATATGTAATTGCAGCTTGTGGACACTTAATATTGTTCTCTGGTTTAAAAGCAACATAAAACATTACATTTCAATAATGATGGATTACATTTTACTCTGCAGTGGAAAACAAAGAAGAGTTTGATTTCAGAGCACTTAGATTAGACTGGTTGAGATTGCAGGTAGGTAGGTTTGTTGCAACATATCAAATATTGCACAATGTTCACTTATCACTGTAAAACATGGAGAATGCCACACTTAGATTTCGCTATCTTCTGTTTTAGGCCTACACAAGTGTGAACAAGGCCCCTCTTCCAATAAAGGAATACCCCGACTTAGCAAAGGTGATGAACTTGATTCAGTTTCACACCAGGATGGTGGACAGTGTGGAAGAACTTCTGCAGGACACATCTGAGGTGTCCATACTCGGGTCAGTCGCCTTTCTGTTCTGTTCTGGGGTTTTCTCTTCTGTTCTCTTCTCTTCTCTTCAAGGCTAAATACTTTAATGTCCTAACTGTTTATTCTCTTGTTTGTTTGACAGTTTCTACCCACGCGTCTTTGAGAGGATGTTTTGCCAGAGCAGTGAGGAGATGACCATGAAGCGTTACCTCATGGCTTTCCCGCTCGTCTGTTCTCACTTCAGCCAGTGTGGACATCCTCTCTGCCCAGAAGAGGTCAGTGTTTAGTCATTTGCATCCCAAACCATTACGTAAGCATCATCTAAGACGCATTGAAGACACCTCTTACACTCTGCATTAAGGTTGATTTCCAACACGTAACTGCATCATCAAAGCAACATGTCAGTTTCTTAATAGTTTGAAACGTTGGCCAGTTTAGAGACAGTGGACTGAATCTAACTGGAAAATGTGCCCTCTACCTGTGTGCCTGTGTGTGTGTGTGTGTGTGTTGCTTTCATACATGCCTTACTGTATCCTCTGTCATTGAACATACAGAAGGTGCACACTCTCACATATGCTACACTTGTTTGTGTCTCTAGACAGAGACGATGGAGAAGAGGAGTCTGCGCCTGTGTGTGACCTTCCTGGAGCAGATAGCCAAGCAGACCAGCAGTGTTGTGTTAGATATATGTGCTGAGCAGTGCAACCTCAATGACCAGGTGAAATCCATTTCAGTTTTTTTTTTTTTAAATACAAATTATCCAGCGCAGTTTGATTCTACCAAACTTTATATCCAAATATAATCAGCCTGTCGTCATTGGGTTTAGCTGGAGGCAATTGACATACCTTAAAAAAAGATAAGATAGATCTAAATCTCTGGAGTTGATTAATGCGGTGTCGTTCCTCGAATCCCTTAAGGAAAGTAGGACAAAAGTTTACAGTGCTGCAACATTAATGCATTAGTTTGTCATGTTACCTAACATTTGCTCGGCTGAATTCTTCCTCTTTCTCCTTCCCTGCATTCATCTCTATGCACTTGATAACCAATTAGCTGCAGCCCAAGCACTGTGCCGAGGCCATCAGCGCAGCTCGCCATAGAAAACAAAAGAAGTCGGTGCCAAAGAAAGGAGAGGTCCAGAAAGAGAAACCAGGCGCTGAAAGCTTGAGGAAAGACCGGGCCGTTGTTACCAAGTCAGCTTTCCCTTTTGTTCCTCCACTTTTCCACGTATCTCTCTCTCTAGCTGATCCTTCAATAATTATACTAAATTGCCGGACGCTTTAGAAAAGTGAGTGTAATTGATATGTCCCTAATTTGTGGAGAAATGCGGAACTGTCAACACTTGTTCCAGTCAAAGTGCTTTAAAAAAACATTTGACAGTGTACCATTTTGCCACGGTTGAAGTAGGTCAATTCAGTTCATGTTAGTACAAATATTTTTCAGATTGGCTGACATTTCCAAATGATTTCCTTCACCGCATGACACATTTCTTAAAGTTATCAGGAGGACAGGATTAAAATGCTCTCACCACCGACGCATTATTAGTTCTGAACTTTATTACCCTTAAAGTTGAACCAGTCAAGGTTCACGGGTACTGAATGAAGCTATTACAAAATAAGAAACACAAATGTCTCAGTGCATGAAAAAACACTTTTACTGGCAGCAGATTTCATGTTGGCATTTTTCACATTTTTATCATATTCTGTATGTAGCTACAGTAAGAAAGCTCACTAATTTAGTCTGAAGAGTTGTAATTCTGTCTCTCTCCCTCCTCTCAGTTTTAATCCCCACTGCCTCAATTTTGAGATATTTTACAATTCTCTAATGTGTTTATTACCTTATTTGTCGGAGAAAAGCACATCCATACTACAGTCATTGTCAAAATATTTGTTATAAAGACTCCCTTCTCTCTCTCTTTCTTCCACACTTTCTAGCATGGACAAGATGCATCTGATGCTGACAGAGCTCTGCTCCTCCTACAGCGTCTGCAGTGACTTTGTTGTCTTCAATCACATCGTCGTTCCCACAGAGTTCCTCCTTTCCCACCTGGAGACACGCCTCTCTGAGTATGAGTGGGGATGGGGGCATTAATATGTATATATTAAATGTGGATGATGTGATGAGTCCTGAAGGTCAAGTCTCTGGGGCAACATTTGCAAAACAAAACAATCTTCCCCTACCTTATGTGTAGCAGAGGGATTTAGATTTTTTTTTTTGTGAATGTCACAGCAATTACTGTCAGAAATATGCTAATAACTAACATGAGCGCTCGTTTTCATTTTGAAAGGAACACATTCTAATATTGTTTCCTCTGCCAGCGTGTAGATGTGCTGTACAATTGTACTCAGTGTACTGACTTCATTTGTCAACGCAATTAGGGAATTATTTGGAGCGTGTCTCTTCTGAAATGTCACCTCCATCACCATTATGTACACAGCTTTTTGATTGGATTCCTCCGTGTCAGGCTGTGCTGCACACACTTAAAAACCCAAGAAGAGATCCATCCTCTTACTCCCTTGCTCTGTGTCATTTTAGTGCTAACTGATATTTAGATTAGGGACCAGGGCAACCTAATGTTTCTGTGTATATGTTCTGCTTAGTCTCCCTGTCTTAGCTGATGATTATCTGCCCTGTCACCCTACAATTAGCACCCTTGAATAGCAGCACACTCGCAGTGATTGGTCTTTCCATGGCCAAAATTGTAAATACAGACAAGTCAGGGAGAAAAAGAGAGCAAATGAATGGCCCTGTAATAAAATAAGTAAAATAGCAGGGAAGCCCTGGAGCAGTGGATGTGCTGACCTAATGAGAGTCTATATCATTTCACCATGGCTCGTTTAACCCATCTTAAGGCCCCAGCCCACTGCTGGTTATAAGTGACGTTGGTTAAACATGTTTCTCTAGGATCATCGTGAGAATGGCCAATTACAACCAGACCACCGAGGAGATAGCCCGTCCCTCAGACCTCCTGGCGGGGTTAAGAGCCTATACAGCCAGCCTGTACACCCTCTCCAGCTACATCAATATGGACATCACTCGGTTGGTGAAGAATGTTCTGCTGCAGCAAACACAGCCACTGGACTCACGTGGAGGGCAGACTATTACGACCATCTACACAAACTGGTGTGTGTAATACATATAGGTGTATCAACTGTATGCTGCATGCACGGATACAACGGAGCTTTTGTTAAGATGAATTTTTCTGTACCTCAGGTTCCTGGAGAGTCTCTTGCGTCAGGCCAGCAACTCCTTCATTGTTCACTGTCCCACGATGAACTGCTTCGTCAACCATGCTACTGACAACGAACCAAGTTTCAGAGCAGAGGAGTTTTCAGATATATCAGGTCGGGCCCCAGAACTTAATCGTTGCACATTTTGTTCTATCGCCTCTGTCTTTCACAACAAAGAAGACAAAGGAAATGGTAGACAAATAATGTATAGGTTATGTATGTATGAAGTTTATGTAGCTGTTCACTGACTTTCATTGCATGTTACAGTGTAGACAAGTTCATTCAGATGAGTCATCCGTGATGTACACGGCTTAGTTTCCACAACAACAACACTAACTTTATGAACTTTTCCATGATGCATACTACATTCACGTACTAGAATTTTGGTAATGTGGGTGTACTCTAAGAAAAGTATTTAACATATTCTTTTCTATGATAATGTTTGCATGACAAGAGCAAACAGCACCAAAGAGACAGACTTTCCCTTTTTGCAGACACATGCTTTTATACACACAATGTACCCTGATCTAAGACATTATTCACTCTTCAGATCTCATTCACTCCTGACATCACATGCAGAGGGAGTCTTATTGCTCAAGGAGCTTGTTATTGTGTTGGTGTGGTGTTTTTCTTCATGCTGCCTTTCATGCAGTTTATTCTGACACTGCCTGACTAATGTAAAGTTCAGTATTGCTTCACATCTCCCCCGCTCATTCCTCCTTGCATTGTAACTATTCCAGCATCACTTGTCTCTTTACCACTCAGCCTTCTTTTGTGCCTACACGCTGCCTTGTTGGAGCGGTGGACCTCCGGCTGTATTAATATCTACTCCACAACAGACCTTGGCTCATGCAATCATGCATACAGGAGGCACGCACATACACAGTACCTTGGAGACCATTGTACTCCAATAGACGCCCCCGCACAGTGTCATCATCATTGTCTATATTTACTCCATAGTGAGGTATCTTGGTGCCTCTTACTGACTCATTTGCCAATCCATTAACCACCTCCAATTTTAACCACGCACATCCTTATCCATCCATATTCAGGCAGAGATGTTGAGCTGAGTGAAAGGTCTAATAGCTGCAGTTGTCTCTCTCTCATTAATACAGCTACACTCAAAAATCTAATCTTTCATATTTGTGTCACTGCTAGAGTTAAGCTTTGTATCATATACTCACGTAAAAACACCACAAAGCAAACAAAACATCTCCACTTGAGCATGTTTCTTTTGTGCGTTTTTGTAAAAATGTCAATTTAACCTTCTGTTGATCCCTTATCCCCCTCCAATTATAAACCTTGAATTATTCATATCATCTTCTGATCAGAGTTACGGGCCTTGGCGGCGCTAATTGGTCCATATGGCCTGAAGTTTTTGAGTGAGAACCTGATGTGGCACATCACCTCTCAAGTCAGTGAGCTGAAGGTACAGTATGAAGTATGAAGATCAGTGGTATTACCTGGGTAACTCTGATTTGAGTATTACTGGTGAGAGCAGTGACATCAGAAGCAGTGTTGCTGAGATTATTAAAGAAAACAGGTATTTTATTCATTATACATATATTTACTTCAAATTTGCAGGCACAACATGCACAATTATATGGTTTAAAGGCACCTTAATTTCACCAAATCGGATGAATCACATCTTTCTGACGAGCTACCCTTTACTTGCTTCTCGAGTGTACAAATGTCCAAGACAGACTTTTATAATATGTTATACATTTCTTAATACATTATGGTATAATATTTGAATAATGTAAACAATCTTAGTCAAAAAGTCAGATTTAGGTCTTAACTCAATTTTGACCTGTCAGAGCACACTAGAAAAACATAAAGGTTCCCTTCGAGATACATAAAATGAAATTATAATATACTTAATAACACTAACTTTCACAATTCCTCATGTGTCAGCATCTTGAAAGATGTTTGAGCTTGAAAGCTACTTTTATCTTGTCCAACCTGTATCTCTTTTGAATTAGTCGCTACTGTGCATCAGGCTCCACACTTCCACATTTATAATTGAAGTGAGGAGCTCTGAACTTACGGAGAGACAAATATGTCACAGCCATGACCACTCAAAACTCCCACCTGAAGGTGGTTTTATCACTTATCTAACTTCCTTCTCTTCTGTCAGAAACTGGTGATTGAGAATATGGACGTCCTGGTACAGATGAGGAACAACTTTGATAAGCCTGAGGAAATGGCACATCTTAAAAAGAGGCTGTCAGGTGAGAAGTGGAGAGAGGTGATAGGTGATGTAAAGGAAGAAGTAGGGGGTTAAAAATGAAAGGAATGATTTAAAGGTATCGATGTTTTGAAGGCAGACAGGAAGAGATCCGGTGATGAAGAGATCCGATGATGCTTTAAAGTACTGTTAGGTTGTAGTGGATTTTATATATATTTGCACATGTAGATAAGAGAAGTTTGTGTTTTAAATTAATACATAAAGAAAGATATGATAATTAATTTGGGATATTATGAGGAATATTCTGGAGGAATGTATTATGAAACATAAGAGAGGATCACTGTTTTATTATTCTGTTTTAATGACAAATGTAATTATTAACTGTATGATGCATGGGAATGAATGAATGTTTTATTGTTTAGACAATAGTTAAAATGGATGCCGATTGAAACCTAATGTGTTGTTTTTATTCTGAAGGCAGGATAATAGGATTTTATTGTGAAGGGGAACTTCCTGTCCTTGACCGGAAGTGTGAGCTTTGACCCCGCTAATTTATCAATTGGCTTAGCAAACAGAACTGCGGCATCCTTTGAACTGACCAATGGAACTAACCTTTAGGTGTGAATTCATTTGCATGACCATACTAATAGCCGAGCATTTGTTCTGGGGAGACATGGTTCTACTGGTCTGGAGACTCGAGACAGCCCCGGTCTGTGGCTCCCTGGGAGCTGCAGTCCGTCTGTGGAGAGATGCTCCTTTCTGGCCCCACGATCGTGAACGCTACATGAGTATTATCTTTGCCATTAAATATTGTTAAACTTTAACTCGAATCCTGAATTTCCTGCGGCCACGGGACCCGGAGCTTTGAACACGAATCTTACAGTACAAAGTGAAGACAGTAACAGAGACAGAGAAAGAAGGAACGAGAACATGAAGTGAAAGAGGAGTACTAATGTTGACTCACTCTCAGCAGAAGTCCTTATTAGTTCTATACTGACTGACATACAGATACATATCTGTAGCAGACCAGTAGTATTTTGTATGTCACTTATTTAATTTAAGCTAGAAGTGGGAACTACTATAAGCACTTCCAGGTGCCAAAAAAGCAATAAATGAAAAAATAAGGTGATAGAAAAGCTGCTATCAGCCAGGAGAGAAACGCCCATTGAATTTACAAAGAGGGAAAGTGTTCACAAATTATCTTCTGAAATTTACAGTACAATATTTGTATTAAATCATTCCAATGTGTGAGGATGCTGAGGAAGGCAGAGCAGGAAACATCTCTGTGTAATGAACTGTTGCTCATAATTTAATACAAATAAAGTTAAAGTGTAAGTTAGCTGTAAAATACTTTTCAGATACCTCTGATCTGTTTCATATGCACCTCTTTAGGTGGAGAGAACGTACTGAAGAGGATGACCATCATCGGGGTGATCCTGTCCTTCAGATTGATGGCACAGGAATGTCTGAAAGATGTAATGTCCAATGTTATTATATAATATAAAACTCTTAGATCGCACAAACTGTTTCTTATGGAGTGTAGGTACAATTAGCACGAAGATATGCTTATAAAATTAAGAAAGAGAGGGAATAGTGGTTTGACATTTGTATTTTTATTTAAGTCTCAAGGTTCACTTCTTAACTTTTCCAGAGCTTTCAACCGCATCTCACATTCTTCTTCAGTAGTTGGAGTTATCTCAGTTGTTATACAAATGTTTTTCTGTCGACCACATGTCGTCATGTGATTGAAGTTTCAGACATAGGTCATGTGATGAGAAATGAGCAAACTCTGCGAAATAAGTAAGTGGATCTTGAGTAACGTTTTTCTAATTCTTATTCATTAGTCAATTACGAAACCACTACTCTATTTTAAGAGAAAAAGAAAAAGAAAAACATAAAACATCACAAGTGAATTATGGTTCCATGCACTGCATCTCTTATAAAGCTGGAAGACCTCGTAGCTTTAGTACATGAAGTTCTTTACTTCATCATATATGATCTCAGTAGTATTGTGAAATATAATCCTGTCATCTAGATCCTGAATAAGCATTGTCCAAATCTGATTGGGCCCATCGATTGCCTGATCGACTTCCTGTCTCCTGAAACTGACATCAAGGTAAACACAACTTGTACACCACTTCACGACAGCTGCACTGTAAAAACAACAACCGTGTGTTGAGATCCCACAGAGCACTCAAAGTGCAAAAATGAGGGTTTTCAGAAATATGTTAACAGTTGTTTTCACGGAAAAATGTATGTCATAGGCATATTATTGTATTATCATTCATCCAAACATATTTACATTTCAGACTTTAGGGCATTGACTTATTTCCACCAGGGGCTAAGATTGCAGAATATACTCTTGCACAACAGAAAGTGTGCAACAGTGGATCTGAGAGTTGCAGAGGAACACTTTTTTCCCCTATTCTCTAGTAGCCTACCAACTAAATTAGATTCCGTATCTCCCTCTGGAGCTATCTGTGTGACTGTGACTCATGAACTCCCCTTCCCTTACTTACGTCTGGCCTCTGATTGAGAGGCATGACAGCCGCGGCCAGGATAACCCTAAAGACGTCAGCAGCCCCCTCGTGCCTCCGTGAGAGAGAGACTCTGATCGCTGCCGCAGCTCTGCAGTCGTAGCCACATCAGTGGAAACATTCTGCCCAGACAGGCCAACCGTGCATGCAACCAGAAATAGAGCAAGATCAAAAACTGTGTGTCATGACAAAGGCACCCACTGCTGATATAGTGTCATTGCATATACAAGTATGTCACTTTCCTGGCTGCTACACAAAATGCAAAGTACACACCAACATTATGGTGTTTTTTTGTGTTTTTTTATCAGCAACTAAATGCAGCTAAATGGTCAAATGTCAAATGGTGAATCAAATTTAAATTGTACTTTCGGCAGTAGCTTTAAACTGCCTATTTTTTGCTGCACTTCAATTGATGCTTTGTGAACTCACAGGTGACTCTGAGCGTTTTTGAGGTGGCTTCAGCTGCAGGGTTCAAGTGCGATATTGATCCCGCCCTTGTTGCAGCTATCGGCAATATGCAGACAGGTAACACTCAAACTATTAGTGCTACTTCTGGAGACAGCTTGATTTAATGGCTTCGTCATTCAAAATAAAGAGTGTTCTTTAATTTCTTCATATTTTCTTTGAAAAACCTGCAGATAACATGTCAGTTGATGAGGAGTACAAGCTATCGTGTTTGCTGCTGGTCTACGTCGGCGTGTCCCTGCCTACACTGGCCCTGGACCCCAACTCACTCTACAGCCGAGAGCGTGGAGGTGCATATAAATTCATTCATTTTCAGCTGCCACAAACTGCTTGCCAGATCTCAACCAAATACTAATCGTTACTACTTCCAGTCATTACTTACCAGCCGCTGATAGAGTATAAAAAGGTACTCCACCCTCAAACATTAGCCTTAATAGCATCTCTGTGCATCATACTTTCCAGTCCGACTGACATGGTCCTCAGCAAACTATGTCTGTTAATGAGAAACACGTTTCTGTTGAGAGACTTTTGTTTACAGATAAGTTCAGCTGACGTGCATCAATACAGTTACTCTTGGCATGTGGCCCCGCTTACCCTAAGAGCTTGGCTCAGAGCCTAGATAGCAACATTAAGGAATACAAATAGCCAAGATTTCTATCAAAGCACAGGGTGGCGTTTGTCTCAGATTATTTTCTTTGTCTCTATTTTCCGTTGGCATGTTGGAAATAGATTTACCCTGTGAGCCAGAGGAAGTACGCTCAGTATACTTCCTCTTAAGTGTTACGGATCATCGAGTTAATTTCGCTAATTGTCGGGCCATGAAGCCATCTTCTCTGTGGCCAAGGTTACAGGACATGCTACTCTGTTCTTTTGGTCAGTGCTGATTTCTTTGTTCTTATTTCCCCAGGCCACAACAACAACATCCACTGTTTAGCGACGGGCATAAATCAGCTGGCTGCTGCCATGTTCACCGTTCAGAACAAGAACATAGAGCAGCACCTCAAAGAGTTTCTCCTGGTGAGTGGCAAGCATTTTGTTTTTCTTTATACATTTCTTACTTTTCCAAAAAAAATTGAAAGCGATTCTTCCAGCACCATTTAAGATAAAGCCGGGTGGAGTGTTGGTAATAATATTTTGCTTCAGGCCTCTAAAGAAACCCTCAGGAGTGACAATTACTTCGATTGAACAGTGATAGACCTGGAGCCTGTAATAAAGGGTCTAAAGTATCAATTTGTAATAAGGTCAAGGAGCACGGACTTAATAACATTTTTACAGAAAAAGGCAGATAATCATGCCATAGTGGAAAGAATCTTGGAAAAGCCTTAAATGTGACAGGAATATGGCGAGGTATAAATGATTTATTGGGCACAATACACCACTACTATGAAAATATTTCAGTTTAAAAGCTTTCTCAAGACACTGCCAACCTTTACCCCAGCTGAGGTTTAGGTTGAGTCCAACAATGTACAAACTTTCCAGTTGTTTAATCTCCCTCTTTTTTGACTTTGTGTTATTCCACAGCTGGTCTCCTCCACTCTGCTTCAGTTGGGACAAAATGTGGAAAAAATGGAGACCAAAAACCGAGAGTCCATCTATCTGCTCCTACACATGGTAAGCTTCCCAGTAGAATACTAATATTTTCAAATGTACAATAAGACTTAAGTGGTTTTATAAATTGTCTAATGTAGAAAAGTTTTTCTCTGTACATTAAGCCATGTCTTTTATAATGGCTTCATGATTTATCTTTAAAGCATAAATAAATGAATGATAAACAATAAAGTCATCAAGGACATTTTATAATCCCTATTAAGAATTTTAAATTAATAGAGTTTGTCAAGGCGACATAAATCTCAGCCCACACTAATGTACAGTACGTGCAGAATAAATTAATCAACCACCTTTATTAATTCCTCAACATATATTATAGTAATGTTGTGCTATAGGTGGTAAACAATGGTTTTTTTTTTGTATCGTCAACAAATCCCAAGAAAATGCCAGCAAATTAATTGATCCCGCCAAAAAATATTGTCTATGTTTTCCTCAGTGTGATAATCCTCAGTTTTGATCCCATAAAAACAAAAAAAGACATCAGTGAGCCATGCTGCTCCACTGGGTGTTCCTTCACTACGATGAACATGGGCGCTGTAGTTTGAGTCATTCCCACATACAACATTCTGCTGCCCTTAATATTCACGAGCACACCAAATGTGTATTATCTCATCGCTGAACATATTCCCCGCTACTTTTTCTTGTTTGGATAACGTTTGCTTAAAACTACAGTGCCCATCTGTTTTAAAAAAATTACTTAAAGGAAGCTGTATATTGCTGACTTAAAGATTGACATCTTTAATAGAAGTTAATGGCCTCGGAGCAGACAGATTTTGGTCTTTCAGAGGAATTTGTTAACAAGAATAAACTCAAGATTTAACACTTTTAACACTAATCCACTCAGATTGTGCAGGAGTCTCCATTCTTGAGCCAAGACATGCTGGAGCGCTGCTTCCCGTATGTTCTGCTCCGAAACGCCTACAGAGAGGTGTACAGGTCCTTCATCGTCACTCTGGGCTGAAGACTGTTAAATACTTCTAATGTAACATTTATTTATCCAACGTACTATTTTAATGTGCATGCATGTTTTGTTTTCATTATCGTTAATCTCTTATTCACATGATCTGCTTGTTCTTACCTGGTTAACCATGGCCTTAGATATCTGTTTATATATAATGTTTGTTTTTTTCTTATCCTCTTTCATGATGCTTATCTGTAAGTATTATAGTGTAGATTCCCGACTGCTGTAGTATTACTAAAACCAGCTTGATTAAGTCAAATGCAAATTCAGTATACTCTGTAACGTACCATGCCATGTCAGAGCCATGACATAAAAAGTTTTAATAGTGAAACCACATGTATTTAGATTGAAAGAGATCCTTGTAAGTGTATAACATTTTTTCTTACACATTTTCCAATAAATATGATAATAATATACTATTTGTTTTCTTTCTGGTCTATTTACAACAAGTGGGTTTGTCTATTTCAGGTCTGTCCCCAATATCCTCCCTTCCTTACTTTTTAGATGAGAGTCATTTTTCCTGTACAAATTAAATGATGCACTCTGGTTTTACCGAACCAAAAGTGCTTGTTGCTAATTTTAGACGCCACTTCTTTGATTTGATTTCGCAACAAGCACATTCATTATTTTGTTCCTCTTTCCTCTATCTCCCTCTCACCCTATTTTGAAGCTATATCCGTTTGTTTGCCACATTGGACATCTGGATGTTCACATCTGTTTGTATGCAGCTTGTCTGTGTGGACATGTTGGAGTGTTGGACCCCTTCACTTGTCATTTGTGTGGACACCTCATAAATTAAGGGCAGGCCCTGACTGGTTTGATTCCCACGCTGACCCAGCACTTTTATTCTTACCACAACCTGAAACCATATGTCCCTTTGCAACCAATTTGTTATTTCAGTGTCAAAACTACCATTATACAAACAAACTAGAATGATCGCCTTGTGGTTGTTTGCCTCCGACAACCAAGCATATTGCAGTTTACATCCAAGTCATGATTTTTATTTTATTAGACAATTGTGTGAAACAATGGATTGGTTATAGGAATGCTCTCTTTATTATGACTGTACTATCTTACTTGCTCTCTACCCAAGTGTATAACCAATCCAGTACTTATGACCAGTTTAAATATAAGCAGTAGAGGGCTACAACCCCCCAAAAAAAATGATTACAACTCCTAACATGTCACTGAAAGGTTATTCATGTCTCGTAGTGACTTAATTACAATCAAGAGAGTATATTTGACAGATTATAGCCCACACCAGACCAGACAAATTAAAAGTAATAAATAAACACATTGGCTGCACGGTGGTGTAGTGGCTAGCACTGTCGCCTCACAGCAAGAGGGGCCGCGGGTTCGATTCCTGGTGGGAGCGGTCCTTCTGTGTGGAGTTTGCATGTTCTCCCCGTGGCAGCGTGGGTTCTCTCCGGGCTCTCCGGCTTCCTCCCACAGTCCAAAGACATGCTGCAGGTTAATTGATCTCTAAATGTCCCATAGGTGTGAATGTGAGAGTGAATGGTTGTATGTCCCTACATGTGCCCTCGATGGACTGGCGGCCTGTCCAGGGTGTCCCCTGCCTTCGCCCTATGTCAGCTGGGATAGGCTCCAGCGCCCCCGCGACCCTAATCAGGATAAGCGGTATTGAAAATGGATGGATGGATGGATGGAAATAAACACATTTTTTTAAAGAATATCCATAAATAAACAATCGCGGAGAATCAGTCATGTCAGCATATTTGGATGTGTGGAAAATTGTGGAGAAAATACAAAAGTAAACAGCAGCCCTGTCCGCCAAGTTGAGGTAGAGAGAATTAATAGCTTGAATCACACCTGGCTGAATCACAACAACCTGAAAGACTAGAGCCAGCAAACAGACCCCTATAGGAGAGGAGGGGTCATCACAAATTACTTTTTTCAACATGCTATATTCTACATTTTGAAGATTTTTTTTATAAATGCAATACCAGTGGTTCTCAACATTTTTTTCAGTGATGTACTTCCTGTGAAAACATTTTTCAGCTAAGTACCCCGTAACCAGCACAACGCATTTTTGGTAAAAGAAAAGATGTAATACACAGCGCTGTGCTATCAGTGTCTGATTTTATATTGAATACATAAAATTCAGTCTATAAACATACACTTATATTGTATTGAATATTTATTATATTTCTTAATCATTTTTAAATAATTTTTTAATTGGTGCTAATTTGAAATAGATTATTTTATTTATTCACGTCCCCCTATTGGAGAACCAGTGTGCTATACGCCGACCTTTTAATGGCTTTTTTCGTCATACAGTTTTATGACTTTTTAATGACATTTCCAGCACTTACTGGAGGACAGAGATGCAAACTAAACTACGCACACACAAAAATTCATTTATAAAAAAGCATATCATTTGAATGTGACAATGGCTAGTCGTGTAACAATGGTAGTGCTTTTCAGGTCCACCTCTCTCTTGTCCAGTCTGCTGCTCTTCCCTAAACACTTCAGGTGTTTTCTCTGAGAATAATAATACGTTTATAAAACCACATCAAAATTAAAATCTCCAACTCGTTCAAATCCACACTAACTAACCCAACCAACCGGCCACCAATCTTGTTTATCAGCAAGACATGTTTTAAGGCTCTGCATGCAAATGCACAGTGGATCCTGTCCTAAAACCCTAAGGACAGTTAATGGTGGAAACTCTGGTCCTGAAATAAGTCTCTCTGCTGATTGTGTTGGTGACACAGAGCCTCTCCTGACACTTGGAATTACACACACACACACACACACATATACTGTACACACACGCTGCAAAATACACAGAGGAGAGGGCTAGATGTACCTGAGAGTGTAAACACAGAGCAGCATAGATTAACATAAACCACAGCACTATATACACACATTCAAACAGAGGACACATGCTGGATTTACAGTAACACAGAGGCACAACGCTCATACTGTGGTTCTGTCACACTTTTACACACATACGGTCTTCAGCAGCGTTCAGAGCGAAGGGTCATGACACCACCTTGCAAGATACACAGAGCAGCTGATAGACATCTCAGTCTTGTGACATGGCGGATCACACTGGAACGGTAAGACTGCCTTTATTGGTTTACTTTTCATACTCTACACTTTACTAAAGTTGTCCGTAACAGTCTTGGGTTGTTGTGAACCATAAAGTTGCAGAAGAGTTAGATTATTTTATTCAGTGAATGGGGTGTTGTGCAGTGAGGAGTTACTGTATTTTCTATTACAACATGCAGACATACTTGGTATGGTTCTCATGAATGATCTGGCAACTAATGTATAGTACTTATGATGTTGTCTTTTCACAACTAGTTCAATGTTTGATGAATTACAATCAAACAAAAAAAGATGTTCTCCCTTACTGCTACTAAGTTCTCTTTTCGTGGTTTCTTTATGTGAACTTAAAATCCAAGATAGAAATAATATGGTGGAAATTAAAAAAAGTATGTACAGATGTTTCAACACTGCATTGAAATATTACTAATTAAAGGGTCAGTTCACCTAAATTACAAAAACTTTTGTCCTCCTCATATTTAGCCACATACTTATTTTTGGGGGGTTTATGCTTTGATCTAACGGTCTCTGAAGTGTCTATCTTCATCTCCAATACAATGGAGATTAATGCATTGTAGTTGTGGTCTAAGAGTCTTCAATCATCACTGCAGTTCTGTGAGGTTATACGTTGGCACGGCTGTGCTTGGAGATAAGTGGTAATGCTAAGATTCTAACATGCTTGCAATAATAATGCTTACTTGCTGTTTACTATACCTCTTACCTTCACCATCTTAGTTTAGCATGTTAACATAACATTAGTTAATATGCTCTAAATACAAAGTAGTGGGCAGCTGTGGCTCATGAGAATGTCATTAGTTTTGCAAGATTTTGGTCAATAATCAAAGTATTGGACAAATAAAAAAGTTGACCCAATGACAGGCTTAGAGGGGAATAAAACAGATCACCAAAGTTCTTACGATTTAGCTTAAGGGGAGCATATCTGTCCCATATGTCATGGCAAAGCTCATCAGTTGTTGAGATATGAGTCTTGACCAAACTGGTGCACTGACCGATGCAATAGATCAACATATAAAGAGACAATGTCTTTGTCACGCTGCGTGATCCAGACGACACAGTGTCGATAGTGTCCGGGTACTATTTCTTTGGTGAAAAGTAGTTCCAATAAAATTAAATTGCAGTATATTCTGTGGATTATTTAGAGCAAGAGGAATACTGTTCCTAAAAGGAGAGATGCGTGGTGCGGTGGAAGAATTGAATCAACCCAACATGGTTGAGTATGAGGTTCATCCTAGAGAAACTTGAGGAAATAAGCCTTTGACCCTTTGACCATTGTATTCAGTCAAAAAAGAACTTTGACTTGGGTAAAATCCATTTGATTCCACTCTCCGTGGCCCTCAGTACCCTCAGTCTCTTGAACATCTAGTTCCCATGCAGAGCCACGTCACATTTGGATGATTTGTGGTGCCACAGAGTCAGATTTCTCTCTGTGAAGTGTAGGGTTTAGTGAGTAATGATTGGCTCCTATCACCGAGTGGACAGAGAAGGAGATGAGAGGGATTATCATCATCAGACTCAGACGGATGGAGAACAAATAAATAAAACTGTTTTGAGTGTAAAGCAAGAGGCTGACAAGCACACAAAGGGAAGATAGTATGGAGTTTTCAAAGGATTGTAAGTGACACTAGATGAATTACTCTTTTTAAATGTGTAATTGACATCACAGTTGGAATACTGTAAGTCTATCAGGAGCATCATTCTCTGGCATTGTTGATTCTCCATCTTTGCTACATTAAAACATAACCAATTTGGGTGAAAACGAAACAGCTCAAAGTGACACAGGAGATGGAGAATCATATGTTGTGATGTTACTTTTTTGCAATATGTTGAGCCATGTCAAAGAGCATGGGAGCATGAGAGTCAGTCTGACCCAGCAGCCAAAGCAAGACAAGCAGGGAGGGAGGCGGACAGCAGGCAGGGGGTTTTCCCATGCAAGCCACGTTGTGGCACAGCTCTCACAATACTCTATAAATAAAGACTAGTAATGCATTTAAGACCTAAAACTATAAAAGTGTTTCGGGACGATAGTCATTGTCTCGTCCGATCTTGTAGGTTTGTGTGCTTTCCATTGTTGGTGTCTCATTGGACAGAAACGGTTTGTTCTCTTCACTGCCCAGAAAACACTGACTTTTGTTGTTGTGACATTTGCAATAAAAATATTTGGACTCCGATGTTAAAGTAAATTGTTGATATGACCTTAATTATGATTTCAGGCTCTGTGCTGTGTATTGAAGGTGCCACTGCTGGCCCTGCACTTTTTGAATGGTGTAAAAAATGTCTTTATTTTCTTTTTGCATATAGTTCATTCTGAAATCAACTTCAGCTCAAGCAGATCAGTAAAAAAATAAAGAAGCAGCCTGTCAATACAATCAAAGAAAATTACTTTAAATGTGTGGGTGGCTATTTTCTGTGCAGTGCAGTAACAAGCAGCGCAGTTAACCTATCGAGCTGATGTGGGTGGCTTTCGAGGGCAAGCTTTGTTTATGTATTTTGGTTTTGGGGGACTCTGGTGGGTTTCAGTGAAAGACTCTCTGTGTAGTTCCTTAATGTGCGGCTGCGTTGGAACATTCTCATTGAGGATTTGAGTACACGTGGCTTGAAAGCCTTGCAGTCAACACTTCATCAGTGAGTGAGGTCAACTCACTCACACTTCACTCAACATGTGTACACATATACACAAACACTCACTCACTGACACTCAATCACTCACTCTCTCTCTCTATCTCTTACACACACACACACACACACACACATACATACACACACACACACACACACACACACACACACACACACACTGACACAGTTTGGGCCTGCCTAACCAATCAGAGTGAAGTGGAGTCGGTCCCCCCAGAAGTGGGTGGGAGAGCTGTTGAAACAGAAGTCTCTTCTCAGGACACACAAAGTTTGCATTGGTGGTTTGGAGAACTGTTTCTGTTGAGAGCCTCTCTGCAATAATTTTACTTTTTATTCGTCCTGTTATTGTTTTGTTTTTTTCATTGAACTCTGGGTTCCATTAGGGCACCGCTTGAGTGTGGAATGGCTGAACTGGTACGAATCCGTAAGAAACGTCTGCAGATCCCCATCTCTAGGTAAGACAGGGTCAAGATTAGCACACATGATATCATAGCCAGATACCAACACGTCCAGCCATTCTGTGACTGCATGAATAAAGATGCTACATCTTTAAATGTAACATAAATGATCGTTGTTGGGTGCAGTAATGCTGTCTGGATAACATTCTGATGTAGGAGTTTTCTTGTTTCGCAGAAATGGAAATATGTGAGTCAAAAATACATCCTGTAGAGCAAAGTGATGAGTGATAATGCTCTGTGGATTTTCTGACTAATCAGAAAGTTCACTGCAAAGCCATGACCAAGAGTTTTATCTTTACCTTGAAAGATATCCTAATAAGAATATAGTTGACCGTTTATTGTTACACATTTCATGCATTCGTCAATATTTTCTCAGATTACACTTTGCAGCATGAGGGCAAACACTTGTGTGAAGTGGTTGTGTGAACACTCATCTTACTCATGCTTTTTCTGTGTGTGGAAAATGTGCTGCAGTGGTGATAGTCATGTGGTTTTGTTTTGGTTAACACAATAATGCATTTGTGTCTGCAGAGTTCAGAGCATGTAACATTGTTGGGTCTTTTGGGGCTATTTTATGCCATACATTCACACATTTCTCATGTCATGAAAGTCATTTTTTTGTTTAAATTAAATAGCAATTTTATGGCAGAATGAGATATGATCTGATATGGGTTCATGTTAGCTTTTTTTTTTTATAGATATATTTATTTTTTGATCTGTGCTGACAAAGCTTATATCATTCAAACTCTTCTACATTGCTGGGCACCTAGTGAAAATGACACTATGTGTAGATTCAACAAAGCCTGGGCCAAAGGAGGATTTGCCATGTCTCTTTATAAACATAGTTTCACAAGTGCACTTGAAGAGTAATTTCCTGTAAACGTCCTGTCTAGAGGCTCTTCTACTGTGAACGGCCGAAACAAAAAAGCCTGTTATCATGAAAGATTGCTGGAGATTGAAAGTGAGCGGTGGCATTCAGAAGCATTCTATTTTTATGACTCAACAGCTTTTGAAAGCCCCTGCCAGCGTGATAAACACTTGAAAAGCTGTGAGCGTCTCATCCCCAGGAGTTGGCTCAATGGTGCGGCGTGGCGTTGTTTGAAAACAATCCTCCTGGTCACGCTAGTGTACGCGTAGCACCACAAACATGTTGAGGAGAAATCATCTGTGGCACAAATGTGTTATCATAATCTGAATCTCTCTTTCAAATGGCTACAGAGAAAATACAAATCCAATCAAAGGAGAAAGATTCCCCGTCGATGAACTACAGATGATATTTGTCATCAGAGCTTTATGATGCTGTGAAAGCTTCTGGACGTATTACTGTAATGAGATTACATTAACACGCTGCAGATGGGAAACTCTGTCGGTAACATGGGCTCCAGCATTTGCTTTTCATCATGCTGCAAGAGATTAGTTCTGATCCAACAGTTATCTGTGCTAATTTGATTTAAAGTTTCAAATTGAGCAACATGTTCTCAGACAAGATCAGAATGTGGCCAAGACCTAAACTCTAAAAAAAACCACAATATTTCATGGAGCCCACTTTGATCATATGTGAGTTACATAAGACTTTGACCATGGGAATTGTTTCTCTCATGGAAAATTTGGCACTAATGATGCCCTTTTGCCACTTTGCTTACTTTGGACAGCTTGGCATTTAAATCACTTCCAAATGACTCTTTCCTTTCAGGAAGATTTCTCAACCCGTACCTCGTTTCACACACGCAAGACAATGACAAGCGCTTTAATATAAAGAGCTCTGTTCAGAAAGCAATTGTTTCACACAAAGTGTCCATATTTGAACAAACTGACCTTACTTTTGGAGCTATAACTTTTATTACTGTATCCAGTGTGATTTAAGGTGAAGACTTTGATGCCAAAGTCCTGTAACCTCAAACCATTTTCACACAACTATTACCTCTCGGCAATTGCTGTTTCGAGAGGTGAAAACAGCAGTTACAGCACCAAAAGCGCCAACTGCCATATTATTTTGCTTTTTAACATCCAAATAAATGACTGTGTTTTCTTTTAGGCTGAGGAGTATGCTCAAGCAGCTGGAGGAGAAAGATGTTGACTTTGAAGAAATCAAAAAGAATCTGGATTTTACAGCATCGTTACTGGAGGCAGTTTACCTCGATGGAACAAGGTGGAAGATAGTGGAATATTATGATGTTGACAATTTTTGCTTTCTTTGAGCTCTTTCAGTAAACAGTACTCATAGTAAAAGCCCAACATGGGCATAAAGGCCCCATAAAGGGACTGGAAGAAAGACTAGAACGATATCTAACTGTTACTGCATTTATGGAGATTATTTTTAGCATGCTCACAGAGGCCTGAAAGCCCAAACCAGTTCACAATATGCACAAAGTGGGGTACACCCTAGAAAGGTTGCCATCACAGGTTTAACACATTATGACCACCATTCACACTCACATAAATGAGCAATTTTGTGTCAACAATTTGGCTAACCTGCATGCCATGAGAAAACTGGCGCACCCAAAGGAAAATTGTGTAGGGGCTTTTTAAGGCGATTATCAAGAATTAAAGTTAGGCATAATTGAAGGGGTGGATGCTTTGAGTGACAGGTGGGTGCCATCTGAGGTCACTAGCAGCTAGCTAGTGACCTCAGATGCTAGTGGTCCGCCTCAACTCCACCAACGATCCACCTCTCTTTCCAATTTTAATTAGGCTGAGTTATACTGTGTTCACCACTGCCAAGATGGCGACGGCTGGAGTCACCCATTTTGAGCCTCACAACGGCTCTTCAGAAACCTATGGGTGACATTACCCATCAGAAACTATCTTCTTCATTTATACAGTCTATGAGTCTAACACACTACCTCACTGAGTTGTTCACGACTCCTTAAATCAGAGATATTCGGTACACTCACAATTAAAAGGTGTTAAATAGAGTGCATAATAAATAGGGAGGGATTTTGGACACAGCAACAGATTTACCTATAGAGCTTTAATCCAGTATTTTCCATTGTGTGTCATCTCAGGCAGTGTCTGGAGTCTGAGGACGACCTTCAGCAGATGCAGTCAGATGGCGTGCCTTCAGAGGTCACCGATTGGCTGGCTTCCACCTTCACCCAGAGGGTTCGGAGGCCTGTACGACGCCCAGATGAGAAGCCCAAGTTCCGCAGCATTGTGCATGCAGTGCAGGCTGGGATATTTGTGGAGCGGTACAATAACGTGTTCATTTGATCTTCTATTTATAAGGTCATACTTTTTTTAGAGAAGGCCTGCATGATTTGTCAGGATGTTTTATATGTTTTATTTATGAGACTTACAATAAAATAAGGAAAACTATAATATCATACTATAAAACTTGCATTGTAAATGATTGACTTCCACATCTGTCCTATAAATCTAATATAAGCTCATGCAGTGTTGTTACTCACATAGCCACAGAAAACACAGACAGTTGCGCTGGACTGTGAAACATTAGCCTCCTTTTCTCTTTAAAACATCCTTCCAAAGGGAACGGGGACTTTGTAGAATTTATATAAACAGCTCCTGAGACGAGTTAGCTGCACAGTGTCAACATCTGAACTTTAACTGAACTCAACATAAACACTGCATTATTTCAGGATGTTCAAGAGGGCCTACACAGTCGCCATGCCAGACGAACCTGCAGCGGTCGTAAACTGCCTCAGGGTAAACCTCCACTAATCATCAATCTCTCCACGCCTGAGTGTTTGTGCAATAAATCAGACATCACAAAAGGGATTGTATACACATCACAAGTATACACCAATAACCCATTTACTTTCCCTTCCTTCTCTTCAGGATGTTGACCGCTGGAGCTTTGACGTGTTTGCTTTGAACTCCACCAGTTCTGATCACGCACTACGAACTCTGTTCTTTGAGCTGATCACCAGATATGGCCTCAACAGCCGTTTTAAGGTATTTTAACTATGGATTTTGTTGCACAGTTTACATATTGTACTTCTCATACAATATGTTATGATAGACATGTAAGAACGTCAGTGCTTTGGATCACAAATGTTCCAGGAATATGATCATTCTTTCTCTTGTAACCTCATGCTATTGTGGGAAATGTGTGTTGTAACTGCAGATGTAATCAGGCATATGGGTTTTATTATTAATTTGGAACAACGGGTTGCCAGATTCTGTGTGCTAATCACATGCAGCATACCGTAAAGTCCTGTCAATTCACGATTTTATTACAACAGTCAGGCTGTTTTAGCTTTGTGAACATTGGATTTTAAAACTTGGTTGTGACTTGAATAATTATGTTACGCTCTTTGCAGATCCCTATCTCTTGTCTGACAGAGTTCCTGTCTGCATTGGAGAGAGGATACTGCAAACACACCAACCCCTACCACAGCCACGTTCATGCTGCTGATGTGACTCAGACGCTGCACTGCCTGCTTCTGCGCTCTGGACTCGTGGTACACCTGGCTCACTGCAATACAAATGATTTTGGTGCTGCGTCACATTTTTTTAAAAGACAAGGCTGGTGTTTTTGTATATCGTCCTAATTGTCTATATGTCTATTGAGTAGACCAAAACCAACAATGTGTTAAGCTGCCAGTAGGACTTGTTCCTACTGAAGGTATAAATCTTAAAAAATATGTAACAAATGTATAGTCATAAAAATTAAAAAAAAAAGACTATGCACTTTTCTAAAACAGCTGTCCACTCTCATTTTAGTCAGAATGTAAATTTGTCTATGAGGAAACACATCTCAGTCTAAGAATCATTCATATATATTTTACCTGCAAGCTTTATATCTGCATGTCACTATTGTCACTGTTCGCATGTTAGCATATGATATGACATCTAGCATGACTGCAGACTCTTATTAAAGTTTTGGGACAACAATGGATATCCATAAGCTGGATCAGGCTGTGGCTACACAGGTTATGCTTGTTAAAAGGAATCATTATTTGTTGGTTTGGTCTTTCATAGGTTTTGTTGATGATAAGGAAAATAAGCCTCATATTTTCATTCCAAGTGATTCCAGAATATAATAACTGTTCCTCTCAGAGTGCAATGTGTGACCCCTGCTATACATACAGTGTGTTTATATATATATATATATATATATATATATATATATCTATATATATATATATATATATATATATATCTGTTGTGTCCCTTGTGTCTATCAAGCACTGGCTGACAGAGCTTGAGGTGATGGCGTCACTATTTGCCGCGGCCATCCATGACTTTGAACACACAGGGACCACAAACAAATTTCACATCCACACAAAGTAAGCTCTTATTTTGAAACGTATTTTACTAACTCTGTCTTATAAAGCACTGGCTTATAGATTATACTGTATATGCTGCATCCTGTTTTGACATTTGTAAAATAGTAAGAGATCTCAGTGAATATAGGACTAGTAAGGTTGTGTTTCTTAGATGCAATTTTGGAAAAACCAGGCAAAGAGAGAGAGAGCACTAAAGCAAACACATCTTCACAGAGGGAGCGCAGTATTTTTAGAAGTCGATTTTCCACATAGGAGGGCTGAAGATTGCAGTCTCTTGGCACCCATCATCATCACCATGCTTTATTTTGGGAAAAATAATCGTCCACAAAAAGAACACGTCTTAGTTACAGAATCCAAAGCAAAACAGTATCTATCTTTAAGTCATACTTCACCCAAATGTAACATGTCAGTGTCCTGTAGGCTGAAATACTGTCTGTTTTAAATTAACTGTTGTTTCTTACTTCACGGAGAATATTGTCTGTGGTCAGATTAAATTCATGTTGGTAACAATTGATTCCATAAAAGTGTTCATGTATCAAATACAGCCATAGAAACATTTTAAACCTGTGTATAATGCTGCAGGACTAGACTCGATTGTATTTGAAGTTTCTATGTAAGTCTATATTTACCAAAATAGTCAAGGTACAAAGCTTTTATGACAGGGTTTTCTATGTGTTTGTTCCTGTAACTCTTTATTTTATGGGTAGTATAGTTTCCTATATTTTCCTAAAAGGAACTAATAAATGATTGTAAATTAATTTGAAAGTTCCTCAAAATGACCACTACATTTGGTGGTAATTACACAATAACAGGACAGTGTTCAATTGGTACATTTTCAATAAACTTGTTATTTATCATTAATTGCTTCCATAAATCGTTTAGTCAGTGTACAGCTGCTCAGCTGACATTTAAAATGTATATACAGGCAAGCATGCATGTTCTCAGAAAGAAAGAAAAAGTTTCAGATTGCAAATTAATGACAACATTTATTTCAGTTTGAATTCCTTGAATTAAATTCCTCTCAAAATCATGGATTTCTTATAAACTAAACAAGTCAAGATGAGATTTGGAGTTAATAGCAAATATTTATATTACATAATATTATTATATTATATATTGTATATTAATGTTTTACAGTTCTGCAGAGTAGGATGCAGTGGAAGTGTACTGTAGATGTCTCTCACAGTAAAGGACATGCTCTCGGCAGTGCTTATGTCTAACCAATGCCATATTGCCACAGAAGACAAAACTGACTAATTTCTTAATTTCTTTCTTTCATTTCCAGTATAATAACACCCAAATTATATTGTCTTTACCAGGACACTATATATCCCTCAGAAATTAAAAGTATTTTGAAATTCTGGATCCGTACAATAAAATGTTACTTGAATTTTTAGTTTTTTGAACATGACATGTTATAATTATTTTTAAAAACATTGTAACCATCATGAAGTCAAGCTGACTGTGGCTTTTCTCTCTTTGAAGAATGAATCAAAAATGTTAATGGTTTTCTTTGAAGACATGTTTTATTTTATGTTTGGTTAATCACAAAATAATCACTAATTGGAAATCTTTTCACAATGTATTTTGTTACCCATCTAATAATGTAGATTATGCAAATAAATGGACACAAGATGTCTGCTTGAGAAATTAGTTAATTAGCTTGCTACACTCATTACTACCACATGGTGCCTGTTTTTATCACATCCTACTCTCTCATCCGCACTTTAAATTCATCATTACAGTCATTGTGCTTAAATGACTCTTTGAGGACTCTCTTTTTATCTCATTCTCACCTCCTCCTTGCTTCACCACAACATAATTGTACAACTAAACTTCAATGCATTTTCACACTTTCTCTTCTCTGTGCTGATCTCCTCCTCTCTTGCTCTTTCACTGTCTGTCTGCCAGGTCAGAGTTTGCATTGATCTACAATGATCGGTCAATACAAGAAAGCCATCACCTGAGTGCAGCGTTTCGCCTTCTGCAGGACGACCAAATGAACATCTTCACTAATTTGACGAGAGAGGAATGGATGTAAGATGACTATGTTTTAGCTATCTTCGGACGACTGTGGGTCAGTGGTTAGCAGGTCCGTCTTTCAATCAGTGGTTCAATCCCCTAGCCCTAGTCGATGTGTCCTTGAGCAAGACATTTAACCCTGAATTGCTGTGTCTACGGTGTATGAATGTAAGTCGCTTTGGATAAAAGTGTCAGCTAAATGTAATGTAATCTTAAATTTCGTTGTTTCAGTTAGAGAAACTTTATGAAAAATAGTTACTCAGACTTGGAAAAAATCTGAGCAGCTAGAAGGTCGCTGTGGGGAGATCTAAACCCCTGAATAACGGAAAAGTAAACATAAAATAGTTTAAGGGGACATTTCATTAAAATTTCACCTGCAGAACAATTCTGTCCCCACTTGGTGCCTCAGGCCATGTGAAAGGGGCTTGCCAGAAAGGGGACAGACAGGGATTGCTCAAGGACATATATCTGTCCCACATTATTTGTCCTTAAATGAGACTTTTAGTCCTTACCGGCGACAAGGCCGCTCCTCTAGCTGACCCTGACCTCTGACATCCTGAGATCAAATTTCTCATTCAGAAATCAATAATAGATCACGTTACTATTTCTGTTTGATAAATCATCCAATAAACAGAAATATAATAGTGATTGAGTCACTGCGTACTTCCTCTGTCTGCAATTATCTATCAATCAGAGATGTCATCAGTGAGCTAAGATTATTGTACTTCGTCATTCACCTTAACAATGTGATATGTAATCCACATGAACAATTAAAAGAGACAATAGTCATCTATGGTTGATGGATATTGGCATCAACTCCCTTGCTCTCAGCGTGTGTGTAAACAATTTACTCCTGCACTGAAACTTAGTTTGTGAAGAGAAAATATTCAAACTGTTATAAAATGTATAATCATGGAAGCTGATGCATCATTTATCAAACATACATCATGTGACTGTTTTATTAATGGCAGCACTCTGCAGATATCTGCAGACAAACACCGGCAGCATACTGTTGTGGGCTTTTTGTCGCAGTCAGCATTACCGTGGTAACAATTAAAATCTATCAGGAGACTTACCCCACGAAGCCTCCTGTTTATATGTACAGTTACTTCCTATAGTGCACTGTCAACTAGTAAACTGTGTCTTTGTGTGCGTTTGTTTCCAGGGAGCTGCGGTCACTAGTGGTAGAGATGGTGCTGGCCACAGACATGTCCTCCCACTTACTGCAAGTCAAAGGGATGAAATCCTGCCTACAACAACACGAAAGGTAACACTAATAAACTGTGCTGTTTGTTCACACTGTGGTGCATAAACCAAGGTCATGAAATAAACTCTGATTTAGATGATTCCTGCCAAAAAGAGGTTGACAGGCAAATTAGTGTCACGCCATGCAGCTGGTGTCAAGTCTGCTTTTTTCAGATATGTCTGAGATGCATAACACAACAGCAAAAACAAGAAGCGCATAATGCTTTTTCAACAGGATTGACAAGCCAAAAGCTCTATCTCTGTTACTCCACACGGCTGACATAAGCCACCCATCCAAGCCGTGGGCACTGCACTCTCGCTGGACCAGAGCCCTGATGGAGGAGTTCTTCAGGCAGGTATGAACCCTAAAAATAAACCTGAACTGATGGTGTGACTCTTTCTCTACTTCTCTTATCTCATTCTGTTAGCTTATCCACTTTGACTCAGTCGTGGACAAAGTATTAAGTGATAATTGACTTGGTCAAATTGGAGAAAATCTTCTAGAATGACTTTTTTAGTTATTTTGTTGTTGTTGCCTCATGTTTTTGTTTATACTTTCAAGTTTCACTGTGAGTGGATGTCAGATCGTATGTGTAACATTTTCACTGAAGCATTCTTGTATGTCCTACTATACATCTGTATTTCTCTGAAGAGTTTGATCTGTTGTTATCTTGGCATGATCGATCAGACAAATGGTTGGACAACTAATAACAGCTTTACAGTTTTCTAAATACTCAACTGAGTCTAAATAGGAGTGTGAAACCTTCAAAGAAATGTATTCAGACTTAAATAAAGAAAACACAGCAGAGACAGTCAGAGAGGAAAGACTCTTTGAACGGTTTACTGCTTGAAGCCACGTTAGACCTTACAAACTAAGATTTTTATGTCTCAAGAAAAATCCTCTGAGAAAATCTAATGCGCCAGATATCAACCAGACTATTTGATCTTGTTGAAAGGGTGATGATACCTTTCGAAACTCACAAGCTTCCTGGGCCCCTAATATACAAGCTAATGATAAGCATCAGCATCATCATCACCATCATCATCATCATCATCATCATTTTAAGTCATGTGAAGAATTTGTAAGCCAATGTAAAAAAACTGACGATTATGTCAGATATATTTGTGTTATTGTTATCCTATGGGCTACACTATAATCAAAATGTATTTATTGAGGAAAGAAAACAGTCATGGGGAACATGTTGACCATAGTAAAAGCTTTGTAACTCAAAAGTACATCAGGACCTGGGACATTGAAATTTGCCTTTTATAGCCGACTCTAAGTCACATGTATTTTGTGGCATTCTGTTCGAAGATGGTCCCATGTGCCGACCTTTGTGAGGTGTAGCCTTGTAGTTTGGGTTGGAGAGCTGCGAAAAGAAGAAAGCTGCAATCCACCAGACACCAATCATGAGTCACCTCCTGAAGCTCATGTCGTCTGCTGATAGTGCACCCTGCCTCGTTCCAGGAGCTGTAAACACCATCAGTAATACATATATATATATTATATATATCTTTGTGCAAAAAAGAATAATCTTAGCCTCGTTATTGTGGTTACTTAATTATTTATATCTGTTGGGCTGCATTCACACAAGATCCGGCATTGCAGTTTGACAGTGTTTGCCGTTGTGTCACTCCTAATAGCCCATTTAGGCCAAGCCACTGCAAAATGTTTGATGATTTAGTTCCATTATGGCAGGGTTGTACAGATCATTTTGCATGTCGAGAAAGATGCATTGGGTTGTAAGTGTAAGACTGAAAATATCAAATTAGAAAGACAACAGACTCAAAAGTCACATTAGTGACATGACTTGCAAAATGATCAACTGACAAACATAATATGTGTAATTCATGGTTCTACTCAAACGGGATCCAAATATAAGTATTTAGCCGTTGACGACCGTACAGATATTTTCCAAAATATGGTGAAATGGGTACAGATGGCACAAACGTTGGTGTTTACGTTCTATTGTCTGGCGAGGTCATTCATGTGACCATGACCTAGCATGTGATTGGATGAGCCCCCTAACGTGATGATGTGGAAATGTGGAAATAAATTGTTGTTTGTTAAGGTAATTCAACATACTTACTCACACAAGTAAAATCAAATATTATTTTTGGTGAGCTAAAGAAGCCTCTCGGGCTTGTAAAGCTGCCAGAAACCAATATTCCACGTAAATTCATGCAATTCCTGAGAGTTTTCTGGGCTGCCTTTCAAATTCCTGTGAATAGACGTTAACCCCCACTTGCACGGCAAGTTAAAGAGCTGCTTACTGACAACAACAAAAAACACCTTTCAGGCAGTGAAGAAAACTGTCAATCTCATGTTCGCACAACCTCAAATGCCATGATGTTTACACAAATGCCAGATGGCATAGGCTGGTATTAAGAGGCTGGTACTTTGACTGAGTGGATTTCCTGTACATGCAGCAATACGTTTCTATGTCATCCTCTCCTCTATATTCACTGCTTAGACCTGGACTGGAATAAATAGAATAGAGGTTTGGAAAATAAGATGTGAGAAACCTCTCTCTGAAAAAGCCTGTTAATGTTTGTTGTGTTACTTTAAAAAAAAAAAAAATGAAAAGCTTTGAGGTGGCTTGAGTGGTGTTGCAGTCAAATAACCTTTAAAAAGTTATTTTCAGGGGACGTGTGGGATGTTGTTCAAAATATTTCTTCTCTCTCATTCTATCTTTGTGAGGGTGATAGAGAGGCAGAGCTCGTCCTTCCCTTCTCTCCTCTGTGTGATCGAAAAGCACCCTGGTCGCGGAGTCTCAGATCGTATGTCTCACAAAACGCTCTCCAAAACCTCTCTCAGTCCTCTCTCACTGATATTCAGAATTAATTCTCATCCACACTAATGTTGGTTAACATTATTAACATGTTTTCACATGTTAATAAGGCAACTTTTTTTTTTACAGGTTTCATAGACTTCATTGTGTATCCTACATTCTCTCTGCTGACGGACATGGCTGAAAAAGATTGTCATTCCTTTGGTGGAGGAGAACCCAGGTCCCCTAGACCCCTGCAACAGACACAGGTACCACACTAAGAAGGCTTGTACCCTTGTTGGAAAATGTACGTTGTACTCAGACGGCAACTTCCGGGTTTGAGAGAAGTCAATGCAGAACAATTACCATATTTCTTACTTAATTTATTATCTCAGTAAATATTGTAAACATGACTTTATCTCAGGTCTCAATTGCTAGATTAAAGCATGTTCAATACAGCAT
The DNA here is from genome assembly GCF_009769545.1 of Cyclopterus lumpus. NCBI lineage: Eukaryota > Metazoa > Chordata > Actinopteri > Perciformes > Cyclopteridae > Cyclopterus > Cyclopterus lumpus. The sequence continues at coordinate 18,294,265 of NC_046970.1, read as the reverse complement.
GATGTTCATTTAGTAATGATGGTCCCATTTAGAGTAACATAGATTAGGGTATACTTTACGGCATGCTCTCCGTGTTTTTGTCGAAGAGGTTTAAACCCTTTCACAGTGCATTCTGACATGGTGACTGTCCATGGCTCTGTCCAAAAAAGGTTTTAAAAAAACCCTGCCAGCACCTCTAAAGATCACTAAGTGGGCAACTGTGGATCTGTGGTGAGCAGGGTCGTCCTTCAATCAGAGGATCGGTGGTTCGATCCCCGGCTTAGCTAGCCCATGTCAATGTGTCCTTGGGCAAGACACTCAACCCCCAAATTGCTCCGTAGCGGTGTCTACGGTGTGTGTGAATGTGTGTGAATGTTAGTCCTGATGGGCAGGTGGAACCTTAGCCCCTCCCATCAGTGTATGAATGGGTGTGAATGGGTGACTAGAAAGCACTATACAAGTACAGGTCCATTTACTACTAAGAACATGGAAGTTTACAGGTGGTTATGGTTCAGTATTTCTCTGTCATGTACAATGACTTGCTGGTAATGTTTTATTATACCATCCGATGAAGCTAGGTTAGCTTTTTCCCTGCTTCCAGTGATGTGCTAAGTTAAGCTAATTGTCTTCTGCTGGTAGCTTCTTGTTTAACAGACGTATATTAATGTTCTCATCTAACTCTCAGCAAGACCATAAATAAGTGTAATTTCCTAAAATGTCAAAATGTTCCTTAAAGAGGCATTTAGATCTTTAAAGGTCCAGTGTGTAGGATTTGGCGGCATTGCAACCAACTAGGCAGATGCGAAAACGTGAATGTGTAGAAACGAGAAAAGAGGAATACGTATATAATTATGTAGATACAAACTGCTCATTCTAAGGTAATGGAAATACAACACTCATTTTCAAATGGTTAAAGCTATTTCGTAAATTTTACAATTTCCTCAATGCTACAGACATTACCATTAAATAAAGACAAACATGTTATAGTTTTACTCACAATTATCTAAACAAGAAAGAAAGAAAGGTGAATATAGGTGAAACTGGAAGATGAAATAGCAATATCTATGAGAGCACTGTTATTTCCCAACAGTAATCTGTGGAAGGAGAGCTCCAGAGGTCTGCAGTGGAGTCTCGCTCACATCACAGCTGAGCTGGTGAGCTTCCGCTCCACTTGGACACGACACACTGAAGACAACAAGATCAAATGGAAGGAAAGTGGCTCCAATGGTATGTTTGTATATTCATTATCAGACATTATCGCAATTTACTTAAACATAATGCTATGTTCAGGTGAAATACTGAAGTAATAAACAACATATCTTAATTATATTCATATCGTTAATTTATCGTTTCAATTATATCTAATTTACAGCAGGGTTCACCACAATACAATCCTGAGAAATGGTTGTAATTTCCGCTGCCCTCTTTTGCAACAATTCAGAATTAAAATGATCACTATTGAAAAGTTTGACAACATCCGCTAACAGAATCAAATATATTTGTTCTAGATGTGTGACTGCTTTATGGAGCCTCTCTGCTCCATAAATGTGCTTTGTCTCCCTGATTTGATTTGTTATCTGCTATAATTTCACAGTGATCTCATGAGGGGATTAACAGATACAGATATTGTTTCCCATTCAGTTTCCCATTCATTTCCAATGCTTTTTTCCAATCTCCTGTATCCTCCATGGATTTTCAGACCCCAGTTGTGACAAAAGGGCAGAGACCCAGACGAGAGGAGCTGTCAGAAAAATCCTTGCCAGACCCCACGACATATTCAAAACAGTAGACTTCATTTATTATGTGCTTTAAAAAAGAAATATATATCTTCAAAGGTTAACTACGGGTTAATGCTGAGTCACTGTTTGTAACAAAAGCACAGTTACCTTCTTATTCGGTGATTGTGGGAGCTACGAGGAAGGGAGGTTAAAGGTTAAGTTCATCTTCCCAAGGTAAGATGAAGTACATGCACAAGTGTCCCCATGTCTTATTTTAAGGGTAGTATACTCTGATGATTTAAATGCAAAGTGTACATGCTGGCCATGTATGTGCATGTTATTAATTTAATTTGCCACCTAAACATTGTAAGGACATTTTACACTTACAGTACTAGTTTTACCTGGACACAAGTCATTTATTGTATAAAACAATACAAACAATAAACGTTGACAATATGTAAATGTTTGTCATATGATTCATTATAAGGCTGCCTTGTTATGGTGAGAATATTGTGCATTGTTGTTTTTAATGAACACATTTAAAAGGATTTAACTGCAAGGTAAGACCCTCCCCTTTGATTGAATTGAATCTGCTACCTTGCATTAATTTAAAAATTATTGTATTCAGTTACCCGTCTGCTAAATTAATTTCAAAAGATTCAGTGGTTTATTTAGAAGATACAAGTAGATTGTTGTGGACATTTTTAAATGAAAGGAGACCATCCTAAATGTTTTCTTACAGGCAATCTTTTTTTAAAACCAGTTGCAACAATTCAGTCAAACTAAAACAGTTTGAATCTAATGAAGGTGCTAAATGTGAAAATAAGAGCATTGATGTAGCACTAAACAACTACCAGTATTTGTTTTATAGAAATATAGCGCAGAAGAGCATAATCCCGAACAGAGAATTAATTAACTCTCCCGAGCTTCTCTGTGCCTCACATATGCTCCGTTTGAGTGTGCGTGTTTCTGCACATACGGTGGCTCCCGATGAAGACGCAGCATCGCCACAGAGGCACGCTGCAACAACAGCAACTTAGGTCTTTTACTCTCAGGAAATCCTGCAGCATATCCACCTGCAACATGGTTTTGTAGCAGAAACTGAGCGATCAAATAGAAGTGATCGCTCTCACGCATGCACTTGGAAGTGTCAGTAGATGTCACATGCAGCTTGTCAAGTCGAACTGAGATCCCAGAAGAGCTGCCCTGAGTGAAAGGCATATATACTGGACTATACGATCTAAGAGTTGATTTTGCATTTGTGTATTGTGACTTAATAAAACATAAGGTAATGTGTAATGTTAGTCGTGTGTGTGTGTGTGTGTGTGTGGGGAGGGGGGGGGGGGGGGGGGGGGGGTTAACTTGTTCTGCAGATGATTGTGCACAGAGTGTGTTTTGGGAAAGGGAACTGTTATGGCTAGCGAAGCCTCTAACTTCATGAGACTTGGCCAACCTAATTCCCTCTCCACACTAACACCCACTATCAATTGTTTATACACTTCAGGGACACTTTGTCCTTGTCTGCACATGAGGTACCGGCCTTTCATCTGAGAGAGTGTATCCTGTCAAAATGTGTGTGTGTTAAACGGTAATGAAGAAATTATGTCATTGAGCAACTGGGTGTGAGGGCACAACTGAGGGAAATAAGAAGAGAGGACTCGAGACATCGACAGGGATTACGACGCGGAACACTGTCCGGTACTCAGCTGAGGACCATAGAACATCGTATGGGACATTATCGGAGAACTGCTCACGGATCAGCGAGACTTTGGTAGACGGAGATTCTTATCTCCACATGCCGATATAGGGTCAATAAGAACACTGTTTTCCTGTGACCTGGTACGGAGCCAAGTGGATCACAGACGGAGCTTCTTTTCCCTCGCCAGTTGACAGCTGAGGACGCTGGGACATTGTCCAGGACAAGCATTGGAGAACTTCGTCTCTGCTCACGAATCAGAGGACCCCGAACGTGGACAGGAATTGTCTGATGAAGATTTTTATCCCCTGCTTCCCACAAAGGATTAAGGAGGACACTGTTTTCTGCGATTTTGTACAGAGTTAAGAGGATCGCTGACAGGCTTATTTTTCCTCGGCAGGAGGAGGCAGGTGTTTACACCAGGGCCCGGTGAAGGCATCTCCTCCTACCTCTCAAAGGATTAATTTCACAAAAAGGAACTTTGTCCCGGTCCTCGGCTCATTCAGAAATGTATATTATGATCAAGCTGTAATGTAATCGATCTAAGTGAATATAATTGAGCTGTTGCTTTGCCCTGCTAATTATCCTGCAATAAATATATAATCTGCATTTAAAGCATGTAGTCCTGAAAGTTTATCATATGAATGTAGTGAAGTGTTCTCATGGTTGGTTAAAAGTTAAGTTCTACTGTGTGTCTAAAATCAATATAGTTCTGAACGGTTATTCTAGTGCCATAGTCCACTAAACAGACCCTTAGAGCTTATAGCTATTAAAACCAAAACTGCACCTTACCAAGAGCCAAGCTCCATAAGAGGAACATTGCCATTAACTGACGCTGAATTCGGGCCAAGAGGGCCTTGAAGTGTAGTTGTGAGTGAAATGGAAGCAGGGAAGACGTCAGGAGGGACGGCAGTGAGACAGTCAGGCGAGTTTCCTGGACCAACAGCTTAAACAGATTCTCCAAACCATCTACGGAGATCCAGACCCTTTGAACGAAGAGCTGGTAAATTAGATAGCCCGTGTGAGGGGCTCATCTCTCGGATCTAACAAGCTTAAATTACCAATTTATTCAAAATCCCAACAGTCTTGCCTATGAAAAATGTAAGTGTTTTTATGCTCCTTGCTCCGAGTACATTGAATTATTTATTTGCAGAGTGCCTATTTTTAGTATGTAGTCAACCTCTACTAAACACGTGCACATGTGCAAGTGATGTCAAAGTTAACTTGAAGTTTTTGGAGACTTTCCCTAAAATATCTCTTTTTTGATGTTTTATTAGTGAATCCTTGTTTACGTGCTTTGGACATTAAAGACTTTGTTTGAGCAGATATCATGATGAGTCTGTCAAATGTACTTTGACTTGATTGGATGCAAAATTTGCAGATAAGTAGGAAAGAAAAACACAAATCCACCAATTTAAAACATTTTATTGTATCAAACAAATTTAAATTACAGATGTAATCATCAATCAATTTAAGTAAAATTGGAACAAAACTTCCCAGATGAAATCCATGTAAAGTACACTATTTACCATTGAAAAACAGAACAAACATTACATGGTCCATACATATACTGCAGAAGAAGAAAACAAAAGCCTGCAAAGGAATGTTTTCATTATCTTTCTTGTTCATTGTGGTCATTGTTATTGTCAATACCAGGGTGGCTTTAGTTTACTGTTTCAGTCTGTTTCATGTTGTTTTAGGCATGTCAAGTATTAATGTGTGTCATGAAAAGATTGTCACATAATCTACATAATAATGCCACTTGAGTGATACAAATAACAGATGTAATAACATTTAAGAGTGAGCTGACAACTTTATGATGGCCTTCTTTCCTACAAAACTAAAATGAAAAGAGAATGCCAGTGATTAACATTGGTGTCTGATTGATGTTTGATTATACATTGAAATATGTTCCCCCATGCAAATTAAAGCACAGTAGACAAACGTCACTGTACATTCAATGCTTAACAGTTTTTTATTAACAGCATTTAGATTCCAGAAAAGCATTTAAAGAAAATTAGGGCACAATTTGTACATTTTAGTTATTAGTGTATTACTGTAACCAGACATATCATTGTTGTTAATTAGGATATTAGCATGAATTATTTCCTACTTTGAAGTCCACATTTAATCATCCCTTTATGCAGTCCAATTTTTTTTTTTTAAGTGTTTAAAAAGTTATCCTTATTATTAAAAGGAAGAAAATATCAGAAATATTCAATTTCCTCTCAGAAGCTAGGGGTGTGTCTGCGTTTGATTGACAGCAGCTAGTAGGTTTTAGTAGTAAAAAAAGATGTACATGGTAACCTCCACGTCATGAGCATTTGCAGGTACGTTTAGGTGCTGTTGCACAGCAGCTAATTAGTTATAAACCTGCAATCTGACTTTGCCAGAGCAACTTTCCCCTCTGAATGTTTGTTTGCTTATCCAGCAAGCTACATTGCAGGCAAGGACGTGTATTCACGTTTATGAGTTATGCAGGAAAGCTGATGTGGGTTGTTGTTTAAAGTTTGGGCTCATGTTGTGTTGCAGGCTTTGCTCTGGCCGTTTGAATGATGAGGTTACTGCTTTATGCAAATATTATATAAAATGAAGACCAGATATATTGCATTTTTAAATTGCATTCATAAAAAGTTCTCCCTTTTGGTTTCTGTTTTTTTTTTTCTTCTTCTTTTCGTTCAAGCACAAGTCAAGTAATTTGGTCAGCAGATATGTGATGCTGTTAGGGCCACAACTAGCGATTCTTTCAGCAAAGAATCTGATTATTTTCCTGATGAATTATTGAATCGATTTGTTTATAAAATGTCTGAAAACAGGTAAAAATGTCCCTCAGAGATTCCCCGAGTTCGAGATGATGTTTTCAAATGTCTTGTTTTTGTCCAGACCAAGAGACGAAAATATTTAATTTATAATAGTAGACTACGAAAGAGACCAAAGCAATTCTCACACTGGTGAAACTGGCAAACCAGAGAAATACGGAATTATTCTGAAAATATTAAAATATTTGCCAATATATTTTCTGTAAATCATTACATTGATGAATTAATCATTGACTAACATTGCAGCTCTACATGATGTACATAACATAATAGTTTTATTGTACTTTAAATAATACATGGTAGCTGTCCAATCCAGTAACTACTACAGTCCCTGTTATTATGAGGTACAAATACATTTTTATTGCTTTGAGATGGAACAACACTTGAAGGAGTCATGGCACATTAATGATAAAAACTGTCTAAAAGGATTGTAGATATAATATGTGTTGCCTTAGAACAGTAAAGGGGACATTGTGCATGTTGCCTAAGTGGTGGTAGTTTATGAAAAGATATTCTCTCTTCCCATTAACTAGATAGTAACTCCCACTCTGGTTCATACATACAGTAAGCTAGTTCTAGTTTGGCCTATCATCAGAGTTAAATAATTCTCCCAGGATGTAAATAGTGTAGAAAACCTTTGTTCTTGTTCTCGGGGTGGTACCTAAGGCCTGACTGTAGAAGAACTTAGATGCCCTGATGTATCTAAAAAGTGAATTTGCAGACCAATCTTCTGTCATTGTGTTGGGCTGGCTGAGAAGACTGAGCAGCGTTGCGTTTCAGAAGACCGCTCTATTTGTCTTTCTTCAGGGCTGGATTTCTTTGTCTTTTCCTCTGCCGGCTGACTAGCACTGGATGTTGCTGCTTTTGTGTCTGAAAAATATAAACATAACATACTGAGGCACGATAAAAGAAAAGGGAAGAGGCTGACTCAGAAGGCTTTGATGAAAAGAATAATTGGAAGCACTATCGTTCCACCATAGATGGTTGTGTCTCCAAATGGAGTGAGTCAGTTTTCAGTTGCTTGGTGTTTAACTACATAGAAACAAATACATATATTATTAGGGGTTCAAGCTCGAAGCATTCAAGCTCTTAACAAACCAATGCAGTGTTCATGTGGCTGTAATAAATGGCATTTTAGGAGGGCAATGTCTTGTTTTTGACTCGGTCATAACCAGAAATTCTAACACAAGTGTAATGGGGATAGGACATTTATCAAACAGTGTGTTTATCTGCTTGTCGACTAAAATTGTTAGTATGTCCAGCTAAGTAGCTTATAGTAAGCTAGTTACTGCAAGCACATTAATAACTAACAAAATGATATTGTTGGGATACTAGTTAACATTAGAGAAAGCTGAAATTAAAAGAATGAATGAATAACTGGGAGGATGCGACTCAAGCAATAGTCGAGACACAATCTGCAAAAGAGAAGACGGACCATAAAAAACACTCCATACACGATTGTACGGTCTTACAATCGTCTTACCTCACAAATGATCTTGGGACATTTTTTACTTTTTGATGCGTCTTATATCAATGTGTGCATTCAATATTGTGTCTGAACCCACATTCAAACATCATAAGTCATGATTGAACAATTATGCCTGTGTTTTTTTTTTGTTTTTTTTTAATATTAATATATATATATATATATATATATATATATATATACATACATACATACATGTATATATATATATATATATATATATATATATATATATATATACATACATATATATATATATATATATATATATATACACACACACACACACACACTTTTATTTAATTTTTTACACAAAGTTTTCTGTTGTAACAAACTGCATTTTCTTAATGAATGTGTCCACAGATTAAATGTAGTGAGAGAATTTAAGAAATGAAGAAACAAACAAACAAAATAAAATCTACAAGTAATGACAGGACACAGTCTCCATTCAGCCCCACAAACACATGTTTTCGCACATATGAGCTGCCTCCGTGAAGTGTGGATCAAAGCCACTTCACAGATGATTGTTGACAAGCCATGGTTACATGACACAGAGTCAAGCCTGTTGAAAGGGAAAATATTTCTGTGTAACCACGGCTCCTTTGACTCTACCTGGTTGTGCTTTGTTTTGTTGCGATGAGGGATCTGCTACATTGGCAACGCTGGAACAATCCTCCTCCTCCTTGGAGAGGGGGCACTCGAGTCCTCCACCAGCTTCTAATAGACTCTCCCTTGAGAACTCTGCAGGGGGCAGAGAGACAAATGGAGGTTGGGCTGAAGGAGAAGTAGAGAAGAAACAATACACTTTCCATCACACAGATAAAGTACTTTATTCATGGTTTACTTATGTTAGATTACAGAACTTCACCACCTTGTCATTAATCAATGTCATCTGACATTTACAGCTGCATGTTTTCTAGTAACACTGCTTGAATTCAAAAGGCTGATCTTAAGGTGAAGCCTACCTCAACTGACTTATGTTAACCAAATGTGACGCCCACCAATGTGTGTGCACATGTGTGTTAATGTGTTTTGTTTGTATTACAAATATTATATTACATATTGTTTGTATTGACAAACAATATGTTTTCAAAGTGAATAGCTTAAGTTTATAAAGTACTGAAATGCTTTAGTTTTGTATGGATTGTACATTCCACCCTGCAGCCAGCAGGGGGCAGGGTGGAGCTCTATTTTGCGTTAAGCAGACTTTACGACAGTAGAATGGTTTACGAGCAGAACGTTGCGAGTGACGTCCCCTCATTCTGCGCAGCGTGGCGCGATGACCAGACGTGAATTTGCTTGGTGTCATCTGTGTGTCCTGTTTGCAGGTGGTTGAGTAAAGAATGAGACGTGAATAAGTTTGTTTGGGTGCAGTTACTGTTTCAGCAGCTAGGAGATGGATGTCTGTAAATGTATAAATATAAGTTTGTGTGGATGTATAGTTTTGATTAGCCGGTGTGCCGCGCTAGCTAAAATGGCACCACACCATCACGGCCATTGACTGTATTATTGGTTCAGTAAACATTTAATGAGTAATATTGTTATATTGAGGAAGATTGTTAATATGTTTTGTACTTATGTATTTGAATATGGAAATAAATGGATTCTGCGCAGGGTGGCGCGATGACCAGACGTGAATGTGCTTGGTGTCATCTGTGTGTCCCGTTTGCAGAATCATATCATCTGGCTACTCGGTACAAACCCTGGTACCTGTAACAGATTTGTGGGGGCTCGTCCGGGATCAGCACCACCGGAAGGCTGGAAGCTGATCTAGTGATACATGAAATTTGGGACCAGAGCTTGGCTGAGCTGCAATCCATGAAAGCTGTGGGAGAAAAGAGACGGATGTGGGTGTAGACTGGTGAGCTGAAGCAGGGACGGAGTTGCTGAGCTGGGGAACCGCACGTGAGGAAAAGAGAAAGCGCTACGATGTCGGACAGTGAGAGGAAGAGCCTTAGGAAGAGCCTACTCACTTTGTCAGCGGATGAACTCTTTCACATTGCCAAAATGGTGGGACCAGAGCCAGGCCAGGACAAGTCTGTGCTAAGAGAGGAAGATCTCGAGGGTTGCTTTGAATACATCAGCTCTTTCATGCACAGTGAGTGTCTTCTTGAGTTAGAGGACAACGGTATGGTTGATTTGTTGATGTTGAAGGACACTGTCGATAATGTTATTAAGAATCAGGATGTGGTACTTTTTGACAGAACATATAATGATGATGCCAATGTTCATGACACACCCACTATTGACCAACCCACTGACACTACTCATGCTGCAACTATTTCAGCTAGGTTAACTCACTTTAGTGACAGACAACACAACTGCAGGGAACACAAACCACACTGTTCCAGTAGTTAAAAACACCAGAGATGCTATAGCTAGTACAGTTGGGCCCACACCAAATAGTGAACTACAGAGAATGCTACAAAGTTATGAGGAGCTTAGCAAGAAACTTATGCAGTGTATTACCACACCTACTACTCAGTCAGCTGCACATGACAGAGAGACGTTACCCCGGAGTGACCAGTGTAAACCCAATACACTCCAACCATGTGAGAAGGTGGTCTCCATCAGAGAACTCTCATACCGCCACCGTAGAGAATTCAAAATACAAGGAGGTCAAATTGGTGATCACACCTCAGACATCACCTACAGCAATGTGTGCAAACAGATCGATGACGGAATAGAAGAGGACTTCAGTGACTCAGAAATAGTACGAGCTGTGCTAAGGATCATCAAACCAGGCTTCAAAGATATGTTGATGAGTAAAGATGATGTGACTGTGGTGGAACTTAAAGGATTCTTACAGTCCCATTTAAGAGAAAAGAATAGCACTGAACTATTTCAGGAGTTAATGTGCACCAAACGACAATGAGACTCCACAACAATTCCTCTACCGAGTAATTGGACTTAAACAGAGAATACTGTTTACATCTAACCTTCCTGATGCAAGCATCAAGTACAGCAGAGCCACAGTCCAAGATGTCTTCTTACACAGTCTTATCAGGGACTGGGACACAAACATAATGATATCCGCAGGGAACTAAAATCGCTTCTCTCAGATGCTGAGGTGAAAGATGAGACAATTCTCAGACATGTGATGAGAATAACTAGTGAGGAAAGTGAGAGACAACGGAGATTAGGCCCAACGCCCCGCCCAAATCTAACTAATGTTCGCAGTGCACAGTTCGGCGCCAGTGCAACACAAGAACTGTGTGCTAAGCAGCAGATCACCGAACGTGCAGCTGGAATGGACATAATACAACAACTCTCTGCAAAATTTGAGGCACTCACCAGAGTAGTAGACTCAATGAAACAACCCATACAGCCACTGAAAACAGAGCAGATGTGCCAGTGCTCGATGAAAAAAATGACTAACTCAAGAAGGGAGAGAACTAATGGCTGTCCTAGATGTGTGGAGCTGGGCCTGTCAAACTGTAACCATTGCTTCTACTGTGGTGAAGAAGGTCACAGAGCCGTAGGTTGTCTCAAAAAGCACCAGGGAAACTGGAGCCGGTCGCTGCAGGGGGGCGCCCAGTGACCGGGTCTCAATCGTCCCAGCGTGGTGTCAGTGGAAACCGGACTCGAACAAGAAGCATCACCAACAAACACACCATCTACTCCTCCAGTAGTACCTTGTACAAAAGGGAGAAATGGACAGAGGGGGATCTCCACCGAGTTACCACAAGAACCATTGAACACCAGAAATGAGCAAATTACCAGATTAATTGGTAGAAAGGCAATAATCTAATGTTACCTCGATGGGCTAGCTGTTTATGGTTTACTTGATACAGGGGCTCAAGTCAGTATGATCGACCGAACCTGGAAAGACAAACACCTCATCTTGAGAACCGGCCAATTGCTGAACTGATGAAAGATGACGATGAGCTGGAAGTATATGCGGTGAACGGATGTCTCATCCCATTTGATGGTTGGGTTGCAGTAACAGTGAACTTGCCTGGGAATGAAAACCCCAACTTGCTGATCAGTGTCCCCTTTTTAGTGAGTAGTCTACCCCTAGAGAGGCCGCTGGTTGGGTTCAACGTAGTGGAGGAACTAATCCTGGGACAACCAGAGAAAATAATTCCAACACTGGTTACCCTGTTAAGCGGGGCCATCTCAATCCCAACTGACAAAGCCGAGGCAATAGTGAGCTGCATGTCCACCACCAAGCACAGCCTACAGCATGGACGCTTGAGTAGGCCAACATGACATTGTCATTCTTGCTGGCCAGGTCGCCTGGATAAAGTGCCATCCAACATGGATCCATCAAACCGCCTTGTATTGTTTGAACCAGATGAAGACAGCGTGCCATTAGAACAGCTGGATGTTGGTTGAAGTCCAAAACAAGAAGCGACCATATTTAGTTGTGCCAGTGGGGAACAATACAAAACATGACATCACCCTGCCACGAAAGACAGCTCTGGGTAATATTCAACCAATTGCTAAAGTAGTTGAAATGTACACACCTTAACAGGACTCAACAGACCACTCAAAACAGGATGTGACAAACAGTGCCATTGTTCCATCTACTGGTGAAAGCCCATCATTCTGGCATCCACCAGTTGATATCAGCCACCTAGAAGAGGAACAACAAGAGGCAGTAAAGAAAATGTTATTTGAGGAGTCAGCAGCGTTTGCAAAAAATGGTGAAGATATCGGCTGTATTCCGAGTCTGCAAATGTCAATCAACCTCAAAGATGATATTCCTGTTCAGAGAGCATACTCCTCTGTGCCAAAACCACTACTCAGGTAAGTCAAGGAGTACGTCCAGGACCTTCTGGCAAAGGGATGGATTGTGAAATCCAAGTCTCCTTACTCTGCCCCAGTGGTGTGTGTTCGAAAAAAAGACGAAACGTTACGCCTCTGTATAGATTATCGGCTGTTCCTGATCAGCATCCACTACCCAGGATCCAAGACTTGACTGACACCCTTGGTGGTTATTCCTGGTTCAGCATCTTGGACCAGGGAAAAGCCTACCATCAGGGTTTTATCGACCCAGTATCCAGACATGTCACAACCTTTATCACGCCCTGGGGTCTCTATGAATGGGTGCGTATTCCCTTTGGCCTTTCTAATGCGCCTGCAGCCTTTCAGACGAGTATGGAGGAGATGCTTGGCTCCCTTAGGGACGAGTACTGCATTCCATATCTCGATGATGTCCTCTGTTATGCAAGGTCTTTTGAAGAGCATGTTGAGGGAGTCCGCAAGGTCCTACGCGCTCTCCAGCGCCATGGAGTAAAACTAAGGACTGAGAAATGTGAACTCTTCCAACGTGAGGTCCGTTACGTGGGACGACTGGTATCTGCGGAAGGAGTGAAAATTGACCCAAAAGACCTGGAAGCGGTGCTGTCGCTCAAAACCAAGACACCACAGACAGTAGGTGATATCAGAAGGATCCTTGGTTTCCTAAGCTACTACCAATCCTACATCCAGGACTTCTCACGGATTGCAAAGCCTCATTATGAGTTGCTGCAGCTGAAGCATGGCATGTCAGGGAATACAACACAGAGAGGGAAATCCAAAGGACCCCAAATGTCCTCCAGGGCTCCTGTGGAATGGTCAAAAGAACACTAGAGCGTCTTGTGGACATGCTCACAAGCCCACCTGTGTTGGCATACCCGGACTTCAACTTACCGTTCATACTGCATACTGATGCATCAGAGCAAGGCCTTGGTGCAATCCTTTACCAGCAGCAGGAAGGGAAGTTGAGGGCCCTTGGTTATGGATCGAGAACTTTGACAGCTGCAGAGAAAAAGTACAATCTACACAGTGGGAAATTGGAATTTCTTGCCTTAAAATGGGCAGTGTGCGAGAAGTTCAGAGATTACCTGTATTATGCATCGCATTTCACGGTCTATACAGATAACAACCCCCTCACCTACATCATGAGCACAGCAACGCTAAATGCTGTTGGACATCGTTGGGTAGGAGAACTCAGTGATTTACGATTTGATGTGAAGTACCGGCCTGGGAAGGTTAACATAGATGCAGATACATTGTCTCGTATCCCGCTGGATATCGAGAAATATATCACATCCTGCACTGAGGAGCTTTCCCAAGATGTTGTCTGCACGACCTGGGATGGAAACAAAGCATCTCAGAGAAAGGATGTTGCCTGGATCGCTGCTTTGCATATTGCCTCTCTTAACACAAGCCAAGAGCCGTGTAGGCTCCTGCCAACAATAGGTCACGATGAGCTTGTTCGAGCACAAGGAGAAGATCCCACCATTGGAGAGGTCTTGAGGCTCAAGGAAACAAACACTGTCCCTACTGATGAGACACGTAAAGCAGCAAATCTACTCACCAGAAAGCTCTTACATGAGTGGAAGAAACTACATCTGGAAAATGGGCTCCTGTACAGAAGAAAGAGTGTTGGAAGGACCATCTCCCACAAATTGTACATGCGTACAATTGTACTCTACATGAGTCCACGGGCTACTCGCCCTACTATTTGCTTTACGGGCATCATCCACGCCTGCCCATCGATCTTTTATTTGGCCGGATGGGGGAGACAGACTTAGTCACACCCAAAGGATATGCACAGAAGTGGGCAAAGAGAATGTCTGATGCTTATCAGATTGCAAATGAGAACAGCAAGAAGTCAAGTGCTAGAGGCAAGTCCTATTACGACAGCAAGATGAAAGGAGCAGTCCTACAGCCCGGAGACAGAGTGCTAGTAAGGAACCTGAATGAGCGAGGAGGGCCTGGGAAGCTAAGATCCTACTGGGAGAAGGCCATATACATAGTCAAGGAGCAAGTATCCGAAAATCCTGTATATGTTGTCTATCCAGAGGCTGGAGATAAGCTGAAAAGGAGAACTCTACATCGCAACCTGTTGTTACCTGTTAGCGACCTACCTGTTGAAACGCCTCTTTGTGCAGAGAAGTTCTCACCTGAGACACAACCAAGGAAAAGGCATACCAGAGTCAATGATTTGGAGGAACAGAGCGATGAGAGTGACAACTCGGATGATTCAGAGGATGAACAGAGCACTGGAGGCTATTGGCTACGGATAGAACAAAGAGGTTCGGTCCAAGTGCCCGAAAAACCAGGTTCAAGCCAGAGAGGATCAGTCCAAGGATCTCCAAGAGATGAAAACTGGGGTGAGAGGGAATACTTACCTGATCCAGTTACAGTGCCTGCAAGGGAAGAACAAAGACCACCACAACACACTGAGGATGATTTCTTACCTGGTCCAGTCCAAACAGAAACAGAGAATGGACATGAAGAGAGACAGGTGACCCCACCTCCAGCAAACATACACACAGAGGTTAGACGATCTGCTAGGGAAAGTAAGCCGAGGCAGATGTTGACTTATGATACACTTGGCCAGCCTTCGGTAAAATCGAACCCAACAGTTAACACAGTCGGGGCATACAGTGCACCTTACTTACCATTTTGGGGTACACCTTACCATTTCCAACTGACATACCAAACTGCACCTTACATGCCACCAACATACATGCCATACATTACACCTGTTTATTGATTTTAAAGGGGACTTTTGATGTTTAAAGAAATTGTGAGTTACATGCATTTTGATCAAGTTAGTTTTGAGACTTTTGAATGTTGGAAATGTCAGGAGCCATTTTGTTGGGGAGTGTGTGACGCCCACCAATGTGTGTGCACATGTGTGTTAATGTGTTTTGTTTGTATTGACAAACAATATGTTTCAAAGTGAACAGTATATTAGCTAGGAAGATTATAAGTTTATAAAGTACTGAAATGCTTTAGTTTTGTATGGATTGTACATTCCACCCTGCAGCCAGCAGGGGGAAGGGTGGAGCTCTATTTTGCGTTAAGCAGACTTTACGACAGTAGAATGGTTTATGAGCAGAACGTTCCGAGTGACGCCCCCTCATTCTGCGCAGCGTGGCGCGATGACCAGACGTGAATTTGCTGTGTGTCCTGTTTGCAGGTGGGTGAGGAAAGAATGAGACGTGAATACGTTTGTATGGGTGCAGTTACTGTGTTAGCAGCTAGTAGATGGATGTCTGTAAATGTATAAATATAAGTTTGTGTGGATGTATAGTTTTGATTAGCCGGTGTGCTGCGCTAGCTAGAATGGCACCACACCATCACGGCCATTGACTGTATTATTGGTTCAGTAAACATTTAATGAGTAATATTGTTATATTGAGGAAGATTGTTAATATGTTTTGTACTTATGTATTTGAATATGGAAATAAATGGATTCTGCGCAGCGTGGCGCGATGACCAGACGTGAATGTGCTTGGTGTCATCTGTGTGTCCTGTTTGCAGAATCATATCATCTGGCTACTCGTTACCAACCCTGGTACCTGTAACACAAGCTTAACATGAGAGCAATTCATAAAAAAAACTAGAATAGAATATTGTATTCACACAAATGGGACGGACGTGAAATCACAGTGACCTTTGACCACTAAAATCGAATCACTTCATCCTTGAACCCAGTTGGACGTTGGTGCCAAAATTTGATTAAATTTGCTCAAGGCGTTCCTGAGACATTGTGTTGATGAGAATGGACCGGACGGACAAGCCGAGAACATAATGCCTCGAGCTACGGCTATCTACCGGCGTGGTGGCATAAAAATGACATTTCGGCACTTCAGAAAAGCAGCCCTCATAATGCATTAGTGCTGGGTAATTACTCAGTGTGTGTACAGTATGCACTGTACTCAGCAACCATCTACTCACCTGCCATTAAAGTGAATTATTTGTCCCGAGCTGAAAAGCTGATTCCCTGTTTTTTCTCATCAGCTGTTGAGATCTTTGGCACTGACAGGACTCACTCCATGTGAGTGTTTTCATTAAATGAATGGTTCAATTATACACTTTCTTGCAAAGAGTTAGAGTAGATCGATACCACTCTCGTGTCTTAACACGAAATATGAAGCTACAGTCTGCAGCCGGACAACTCACCTTAGCATAAATACTGGATACAAGGGGAAATATCTAAGTCCAAAGAAAACAAAATACACCTACCAGCTCCTCTGAAACTCAATAATTATAATAATGTTACATCTCTATCTATACAAAAAATGAGAAAAAATGGCAGTGCTTTTACACTAAGATGTAAAATATCATACAAATGTGAGAATGTGTTGACCTCAATCTTTTAGTTTCACTTCTTTTAACTCCCAAAGCCTATCATGAATTTGACATACACCCCTTCCAGGCATTATTCAGCTTTTTGCCTCATTTCCTGCTTTACGCTACCGCTCCCATTTGATCCCAATTCTACCTTTTTGCTTAATATGAATTGTTATGAAAGAGGTCTCATCTTGTCCCTCCATCTGCTCTCTACTCATGGAACCACACCATCTATTTTTCAGAGGCCTCCTTATCTGTCCTTCCTTCCCTCTCGCATCCTCATATCCTTATATTGCGGTCCTTAAATTCTTTGAAAATCCAAATTGACATATACTCTACTTTACTTGATCAGTTTAGATTGTGTGTGGGAAAAAAATAGACATGAACATATTCTATGGCAACATATAACACCATGCATTTACAGGTGGGGTCTTATTTTACAAAGTCTTGGAGTACTCTTGTGTTGTAGGTTTTACAAGAGGTTTGTGTTGCTGAAAAGGAAGACACAATACAGTATATGCAGATAAAATCTTTACAGACTCCAAACATACCCTCCATTTGGCAGCGCAGTTTCTCAAAGGCCTCTGCCGTGGCCTCATCATCGTGTGGGAGTTCCTCCCCGGCGGGAAGAGAGTCGGGGCTGGGCCGGTCCGAAAGGCAGCTCTCTGAGGAGCACTCGTCCCCGGCTCCCTGCTGCTGCCTGTACAGGTGATGCTCTACCATGAACTGCAGCTCTGGGAGGACGATAAAAGAAGTGAGAGAGAAGCAGGGAAAATAAAAGTCAACAGGGGAAGGAGAGGTAAGATGAGAAGGGAGATGAGTGGATTGGAAGAAATAGTGGAAAATAAAAAGTCATTGGGGAAATGTTGGAAGAAGGGTGATGAGCAAGAAAAGAAAGTTGATTGAGATGAAGGGAACCAATGGGAGAACAGACATGGTATGAACAGTACACGGGAATGTGAGATGAAGGAAGAGACTCAATGAAATGCAGCGCTCCAGAATATTGTAGGTTAAGCATTGTTAATGAACTAGCAAGATCTAATTAACATCCAGCAGTGTTTGAAGTGAGGGGGGATTTGTTTAATCTCTTTCTTCAACTACCTTCATCCACGTTTTTATTACTCTTAATCGCCTTGCAGTGGGAAACTAAAGTACACCGATTATCGCCCTGTATCCAATAGAAAGCAACTCATCACACTTGAAGCTGCTAAGCTGTGAAACTAATTGAAGAATAAACTTCCAATAGCACTAGATTGTACTTATCTTCTCATTATTGTTCCCTTGCGTTGGTTTCTTTGTTGGAACGTATTCACTGCATACATAATTACATTGTGTATTTGAGTTAAATTGGATGTTGACTTATATCTAATTGCATTGCAGTGATAAAAAAAAAAAAGGCTTCAGAAAAGTCAAATGCTGGGGTTCTGTGTGTGTATCATCTTCGGGTTTTCTTCAGGTGGTACAGGACATCTTGTGCCCGAATCTCGCAAAGATAGACTTTGTAGCTCAAGAAATTGAAATTGGGAGAAATTCTGATCCGTCTAATGAGTCTCGGCACTGTGTGGCTCCAGCGTTGAAATAGGACACTCGAAGTAGACCAAACTCCCATCATTAGCTCAGCTATTTGATCAAGTAAGTTTACGTTGCTTGACACCTGACTTCCGAGACTCTATTGGACATGCTAATAGCTTTGTCCCATTAAAGGAAGGTTGGCATTTGTTACATTTTGTCTTAAAGCAATACTGATGTGCCATATGTATGTTGAAACAGATTGTGTGTCTCTCTTGTCCATATTCAGTTTATTTTATGTCACTCTCCAGACCAATAAAAATTGTTGTCCCACAACCACGACCAATTTCATTACCAAATTGTCTCTCATGTGAGCCATGAGAGACAATTTGGCTTAAATGGTTATCATATGAGATGTTACAAATTACAAGACCAAAAGATCCTTTGTGGTCTCTAATTGTATTGATAATTAACAAAATACAAGTACTGCAATACTTTAATGAAAGGAGGAGTTTTAATTGTCAATATATGTTAATTTCAATTAACCTGACAATAAGATTATCGTATTACATTTCAGTTCAAAGAATATATTTTTAGATTTTCAGAAGTCTGAAAACGTTTCCTGTTGTTTAATGGCTACCCAAAAGTGTGATCCAAGACATAAAATGCCAACATCACACAGAACTAGATAACTCACTCTACCTTTCATTGTAGGAGTTCCCTTTGGCACTTTTCGCCGCTGTCGAGGGGAGTTCAACAAGGCTGCCTGTAAAACATCAATGTTTCTTATCAGCTGGGCAGAGAGCACAAACATTCAGGAGATTTTTTAAATAAAATTTAAAAAAGAAACTTAATTCCCATAATTACATTTCTGTAACATTATTTGGATAAAATTGACCCTCAAAGAGAATTAATTAAATTACCATGTACAACTGGTTTGGGAGACGATCTTCATCTATTTCTGCAAAAAAAACAAATACACAGTTACATATAACACACAATAAAACAAATATAGGACTCAATGCAAACACAGAATGATCTGGCAAACATTGTGCGGCCTTGTGACTGTCCATAATAGCACAGTTGACCTCTTCAGTCAGTGTACTGTGGCTGCAGTGCTGCTGTGTCTCCAGACACCAGAGTGCACACAAGATGACCTCTGGCCAGATGGTTATCTGACACTACAAGCAAGATGGAAGTGTTTGTTCCATTTTTATCGAGCATGGTGGGGGTGGAATTGTTTGTATTATTCTCCACTCTCATTTTTCTAATAAAAATAGTCACACAACAGATTTTTTGCAAACAAAGGGGACGCTAATCCACTCTCGCACTCTTCCTAATAGATTCCTCCATGCAGGCAACTGCGGGTGATATAAACAGTAAAACTGTTTATCCAAAAACCCTTAGGGTTTAGGGGTCGGCTGTAGCTCATAGGTAGAGTGGTTGTCCCACAACCACGAGGTAGCCGGTTCGCTCCCCGCTCTCCCCATAGTTGCATGTCAAAGTGTCCTTGAGCAAGACACTGCACCCTCAGTTGCTCCCCAGGTGCTTCACTGCAGCCCATCCTTAATAACTATGGATGGGGTCAAATGTAGAGAAGAATTTCCCCACTGTGGGATTATTAAAAGTGTAGATTATTATTAAGGGAAGTAAGTGTATAGCATACTTAAAGTGTAGTCTGGATTATTTACAATCAGTTGGCAGTGTTTAGGTATATATAGCTCAAATGAATGCAGTTTATAGTTAAATATAACAGTCCTGCAATTGATCCGACCTTCTTGTTACGTTTCTAATATTTTTCCATCCTATTTATATCAATGAGGCTAAATAACGGAAACACTTCTCTGTATAATATATGCAGTTCAACAGCACCACACACTCCCTAATACAGTTGAATCAACACCTCTCTAAAACTAAAGTTTCACCAAAAACAAAACATTATAACCTTCATGAAGGTCGGGTTTATCGCAGGACTGTTTAATAAACTGGCAGCTGAGTGTATATTACTACAGTAAAAGTATGTAAAATGGTGACATTTATGTTTTAACTGTACATGGTACCTTTTGAATAAAGATAAGGGAAAAAAAAGAGCAACATGTAACTCCAACTGGATTAGGATGGATCATCTGGGGTCAATACTTGAAACAAGACTGTGCTCATGAAATGAAAGGACTGAAATAGAAACAAAAACACTGTTGACTGGAGTACAATACAACCATTAACTGTAATCAATAGTGATTGCATTGAACATCCACTGTGTTTCCAGCCTTGAAAGTTTTTCTAGGACACCACCTTGTTGCTTGGCAACCTATGCATCCCTAGGCACTAGGAAGCACTCTGTGTGTGTGAGCATGTGCATATATTATTCCTTCTTAAAAGTATGCACTAGGCTGTTCAAAATGCCAGTGATGTGCTTGTTTCTTTATTCATCTCTTTATCTTTATCTCTCTCTCTCTCTCTCTCTCTCTGCAACAAACACAAAGTCATGGTGAATAAAAACCTCACACAAAAGCCATTACATTTCATTTCATCTTTATGCTGTAATTTTACAGTGATGCTTGAAACTGAATCGTATTTTTAGCGTCTCCCAGGAGTTTGAGAGGGTTCATACAACCATTATGGATTTTGTTTCAAATCAATCGCAAGAAATATGCAGTCTTGAATTGTTTCAGAGTAAAGATTTACCAAACGGGTATTGACAGACAGCTGTCAAACTATGGCAGTCTAAAAATCTAGTTTTATCCCACCGGTGCAAAATGTGATATGAACATTTTGTTCAGCCATAAAAAAGCAAAAAGAGAAGGCAAATATCTTAAAGGGATATATATGTAAATAAAAAACATTCAAAAATAGAAAAGAATTTCAATAAATGTGGTGAATCTGTGAAAGAATCTTGAGATGCTTGGAAGGTTTTCTTGACTGTGTAGCTACATGTTTTGTGATCAGTGTAGGTGTAATAATCTCTGGTTTCAGCCCACATCTTGTTGCTGTTTAAGCTGCTTGTTTTGTTTTTTTAAGTTCCATACATATCAAAATAAATCTAAAATACTGTGGCTATAAATAGCAAAGGGTTCCCCTCCAGTGATGGTGGCAGCTTTAACTGCAGAATTGTTGCTTCTTAACCTAACAATTTAACATCTGCAGAGTAAAAATATTTTATTAAAAAAATGGAGGTGTTCTGACTCTGAAAATAAGAAGCTGTGCTGTAAAGTTCTGCAATTTCAGTCATGATTTTTGTGCAGCACAGATAGAGTGAAATTGGAGCTCCAAATTAATATGGTGTCTTCTCAGGTTTTCAGTTATGATTAAAATTGGTGGATAGTATTAATGTACTCTAAATATTATAACAGTGAGCAGCTGGGCTCAAATTAAAAAAAGTATATATTTATATTAGTGCTGGGCAAAGATGAAAAAAAAATTACCGATTAATCGCATTATGCGCAAAGAATTAAAAACTAGTGTATTACACACTTTTATTTTAAAGTAATGTTATCAGAAGTTAACAAACAGAATATCAATCTGTTTTTTAAAAAAATTCTGAACACAGGGGGACTTTTTTTTTTTTTTTTTTTTTTTGCAGGGGACTTTTAGTCTGTAAAGCCTGTGAAACAATAAAGCAGTTACACTAACCCAGCCACCATCTTTGTAGTCCGCTCTGTTTCATACAAATCAATGGTGTGTCTTGAGGCTCATACTGCTCTCTCTACTGCTTGTGCGCGTGCCAGAGCACGGCGGGACTGCCAGAGCGCAAGCAGTAGAGAGGGTGTAGGCTGCAGAGGCGCCCCTCTGTACCCTACACCCTCTCTCTACTATATGTTAAGTATTCAGTTTAGTGCACATGCGCGGGTTCTGTCTGGTTCTAGAGGAACGTATGTTTATGTTGGCTTGAAGTAAAGCTTGAAACATCTACCGTTGTCACTGGATTTATTCAATTAACATGGTAGCAGAGGATGGCGGCTGGAAATTATAAAACTCCACCGCAGTTTGACGAGAAGAAGTCTTACGAGAGCTGGAAAAATGAGGTTGAAATTTGGAGGCTGGTGACGGACCTGGAGGAGAAGAAGCAGGCCTTGGCGGTTGCTTTATCGCTGACGGGAAGAGCGAGGGATAGTGCGCTAGAAATCGCTGCAGCAGATTTAAACGTCAATGGAGGAATGCTTCT
Source organism: Cyclopterus lumpus (assembly GCF_009769545.1). Classification (NCBI taxonomy): domain Eukaryota; kingdom Metazoa; phylum Chordata; class Actinopteri; order Perciformes; family Cyclopteridae; genus Cyclopterus; species Cyclopterus lumpus. The sequence goes on along the minus strand of NC_046970.1, from coordinate 18,271,818 downwards.
CACGAAATTGGACTCAGTTTTTTTGAAAGAGGAAAAAGATCGCCAGTACGAGGCGTACACAGAGTTTGACCGGATCGCAAGACAAAATGGCGTCTCTATGGTCGACTACATTATCGAGTTTGAGCGCCGGTACAACCGACTACGTAAGTTCAAGATGGAGCTTCCAGATGCTGTGTTAGCTTTCAAGCTACTAGACACTGCAGGACTTAATGTTAAAGACAAACTATTGGCACTTACTGCTTGCCCAGAGCTTTCGTTTGTTAACATGAAGTCAGGCTTGAAGAGAATCTTTGCTGATAATTCTCCACAAGAGGGAGCTAATGACCTCCGTGTGAGTGCGGGTGCTGGCGACTCAGCCTACTACACAGTTTACTGGCAAGCGTGAAAGTAATGCCAGGTCAAGCCCACAACATCATACGGCTGTTCAAGGGACAAATCCACTCGACAGATATGGAAGGACAAGATGTGCAGTCTGCCAAAGCACATATCACTGGACAAAGGATTGTCCTCACAAAAGTGAACATGCAAAATTGACAGAAGATGAGGTGGTGACAGATGTGGCCAAGCACACACTGGAAAAATCCTCAGCAGGGCAGGAAAAGCCACTGGAGCATACAAATACTGGTATAATTTGGAGTACATTGAGCCTGAGGAAAGTATTGGCACTACCAGTTCTGTTGATTTAGGACGAGTACACAATCTTCAAGTGGTCCCACCTGAGCATGGTGAATTAGGTGCTAGCCATCCTGAAGAAGACATACTTATTGTGAATGACGATGCCTTCATGTCTGCCAAACACAATGAACTCAGCAACTGGAATGATGTGTTTGAAGAGGTGAAAGATGAAGGCCAGAAATGTGTCTCTACGAGGTGGGTGTGCACACTCAAGGAGACACCTGATGGTTTTGTACCAAAAGCTAGATTAGTTGCAAGAGGCTTTGAAGAAATGAACACCCAGGAGCTCCCAAAAGACTCGCCTACATGTGCCTCAGAGTCTCTAAAAATGATTATGGCAGTCATATGTCAAAAGAAATGGCAGCTTAACTCTATGGACATTAAAGCAGCCTTTTTACAAGGCAAAGAGTTAACCCGAAATGTCTATATTCGCCCCCCCCCAAGAAAGGAGGGCAAAGGAATTCTGTGGAAGTTAAAAAAGTGTTTTTTATGGCTTAGCAGATGCTTTTCTGTATTGGTACAACAGAGTGAAAGACACCATGCAGCAACTGGGAGCTACTGTGTCACAAGTTGATCCAGCAATGTTCTACTGGCTGGATGACTCCTTGCTTGTCACGTGGATGACTTCATCTGGGGTGGTTCAGAAACATTCTCCACAACAGTCATTCCTCACTTAAAAGTTGCTTTTCAAGTTGGACGTGAAGAGCACAACAGCTTCAGCTACATTGGAATGGAGGTTCACTCTTTGGAGGATGAGATACAAGTGCAACAAAGGATTTACATCAAGAATCTACAACCCATTCCTGTGGATCCCAACAGAGCCACACAGCGAGAGGCTCCTCTAACAGACACTGACATGTTAAAGTCGAAAATTGGCCAAATATTGTGGGTAGCAAGGCAGAGTAGACCCGACATAATGTACGACATATCCATCCTATCATCAAGTACAAAGCATGCTACTGTTCAGACTTTACACTGGGCAAACAAACTTGTCAGGAAACTGAATTCCGAAGAGGTGACCTTCAGGTTTCAGCACCTGGGAAAAGACAGCTCGCTGAAACTAGTGGTGTTTAGTGATTCCTCGATGGGAAACCTTCCAGATGGTGACACTCAAGGCGGACACCTGGTCATGCTTATGGGAGAGAATGGACGGTTTTCACCTATATGCTGGCGTTCAAAGAGGATCAGGAGAGATGTCCGAAGCACCTTAGCAGGAGAGACTTTGGCACTTGCAGATGGCATTGACAGTGCAGTCTTTTTGGCTACACTCTACTCTGAACTGACCACAGGTGATTGCACACGGACAATTTACCCATTGTCTGTGTAACGGACAATTACTCTCTTCTTGATGCGGTGAAGTCCACCAAAAGCGTGACTGAAAAGAGACTCCGCCTCGAAATCAGCAGCATCAAGGAGCTCGTCCACTCTGGGACCATCGTCTGGGAAGTCGTCTGTGTGGTGTGGGGGAGGAGCTACATATAACTTTTCTTTGTCGCAGAATCAACTGATCATGTAATCAAAGTAACAAATAACTGTTTCTATGGAAACATTGATACATATAACACCTAATATCAGATGGCTATGTTCACCAAGCCTGTGCAACATTTGGTGAGTTTTGGAGTATGACAAGTACCCCAAATATACGCCCCAAAGATCTAAAATAAAGCCCAACTATACCGCTCCTCCTCCCGCACCAGCTCTGGCTCTTTCCCCGCTAGCGAGGTGACGTCCACCAGGTTTCTCTGGTCCGGGCGAGGTAACTTCATTCCGTGTGTGTATGTATGTGTGTGTATGTATGTATGTATGTGTAATATATATATATATATATATATATATATATATATATATATATATATATATAGTTAGTAGTAGCAGCAGCAGTAGTAGACATGTTTGAAATATAATTTGAGTCAACAAACGTAAAATATGGCTTTCACTCGGCTTATATTCAGATTTCCTCTGTGTATCGAGCCCATCTGTGCTGCTGAATGAGAGAAAAGGCCAATAAAGAAGGCCGTTCCAGCAATGATGATTCTATCGCTACAACTCCCAGCTGACTGGTCATCTGTCACAAAGCCAGACGGGAACAGAGACGGTCTTCTGACTCCACTTTACAAGCAGCTCTAATTCAGCTGCCGACTGTAGCTGCCAATTCAGATGAAGAAAAATGAGAAAATCAAGAAAACGCTTGCACTGTGTCTTCAAACTAAAATGAAAAGACAAGTCTGAACATATTCAGGAATGTATTTTAAATAAATATATATATATATTGTGGCATCACAAGGGGACAGGTAGTGGAGGGGCGCTACAAAATGGCCACCAGTGCAAGAACTACATCTCCCAGCCCCCCGTAGTGTCACGGGCTGTCGGGTACAACAACCGTGTCCACAATCACGCTCACCAGCATATTGGGGGAATAGCAGCCACTCGGGCTTACGTTGCTGCGACTCACGCCGAATGGGGCCCTCTGGATAACGTCGCCGTCTTCGGATCTCTAGGGCAAGCGGGAGGGAACATCCAGCCCTGCATGATTCGTAATCTGGATATGGCTCCGTTCACCGCCGCTCACGTAGGAGCTTCCAGCGTAGGTGTTGCTGGCCTGTATGTTACAGACGTCCTGTGCACTCTCCGCACGGGGTCTGCCGTCGCCAAGGTTCAGCAGGTCATCGCCGTGTGTCTCGTTCCCAACTGGCCCAACGCTCGAGCACTCCCGACGGCGGACGCTCGCAATGAGCTGCATCGAGTACTACTGAATGGAGGCGTTCTCGCCGACCAGGCCTGGTTTGGAGATGTATTAATGGAAATGCAGAGACGACGCCAGATGAAAGCCATGGCTGCTCAGGCGGCTGGAGCCGGTGGCGGTGCAGGGGGAGCCGGTGGCGGTGCAGGGGGAGCGGGACCGCCGCCTCTCGACCTCAATATGATCCAGGACGCGGCCGGCAATGTTGTCTGGAATATGATGGTTAGAGACTGGCATGGAAATCCAGGAGACCAGGTTAAAATAAACTTCCTCATCTTTTGCATGCAGGGACTCAGAGAGAGGCAGAGTGCGAGGGGAATGTATCCTGTCTTTCTGATGATCCTGGCTTTCATCACACGAGGCACTATCTCCACAGACAAGCTAGAGCGACTCAAGAAGGAGATGAAGGACGTCATGGGCCCTCTTCTCGACATGCTTAAACCCGAGGACGTGAGGCTCACCTGGGATAACTTTTCTGTGTGTGTTCGCGACGCCGAGGCGGTGTTCCAACGCTGGGAGGGATACTTCACGGGCAACGCTTTGATCCGTCTTCGCGTCATGATATCCCAGGCTAGAGGGGCAGGACTCACCAGCCTGGACATCATCAACCGTGCCATCCATGTGCACCCACACTTTGCGTGGTTCGCCATCAGACGCCTCTATCCAGAAGAGTGGGAAGCTGCCCGGGCTGCGACACTTGCTGTGGGAGGGAATCGGTACTACGGCTACAGGCCGGATCTCGGGGCAGTGAAGGCCACGTTGTACAAGCGACTCGCGTGGGCATGCCACATGCTGCTAGTCGCATGCGGAGAGGACAATCTTGCGAAGTATCGGGGTTTTACGCGTGACGAGGCTAAGAAGGAGACACTCAATCTCCTAATCGCTGCTTACAAAAGCCCTGATGTCGAGTGCGACCTGAAGGAAGCCGTCGGCGACGCGGAAAATGATGCCATCGGGGAGTACGTGGAATTGGTCGCGCAGTATCCAGGAAACGATGTTTAGATGAGACAAAGGTAGCTCATTCGCTGTTACCGGCCCAGTGTTAAGTAGCTGAGCAGTATTATATTTAAAAAAAAAAAAAAAAAAGGTCCAGTTAGACAACACAAAACATCCCGGAGGAGAAAGTGGTTAATTAACCAAACAAAACTCAACACTGGTGACTCCAGGCTACGAAGTCCTCTTCCTTGTCGTCCTCTTCCAGGTGCTTGTGGGTTCACCTTCCGCTTGTGTGTTTTCTCCTTCCCAGGTGCTCTCTCTTAAGTCTCCCAGCCCTGCCTCAATCAGGTACCTTAAGCAGCTGCAGCTGGGTGAGCGGTGAGGCAGGCTGGGAGATGTAGTTCTTGCACTGGTGGCCATTTTGTAGCGCCCCTCCACTACCTGTCCCCTTGTGATGCCACAATATATATATATATATATATATATATATATATATATATATAGAGAGAGAGAGAGAGAGATGTATATATAGGGAGATATGTATATCTGTAGAATATATATATATATATATATAAAACCCTAACCCTGCTCAAATAAAGGGAGAATCTGAAAGATGAAGAAAGGGCAAAGTGAAGAAGGATTAGTCCAGCAGTTTGCATGGCAGGGAAGAAGAACAGGTATAAACAGTGTTGCTCATAAGCACAGCATGTACATAATATTTGAATTATATAAAGGTATAAAGTTGTAAACATGTGGAAAGGTTCAACCCCTCAATCACAATGGCAGTGAATGGAAAAGTGACACGAGTGTCATCATTGTAACTTCTGAAAACCCTTTTAAATTGGAAGGTACTGTATAGTGAACAAAGTGATTTCCTGCGACATTAGTCGCACTAGTTGTTGTTAACAGCCGGTGTGCATCAGTCCTCACTTCCTTCATGTTGCATGTGTGTGTTTGTATGTGTAAGATGAAGCAAGACATCTTGCATTGTCTTGCTTCGAGCTTCATATATTTTCAAAAGTGCTTCAGGTGGCAGCACTCACCACCACAGAGCAGCTGGTGCTTGTAGAGATGAAAGGATCTCAATTAATGGGCACTACTTAACGTGATCGTTTTATGTAAGATTTATGGTTATTCCCTCAATTTTATGTTTAAATGTTCGGAGTTTATAGTGTCTTATAATATTCTGTATTCTATAGATATACATCTCTCCCTGCCAGGAAGAGTGAGTGTGTGCACCTCTGTGTCTGTCTGCAGGTGATCTCACATTCTGCTGGAGCAAACTGTATAATATTGTGGGTTCACACGTATGATTGCATGCTGAAGGACCTCTAATGGTTGCAGTGACTCATACTTTCTCATAAGCACCTCTTATTGCTGCCTGGGTTACGCCGCCTTTGCCTATCTTGCCCTCATTGGTGTCTAAATGGGGGTTGGCCAATAGTGAGTTCTATTCATTCGATCACACAATACAGCACAGACACACAACTGATAGAGATCTGCACTCAGTGCGACTTTGTTGTTTACTTTATATTTACTGTTGCTACATCTGGATTACCTGCTGCTAAGAAGGCAAGTTCCCAGTTTGGGAACAAAGTACATCCATTTATCCATCTCTTGCAAAGGACTAACACTAGAGCACTGCTGCTGCTCTTCATGAAGCCAAAGTCAAAGTTTGTAAAGAAGACAATCTTTATAAGGTTGTATATACTGTATTGATAGAATTGATTATTCTGTGTTTGTCAACCGATAGTGTTGTCTCTTTGAGACATGAATGCTCCTCTTTAGAAAAAAATCAAATCAGGCACAGCCCGCATCTGATGTGCTATTGGGGTTCACAATGCACGTGACAGAGCAATCTGCAGAGCATTAAATAATGCAGTGCGCAGCTCCTCTCCCTCATCATCATCATCATCATCATCATCATATCTATTCCTCCCCATTCCCCTCCTCTCTCGCACATCCTCGTTCGCACACACTCATAACTGTAAATGACTGAATCTTCGATTGTGTCTCTGAGTCTGATTTGATGTTTGAAGTCTTTTTTTTTAACTCCTATCTTTTTTCCGTGGCATGGCTATCTCATAATTTCTCATTTTGAGGACAGACACGCACGCACCTACACACACACACTCACACGGCAGGTCAAAATATTCTGCAGTAGATTACATTAGATTTGATAACTTTATTAATTCCAGAGGTAAAACTAGTTTGGCCGCCCAGTACAATCACAAGTGTGTTGAAGGAATATCTAATGAGATTCCTTATTATCACAAGTATTGCTTTTATCCCAAGGCATCTTCACCCTCTACCTCACTGTTATTTTATTTTGTACGGGTAGAGCACAATACAACCAAAGAAACAAACAAGTTTAAAACTCATGTCAAATGATCATGACTGTAAAATAACAGGTAACAATATAATATGATATATAATATCTGATAAACAACACACTTCCTCTTCTCCGGTAATCTTAGTTACTATGTCTCAGGTTCTTTTTTCCCCATTCCTTCACTTCACATACGATTTCACAAATTGATCGCCTCATAAGTCTTTTTGCCTCTGATCTACTGAGCAGGGTGGATTGTTAAGAGTTTTCTCTGCAATTTCATTCAGAGATCAAGGTCGACCCTGAGACACTCTGCACGCTCAGTATCCAATTACTAAATAAAAAGACAGACACGTGTAATCAAACACATAGACACATATTAAGCAAAGAGATCACAGGCAAATACTTTTTAATCAGACCTCAATATGAAAACACTCAACTCTAAGAGATAAAATGCTGCAAGTTAAACAATACAACATTGGTAGTCTCTGGTAGTCTTAATGACGCATCAACTCTTCATGTATTCATATAAACAGAATACCACCCTCTGTTTTCTCACCTAGAGGAACTTACACTCACCGCCCGATATTCCCAGCTGATCCTCCTTTAATTTGGGTCACATTACACACTTACACATGGAAGTACAGCAGAGGCAGTGGGGGAGGCCGGGAGCCACTGGATGACTCACAGAAGAAGACAACTCTCTAGAGGAGCACTGTTGTGTTTGATCATTACGATCCCATGAGAGGACACACACACACAGTTGTTTTTGTTGCTCTATTACAGCAGGAAGATTTACTTGGTGCAAAATGTACTTTAGATACTGCATCACGGCAATCACAATAAGAAATAGAAATATCTGAAGAATATTGTGGCTACATTAACTTGTTATTTTGTGGTTATGTCCCTGAATTAATCACATTGTGGGGATTCATCTCCCATCTGTGGACAAAAAGCTCAAGGTCAAGCTGTTATTTGAGTGTTCAGACTTTGTTTTAGGTTAAGGTTAGTTTTGGTTGCCTGTTAGTTTGTTACAATTTAGGTAAAAGTGTTGTAGTTTTGGCAATTATTGATTATGATTCAATTGTACTCATCAAAGTTAATGCTGACATTTGGGAGCACAAACAGGTCAGATGGGGTAGGAAACCAACAACAAGGGTGCAAACGCACAAAGAGTTTGAATCTGGCTCGATGTACCACAATGCATAATCATCCGGAATGACACAGAATGTCCGAACGCCAGAGATGAACAGCAATGCAGTGTTGACTAATAATGTTTATACTCAACTGAAACCCCTAATGCCCGCTGACCTGGAAGTTTGGTTTAACTCTGTATGATCATCTGGCTACTTTTCTGGCAATGTCCTCCGGCTTTAATAAAACAGAATCATCAATGATGTTTCTGGTGACCCCCAAGATAATAAATCCAATGACCTCACAAGTGACAAAAATAGCCTGTATGTATGCGCGTGTTTGCATTTAAGAGCCTTACCAGGTGAGGATTGATCACTGGATGCCACTAAAGTGGCAGGTGTGGGTCTGCGTCTTCTGATCTGAAAAAGTAGAACAGTTTTATTCTAATGTGAGAAAAAAAACATGGATAAACAACTTATGAAAATATTGCCTGTTGGATCTCAGGCTGTAATTTCACACAGGCTTTTGGCTCAACCAATTTAAATGCTAAGCAGTGCACTGAAACGTTGTTTCATTACTCAGCCAATCAGGGAGAGACTAGCCCTGCTCCCTCAGTACCAGTCGTCTGGATAACTCAGCATAAAAACCCATAAAACAGCCTGTGAGCAATGCTGGATCTCAACAGTGCAGTAAGATCAGCAGGGAAGTCTGCCACCTACTTGCTTCTTGGCTCATGACTAGTTGAGTGTGGCAGCTATGGACCAATTTGGGATAACATTTGAAATAACACACACATTTCACTGAGCTGCACAGCAGAGAGTGTTAGAAGGATCTGCTAGTGGAAAACTAGAATTACAACTGCGAAAACACAGAAGTATCCATTAGTATCCAATCAAATATAAGAGATGCAAACAGCTTTTTGATTGAAATATCAGAAAAGTTTTATTAAGCAAATGATGGAAAAAGGACTTTTATTTATCCCATCAGGACTCTATAGCTAACCATTCATACACCGCAAGCACAGCCCAGGGACACATCGGCTTGGACTAGCTGAGCCGGGGATCGAACCTCCGATTGAAGGATGAACCTGCTTTAAAATAGTCGCATCACTAGATGTTGAAACTACCAGAAACTTCTGCATTTGACTGACAACTTCACTCCAATGGAAAGAAGGAAAAGGGAGGTGAAAATAACAAGGGAGAAAATAAATGGCCACCCTCCTAACTGTGCAGCAACAACAGTTAAGTATCAGTAAGGGCTGGCAGACACTTTTACAGTGAAATATGCACCACAAGGTTCTGCAAATATGAAAGTAAATTGGCTGTGCATCTGTATCTCTTAAACTATTAGACTACAGATTTTGGAGAGAAAAGTACAGTGATTCATTTTCAGCCGCCTCCGGGATCAGGTGATTACTTTTCCATTTTCTTGCTCCATAAAAATAAAAAGGCGATGACATGGGAATTGAAATAGTCAATTGCACACACACAAACACAAGCACGCGCACACAAACACACAAACACAAACACACTCACGCACACACACACACATAGCTGACAGTGTTGCTGACTAATGTTGGAAGGTGTGCAAGCTTCTGTCCTCCATGTATCTTTTCTAACTGCTGGTTGTGCACTTATAAAGCTGTGTAGTCTTCTTCAGCCATCCAGCCATGAAGCCTGTAACCTCTGCCTGCTCACTGGAGCATCACATTGTATTGTGTGAGACAGTTCAAATAGCTTGTTGTTAACTTTTTTTCTCTGGAGATGAGAAACCAATGATCAAAGTTTTGAGCTGTGCAGTGAGTCTTGAAAGCACAAAGATAGGACTCATTTTTGTTGCAGGTGCATTCACAGTTAAAAGGGAAAAACAAAGTGACAGAGTAGAATCAGAAAGCGAATCGTTGCCCTTGGATCCAGTTTGCAGCTTTGACTTTGAGGCTGCGGCGTTCAACAAAATGAGTGAGGAAATTATTAAATAACACAAAACATCACTTTAGAATGTGTTCAATACAAAATATAGATGTAGCTGCAGACATAATGTGCAGTAATGAAAACCGAGCAGTCAGTAGTATGTCATTAGCCCAGTCTAATTAGGTTTTCAGATGTTAAGAGGCTTCATCTTCATTACCTTTCAAATCACAGCCATGGAGTACAGAACGGCTGAGAGAATAAGAAGAGTCATTGAGTGACTTTTCTTTACCAAGCAGGCAGAGATTTAATAAAGCTTTTTACACTTTTCCAAGAGACGCAAGTCAACCTTTCAGTTTCACCTTTCTGTGGAGCGGCTACTTTCATTTCTGTATCCGTCACTAATGTGAATGCTCTCACAGTCTTTATTTAGGCTGACATAAAGGTACTGAAAGATTTATCTTAAAATTGAGTTTTGTGTCATGGGATAGCAATCTAATGATGAATAGCTCAAGCTACTACTCAAAAAGCATAGGACATGAATAGTATGAGGTGTAAATGCAACAATCCTTCATAATACAGATGATTCAGCTATGTCAAATACCTACAACAAGCAACCAAGATGAGGTACTAAATTGTCACCACTGTTCTCTTCTCTGTCTGCATGTTGGACTGTAACTGTTTATTTTTCTTTTAAGCAGGGGTCACACTTTTTCCACAGATTAATTCAAATCCTAATGAAGCAAAATGCAATCACAAGTAATCAAGTCTTGAGTTTCCTTTGAGTTACAATGTGATGTCAGGTGGGAATTGCAGCCAATAATATAAACCATGCAATCGTTGGTTTTATAGCTAATTTCTCTTTGACAAATGAAAACTAGTAATTTATTATGTGATTTGTTTTGTATATGTCTGTGAAACACCTTGGGACTCAGGTTTATAGATATCAAGATGTATTTAGTACTTGTGTATACTATGAATCAATGTACTAATATTTCAGCCTTGTATGTGTCTTGTTGTCATTCCAGAAAACTCCCCTCCCGGCCCACATTAAACCACAATGAGCCATGGCTGTGTAGAACTGATTATGCCAGAGTCATTGTTATTCTCCTCAGCCGGCAGCAAAGCAAACTCCCTGATCTTTAGCTCACACAAATACCAGCGCTTACTGGACAAGCTCTTCCCTCAAACCACCGGGCCTGCCTTTCATCCTACAGTCCGTTTAAAATGCAGTTCTGTCACTCACAACAACGAACAAAAACAGCCTTCAAAAAGTGATGGGTGGGCAGGAAAAGCCGTGCATGCCTGATTTCCTTGTGTGGGGGCAACAGACAAAATATAGGTCAGGTCAAGAGACAGCAGAGGCAAAGTCCTGTTTCATATTTAACACTCGTGTTTAGTTGACATTGGCTTCTTACTTATTTGTGACCCCACAGACCGCAATGCTGTCTGTGCGAAAAAAGTACTAATAATTGCAAAATCAACTCTCAAATCATTTTATTTCCTTCTGATCTCATTAAAACACGAAATGTAGAAAAAACGCTGAAGTGTAACACTTCAACTGAACTTGTACGTTAGATGAAGGCAATAAAGTATGACCATAAAACATTGCTGTTACGCCAAAAAAGGATATATTATCTTTTGTTACACGAGTTAAGCATTATGTCATATTCTAGATTTCTTGTGTCCATCTTTCAGGGAAACAAATTGAAGTGTGCTCCTGAGGTTTTCTCTTCATATTCAAAGACAAATCTACAACGTCTATAACACCAACCAATAGAGATTGAAACTATGGTGATTTGACAGAGGTGCAGAATTTGAAATTGAGGGCATTTCTATTGCCTTGTAACGGCTCTCAACATGCCGACATGTTGAAAAAGCTGACAGTGTTTACTTGAGGGAGTAACAGGGAGTTACACATGTGTTTGGTGTAACTCCCTGTTAGACCTCTTATGAACAATCTCCAATGGAACTCCAACTGGAATTTGAGAGGACTAGTGCTGTGTAAAAACTATTTACACCAATCACAGATGTAGAGCAGATGGACATTGATTGTATTTACCCATATTTTACAGCTGGAGTCTCTGAGACCTCATTACTAATGTGTAATCTTCTGTATAGGAAATGTGGCATCATCTCAAAATCATGTTTGAAAGCAATTCTTGTCAAATTAGGAAATAATATGTCTAGCTGATGTTTTATAGCTTAAAACAGGGAACTTTTTTCTTATCGAGGAATAACACATCACAACTAATTGGGATGACAATTTCAACTGTACTGAAGTGAAATTCTAAGACGTATAGCCTTTACCTCCTAACCTTGATTTCCCTTCGAGAAAAACATTGGTATGTTTGTAGTATTTGCGCTATCAGAGTTGCCTTGTGACCTTCACCAGAATAATGTGATTGCAACAGTCGGTGCCATGAATCAGAACTAGAGCGTTCACATAAATTGCTGCAAAAATAAAAGGTTAAGGAAAACTTTCCCAGCACCTTGTTACTGTGTGGGCTGAGGCAGTACTGTACAGTCAGAAATTCAGCCCAGAGCACAGATAAGGATTTATGTGATTCTTCATCCTGTCATTTGATATTATGACCATGGTATTGTTCAAGCTGAAATCAGTGCTCAGCCAGTATACATCCTCACAGACTGTCTCCAACTGTGGTCTCGTTTGGCTCTGAATAGAGGAAATTACTGTATTCACAGGTCATTGAAAACCCAGATAACTGACTTCTTCTTTCCTTTATCTCAGTTTCTTCAGTCCTCTGCCTCCCTCTCACTTTCTATCACTCATTTGTCTTCTCCACTTTAACAGCCCCTCTTATCATCTTCTCTTTTGCTAAATATCACACAACCAGCTGCACTGGGGGGGAGCAGGGGTCGGATGCGAGGCACAAGCTGCAATTTATTTGCCGGAATAATACATTTTTCACTGAGAACTTTTGCTGAGAATCAAGGAAAAGCAGCAATTTATAATTGAATACAAATTGAGAAGAATGAGGGCTTAACATTATGTTTTCAATGAAGGCAGCGCGGAAGTTTTCTGTTCAGACCTGTTATTGCAGCAGCTGTGAACATGTTGAAAGAACTGGAAATTGAATCAATGGGTCCTCAATCAGAAATAAACATTCATTTCTTGCAACTGTCGAGTTCAATGAATTAACAAATATCGCTGAAAGATTTTACAAGCTGTAGTTAGAAGCTAATTAATCAAATGATGGCTCTATAAGTTGGTTGAAAACTTTACCTCGGTTTGACTTTGTAATCTTTCCATCTGAAACAAGAACCTTGTAAAAGAGGTGCTAGATAAGCACTTGGTGGCCACGTACATTATATTGTGCTAAAAGGCTGACAATGCTTCCAAAATCACAAATGGACTACATACTCAATAAATGTAATATCATTAAATACCACGTCACTTCGTACAGATAACCATGGTAACCCCGTGCTAAGCTGTGACCACATGAGGATTTGTGAAAAACTAATTTAAAAAAATGTGTGTGCAATGTGTCATCAACTGAAGCGGTATAGACGTTACAGAGCTATCCCCCATTGCTTTTTATCGACATTATAGTATGTAATTCACATACTATTGGTTTCATAATTATTAAAAACAAACTTTAAATAGCATGTTAGTATGGAGACTGAGGTCAAAGCTACAAGTACCTGGCAGACATTACATTTTTCTTACCTTTCTTTTAATATAAGTTCAGACTTTAACTTTGCTCTTTTATAATCCTGTTTGGTCTGCTCATCTTACATACTGGTTCATATCATAGATGAGGAGAAATGTAGCTAGCTCGATAATGATACTCCTTGACCTTGATAATAATGCTCAGTTACAATGTTAGTTAGACATGCTATTAATGTTTGCAGCTTAAGCTAACAGACAACCTTTAGTTAGATGTTTGGTTCTGTAAAGACGCTTTAGCGTCTCATGAAATCCAAAGCGTGACAGGACTGCCGTGCTGCTCTGGGGAGGGGTGTAGCTAACAGTCCAAAAGCAGTCAAAGTTACAAATAAAAATGTACAAAGCAGTAACGATTGTAGGCCTAAGTCCTGGTTAAAACCATATGTTTTCAGCAAAAGATCTTGATTTTCTTAATGAGCAAGAGATATGCATGGCGTGATAAATATGATGCACTTGTCACAGTCTTGGGTTTTTGTTTCTAGATTCCTGTTTTATTTTGAAGTCCTTGTCTCTCGTGTCCTCAGATATCCTGCACTTCCTGCTCCTGTGATTGTCTGCCCTGTCCCTGATTAATTATTCCTGTGTATAATCACCTGCACCTTCCCAGTGTATTTAAACCCTGTGTGTCTCCTGCCCCAGTGTTGGTTCGTCTGTTTAGATCCCTGCGAATATCCCTGCGTATATGCGTTGTTCTTCCTGATTCCCCTTTTGTTTTGTTAAAATAAATTGCTTACACCGTTGCTTGGCATTTGGGTCTACTCTTTTGTTCCACGTCGTGGCAGCTCTTAAAAGTTATTCTTAGAAAATGACCTTCCTAATTCATAGAGTATTGTGTTGTTGTTCTCTGTCAAAGACAAAGACAGTTTGACACATCAGCATCGGAGATATTAAGGAGGACACAATCAACCCTGAAATGAAAGGACATAACCTTAATATGTCAAATTTCATCATCTCATCATCCATGATTTCTCAAGCAAAGAGAAATAGGGCAAATATTTCAGTTTAATATCAAATGTCTGTTGTAGTGAGATTAGATTGAATGTGTCACTCAGAGGTGTAAACATACAAAGAGAAAAATGTGTTTAATTTAGAGGCAAACCAAGTTCGTTACTCTATTAACAACCTTAATGTTAGATAATAACCTGGTGTTAACATGTAATGCACTAATGCTGCCTCAGCCTGTTTTTTACTGATTAGTGCATGTACGTTGAATCTAATGTAGACATCAGCAGACGATTTGACGATTTGAGAAATATTCAATGTAAGACTATAGCAGCCAGTTAACTTAGCTAAGTGCAAACATTGGAAATGTACAGTTCCCTCAAACCCTTGAAAATACCATCATATATTCAGCTGGACTTTCATGGCCATTGAGTTTTTTCAAGCCTTTATTGGCCTGGATTCTGTAATGTTAAAGGAAAAGTTTGACGTTGCTTCACATATTCTCTTTCTTGCTGAGAGTTAGTTGAGAAGATTAATACGACTTGTACATGGTGTTTAATATAAAAGCAGGATCCAGGACATGGTAAATTAGCTTAGCATAAAGACTGGAAGCGGAAAGCTGGCTCTGTTTCAAGATAATATCTGCCTAGCAGCACCTCTAAAGCTCCAGCGTTCCACTTCATTTGTTTCATCTATACAAAACCCATAGATGGTGCACTAACATACTGGAGTCTTGTCATCTACAGGATGTGAGCCGGCCCAGCTGTCCACATTTCCATTCGTTTTGCTAAACTAAAAGAAGCTAACCATCTCCTTGTTCCAGCTTTGTATTCGACAGGCAGATACGAGATTGGTATTGGTATATTTTTCCCAAAATATCAAACTATTCCATCAGTCAAACCGTAACAGAAGCTGTTTGAAATGAATAAAACCTACTTCTACTGGTGAGAAGAATATCTGAATAACTACAAAATAATAAAAAAGAAACCCCTATCCACTGTCACTATCAGGTCCTGGCCTCTTATCGGGTACAGTCAGTTTGTGCTCCTAAGTACACCGTGAACCCTAACGGAATGTCATAATGATAACGGAGGAACACACTGTATCTTTCTGCGGATCGCAGGATGAACGTGTGCTGTTGGAGTGAGGGTCAGACCTCAAGGAGGCTGTTCTGACTGACGGCAGGTCTCCACGGAGGCTGATTCACAATGTTGGACAGGTTGCAGAGATCACTGAACCATGGGTGAGGCCCCCTGATGTGATATGTATAAGCAAGGTTGTAAACACAAAGACAACAACAAGCAGACTTCTTTTTTTCTCTCACTGTTGTCTATCACACATACATACAAAACCAATTAAGAACAAGCATGCCATGCAGGCTCAGTGGCCACTCACAGTAATCTAAATAGAAAATATATCCTAAAAGTAAAAGTCTCAAAGGCAGATCATGCAAGCTTTTGCCATGCTTATTGAGAGTGTGAGCTAAGAACACTAAAAGATGTGTGCATGGGTGAAGAAGAGGAGGTAAACCCCAGGCATGGAGGTGTTTAACATCCTGTATTGACTGGCCTGGGATCTGACGCGTGTCTGAATAAACACAGACAGTGGACACCGACTCCCTGACGTGCAGTCACAAACAGGACAGACGTGGAGACCTGAGCGACTTGAATTACATCCACTTTTTTTTCTTTACAATATACAAAGACGAAAAAGTGAGAGAAGACACAGACACAAACACACTTATTACCATCTACCACAGGCACCAATGTACAGACAAAGTGTCCTGAAATATAAATGACACAAGTAAACAGCAACATAAGCAAACCACACTGGCACAAACCAATAAGCTTCAGACCTGGATAAGAATGCCATCCAACCTCTATGCTCATCTTCTGACAGTATTATTAAATTCACAATCCTGACGATTTCAGTCCTGGTTGATTTGCTATTTGATACCACAGATTGAAGAATTCCCATGCATAATAAGACTTAATAAAACCATTATCACTGACAGCTGTACAATGATAGTAATACACTCTAAATTAGTGCAAATAATTAATTGATATGTTAGACTAGATTAGATATGTACTTTATTCAGGGAGAAATTTCTTTTAAGCAGCAGCAAACATATTTACAATATATAGAATACAATAAAATAGCAGGGCAGGACATATTACAATGACTCATTTAAATAATAATAAAGGAAATGAAAATGAAGAAATGAAAATGAAAATGTAAAAAAAAAAAATGAAATGAAAGTGTATACAGTGTATCTAAGTATATATAAAGTAAAAAGGGAGAGCAGTTATTATTGAGTGTAAATAAAATAAACTGCTATTGCTGAAAATAATGCTGGACATGAATATTATTAAAAACAGGGTTTCATCTTTAATCTTTAGGATTATAATTTTAAGCGCCTGTTTTACCGGTCCGTCTTGGTGAAGAGGGAGCTGAGCCGGAAGGCAAAGCTCTCCATTTACTGGTCGGTCTACGTTCCAACCCTCACCTATGGTCACGAACTCTGGGTCGTGACCGAAAGAACGAGATCTCGGATACAAGCGGCCGAAATGAGCTTCCTCCGTAGGGTGGCTGGGCTCAGCCTTAGAGATAGGGTAAGGAGCTCGGACATCAGGGGGGAGCTTGGAGTCGAGTCGCTGCTCCTTCGTGTCGAAAGGAGTCAGCTGAGGTGGTTCGGGCATCTAGTCAGGATGCCTCCTGGACGCCTCCCATTAGAGGTTTTCCGGGCACGTCCAACTGGTAGGAGGCCCCGGGGAAGACCGAGGACACGCTGGAGGGATTATATCTCCCGGCTGGCTTTGGAACGCCTCGGGATCCCCCAGAATGAGCTGGAAAGTGTTGCGGGTGAGAGGGAAGCCTGGGTCGGCCTGCTGAACCTGCTGCCACCGCGACCCGACCCCGGATAAGTGGGTGATAATATAATGGATGGATGGATGGGATTTTAAAAAAGGTCAATTTTAGTTCTTCATTTATCATAATAAAGCATGAAGAGGTTTTTGAAAGCAAGAACTCTTTTAAGGCGCACTACAATTTTTCTATTTATCGGTCCTTTGATCAGATTGATTTGCTTCTGTTCTGTGGGACAAAACCCTTCAAGGTAACTTTGATGATGCGTTGGTCTTTTGCATGTCCGAGCTGGGTATGCACATATTTGTAATTGACAACATTAATAACCTGCACTCTACTTAAGTGAGCTATGTGCAGGGCGTTGGCATGGTGCATGCTGGCTCACTGTCATGGCGAACTGAGCCAGCGTTGATGAAATGTTTCAAAATATCTGCTGTGTATAAGGCTTGTTTGCTGCAGCAGTGATGCATCGGGTTTGTCCCGTTAAACAGGGTAAATTAGTATCCTGTACTTTATCCATCCATTACCCGTAACCATGTATCCTTTAAGAGTGTGCAGAGAAGCCGGAGAAAACCCACGCTGACACGGGGAGAACATGCAAACTCCACACAGAAGGGCCCTCAAGCCCGGGATCGAACCCACGCCCCTCGTGCTGCCACTACACACCAACGTGCTGACCCTATACTTTAGATCCATTATTCATTTAGAGTACCTTGTAGGAGTCTGATTTCATTTTGGCATTTTAGTTTGTTTTGTTGTTGTTAATGCTTGTTGTTTAATGTGTCAAAAAGCCCCATTAAATCCTCCAAAACGGGAAAACTGGGAGAACCTTTTACAGGCACTGCAATGTGGATGTGCTGTTACATTGAGATGTACAATGTTATATACTGACATGACAAATCAAGGGGCAAATTACTAGGAAAATGAAAAAAAAATGAGCAACATTAAAATATATCAGATGGTCTTTACTTTAAAATTGCAAACCATCACAAATGATGTAACAATTAAGGTTACATTGAAGCTGTGTGGAAGTTATTTCACTTACAGCTAACTCCAGCTGAGAGGGAGCCTTTATGCAAAGAAGGAGATTATGGAGTATGATGGTTATGGTCTGCACATTCAGTAACTCACAACTGAGCATCACAAAGTACTTCATCATACCAGCAGCTCTAACTCAACATGAAACCATCCAAGGAAATGTCCCACAAGGCCGATCTCGCATACACACACACATGCACGATGAGGGCATCCTAACATCTCCTTTCTGACAGCCACAGTGGGAAAAAGAATGACCAGCAGAAAGGGAGAGGGAGACATAAACGGGGTGTCGTCAGACTCAGAAAGCTTTCCACTTGAGGATCATTTGTTATTAATGACCCTTCCATGTTATATTTATAAAAAATGAGAAAGTGGGACACATCTTTTCACTACATTCTCTAAAAAAACACATGCATTGCACCCATTGGGCTTTTCACTATTTGATCTTGGTTCTTTCACTGATGTGGAGTTTATAAGATCCTAAAGAAAAAAGGTGAGAAATTGCTTTCCACAGATTCATGCAGATACAATCTATTATTTAGTTTGAGTTTGATGTCATGAGATGATCCCATTGCTGATAGCAGATTGATTTGGAATAAGTTTATCTTGTGCTTGCAGGCAACTTTTGTCAGAATCTCACTGCTGTACGATGCCTGCAGCCAAACTCAAACCAAAGCAACG
This sequence comes from Cyclopterus lumpus, assembly GCF_009769545.1. Classification (NCBI taxonomy): domain Eukaryota; kingdom Metazoa; phylum Chordata; class Actinopteri; order Perciformes; family Cyclopteridae; genus Cyclopterus; species Cyclopterus lumpus. The sequence goes on along the minus strand of NC_046970.1, from coordinate 18,252,880 downwards.
CCAAAGCCCTGGAGACGCATCCATACAGTGCACCACCCCTTTTTAACACTACTGAGTTACTGTGTCTTACAGAATCTGCAAGGTTGTGAGTGAAGAAGGGAACATATATCTTCATTTGATCACGATGACTTAAGCACAGCATTCAAAAGCTTGCTATTTAGGTGCAGGGGAGTAATGAGTTTAAAACGTCAATCAGACCTCACACATTTTGGACAGAGCACACTGCATCTTTTCATTCCAGTCGAGTTGCTCAGCTTTGTCTGCACCCACTTGCTTGGATGACTGAATGTGACAAGCATTTACATTGATTTCCTTTTCACCCTTTCCCATTTATTGAGCTAAAAGTCCAATCATGTCACTGATGAATTAAAGAAAACCTTTAAAAGCCTGGAAGTCCCACATCCTTCAAACCCCCTTCTCTTCCTCCTTCTCACCTGTTCTGCTGCCTCTGGGTCCAGGTGGGTGTCCAGTAGAGGAACGGTGAACTGTATCTTCCTGGGGCTCCCGGTGTCCATGGTGGCACTGTCTGTCAAATAGGAGGACAGTATGAAGAGGAAGAGGAGGAGGAGGGAGAATCCGTATGAGGAAAAGAGGGTAAAGAGCTCAGTGAGGGTGACGGAAAATTAGTGGGCTCCAGCTTAGGAAAAACGAAGATTGCGTTGTAGTTTCTGTCTGACTATTTTCTGTTCTTTAGTTCTATCTTTTCACACACTTTTCTCTGATTAACTAGCTTTGAGTTTGGCACCCTGTTTGTTTCTATCCTCAGTACCTGCTGGTGTCTCTAACCCGGTTTTACTCTCCTCTCTCCCTCTGTCTCAGCACTGAGGCAAGGGCATTATGGGCTAGGAACACCTCTCCTTCGCTCTCATTCGCTGTGCACAAGTCCCTTTCATGCAAGTCCCGCCCTCTGTTCACATTTCTTTCTGTCTGTATTGGACATCTGAGATGAGGGCTGTTCTGCAGCCGCCCCCGCACAGCCAGCAGAGAGAGAGAGGATGACAAAGACATCTCTCTCTCTCTCGCTCTCTCTCTCTTGCTCTCTCTCTCTACTGGATGGTAGGAAAAGATGCATGATCCAGCCTTGCTTTACAGTAAGAGAAAGTATTTTTTAAATACACTTTCTACACATGCTTAAAATATAAATACAAAGAGGCTCAATCAGAATGAATAATCTCTCTCAGTTGTATATAAATACACACCCCTGACAATATTGACAGTCATTTTTGTGCCACAGACAAATGTGTGAGCAAGCTATTTTCAACAGATCACTGCAGTATATTTTATAAATATTAAGCCTACACAAGGACAGTTTTGAGCCGAAACTGTGCTTCTGAAAGGATCATCTGAGCTTTGTTCATATCTGACCAAGCTTGTCCTTGCCGTCGCCTGGCCAGCACAATCTCTATTGATTCCCCTCTCAAAGTTGTCCCTACATCACACGTCTACTGGGCCCTGATACCTGACACCGGCCAAGAGGGTCTGTTGTTCATCCAGATTTGCAGCACATGTTGGGGATGTAATAAAATACAAACTGGGCATTTATATTCCCGGAATCATTTTTTTTGCTTTTAACTTTAAATTCAAAGTTCAATCACATTAAAAAAGCTACTTCAAATCAATATAATCTAATTCAAAGCTTAAAGCTCATCTTGGAAATTGATGAAGAGGCGTTAACAGTTTTGTCCAGACACTAACTGGTAGCTTAAGACGTATACGTATGACATTTAGACCACTATATACATTACCTGTAAAAGCAATATATATGCATAATATATAAGACCGTATAGATGAGCAGCAAATATGAGAAAGGGCAAGAGAAGAGGGGGGTGGAGCTCCCCAACACAAAAGTCCCCAGCTGAAATCAAAACCAGAAACACGGTGGCCATATGGCACGAGTCCTAGATCACGAAGCCTCTGGGGTGCCTTCAAACTGGGTCTTTTGAGTCATTTATGTTATGCCTATAAGCCCTGGTTCATAAAGTAGTAACTGCATGGGGTTTGCAAAGCGAGAATGTTTTCATCATCTGACATCTGAAAAACCCTCTGTATATAACATGTATAATAAATGAATAAAAGAATCCTTTTCTTTCTCTTTTTACTCAGCCGTTATTGCTTGTAGCTGAGAGTGAAAGAGTGAGTGATAATACAAAAGTGCCACATTAATAAGAGCTTTTCCTGAATTATGTATCCGTCATCAAAGTAGAGAAGTATGTTAATAAAAGACCACATGCGTGCTCTGTGTGTGTGTGTGTGTGTGTGTGTGTGTGTGTGTGTGTGTGTGTGTGTGTGTGAAAACAACAGCTGACTGGGTATCCTCTGGTCTGTACTGTACAACCTCTTTCCCGAAGGGAAAACTACATCCTGTTTACTAATTAAATACTCAATGTTGTTTCATTAGTGTATATTTTTACAGTCCCTGCCAACAGTTTTCATTTAATCATGTGGCGAAGCTATGCTGTCTAATGTTGAACCTAAACCACGAGTCAGAGAGCAAACAATAAAAAACCTCCAACAGATCTAAATACTAGCTGGAAACATCAAACCAAACTATGCACCAGATTTATTGAGGGCAGTTCAATCAGTTGTGCCACTGATGACTGGAAGCTTTTTTAAATCCTTTAGCTGGCCACCAATAGCAACACTGAGCTGCACTCTAAGTGAATGACAAATAAATCTGCACCACATTTTCATTACTGCTAAAAAGTGTTAATAGAGTTTGTCTACCTAGGAATGGACAACAAGGGATGCATGGAATGGTATAAAATCATAACCACAGCAGCCCGGTTTGCTTAATGGTTAGTAGCAAAGTCAAAGAACTCTGTGTGCTATCTAGTCATGCAGGAGAGCACACCTCTGCAGTTTACCCTTGACACTGACATGGTTTTTATTTTTCACTCACCCTGTAGCCATTAAAGCTTGTTGTGTGTGACAAATTGTGCTGTGTCATGGTCACGGCCGGTAATGGGCTGAGACCTACCTCTCCGCTGATCAAGATGGCTGAAGATGATGACCCAAAGGGAAAAAGGGAGCAGGGGGGTCGGGGAAAGGTCAACGAGTCATACAGTAGATTGAGAAGGACATGGTATCTGAAAGGTAAGTGCAGGTCATTTATTTTGTGTATTGTATTGTCTATTTTTTAGTTACTGTATACAATTGGTGGAAATAATACAATTTCAATATCTATTTATCTCTCAGTCTCATATCTCTCTGTAAGTCTGTCTGTCTGTTAAAATTGCTGCACACGATCTGAACCCCCCGCAGACTCATGAAATTCAGATGAGTTGAATCATTCTTTAACTCATCTGCAGATCAGAGGCTACAGCTGTGTGATCAACAGCAGCTGTGCCCTGCTACCCCTCTCTGTCTTATCTTTTGTCTCAACATGTTTCTTGGTACCTCATCTTTTATTCTCTTATTTCCTTGTCACTGCTCTTGTTGCTGCACAAGTGTACACCTTTTGCACACTCGGACATCCCGTCCTCGTGGGGGATCCCTCTTTGAATAAACTGAGTTTATTTTCTCTTTTAAATAAATTATTACTAGGAATTCCCAATGTCTTTACTGTGGTTGGTATGTGTTTGTCTTTGTGCTTTTGTGTTTGTGCATTGTGTTATAGTATATGTGTTAGTTTCTGAATCATTGCTAAGTTACTGTATATAATAAGTTTATATTGAAAGTCCTTTTTAGATTTTTCTCAAGTGAAACTGAAAAGTAGTGCTTTAAAACACTGCCAATACAACATGAATCTCACTTTTGTGTCGTTTTCCAAGAATTTTCTAATCTTCTTCACCTTATAGGTGGCCAAGTCAGAATCAGCTCATTGCTGCCATATGAGGCCAGATAGCGGATAACACCCACTGGTTTTGGGTGGTTATTATGCTATCTAGATAAATAGCTGCTTTGGTAACGGGCTGCTTCACTGTGGTGTGTAAAGGAGTGATACCACAGGTCCTTGGTGCTGCTGTCACACATTACAATCAACACTTATTTCAGTAGATCATACAACCTAAAAAGGTGAGTTAATTAATGTGCACAATTAATTAATCTGTTTCTATGGGCATAATGTGAATTCAATTGTTAAGTTTTATTTTGCTTTTTTACTGTTTAATTACTAGATGGACCAATGTTGTCAACTGATGCTTGTTGTTGTTGTTGTTGTTGTTGTTGTTGCCCTATGCCCTTTGCTACTGTAAGTCTGTAATTAATTTCACTCAGTTAGGAACTTTCCGTAGAAATAAAAACGAGCCGAAACTTAAAATGCACTTTATAATGGACAAGTCCGACTTGACTAACTCAATATGAATATTGTGTAGCCAACCTACCTTATTATTGAAAAGTTGCCTTAGATATTGAATTGATGAAAACTACACTGAAAAACTAGCGTTTCAAAATGGATTGTGTAAGAGAGACAACTAGAAAAACAAACAGACAAGGGTTGGTATGGTAGTAAAAGAAAAATCGAGAGGTCATCCATCGATGGTCTCTAATCAGCTCTAGTATTTCTTCATCCTGTCTTCTGGGCTCATAAAGAGGAATGGGAGGTCAGGCCTAAGAGGGGTTGACGTGCTTTCCTTGCTAGTGATTGGCTGCAGTCCCTGTAAAAGCGTAATTGCAGGTTGCTGTGTTTTAATTAGTGGCAAAGCTTATTGCATGCCGCTTCCCCAGGTGGCCACCACACACACAAACACAACAGCCACTGTGAGTTTAGAAGAGCTCTGCATCAATATAGAAATAAACACATTATACATTTACTATCCACGTCCCAGTAGCAAAGGGCATAGGGCAACAACAACAACCTAAACCTAATTCTACACACAGCTGTCTGCAGGTTGTAGAAATAAAGGTGTAATTAACTAAATGTCCAATGATACTTTGTCTTATCTATATGCAGTGCAGTCCAGTGTCCTTCGCTGAATTTCCATTCCTCTTGTGTCTGAGTGAGCCAATTAAGGCTAATTTAATGTAATAATAATTTAATATTTTCCACATAACCAACTAATATAGCACTGTGTTATAAAAATTACAAACAATCACAGATGAACAGCTGTTGTAAATCCATGTATGTTGTTCAGCAACCAAATCCAAATAAATTGTAACATTTACAGATTAGGCACTGACTGCAGACTGACTATTTTTGAAAATACTATTTTATTTAGATCAAATATTTTTGAGTTTTGGGAAAAAAAACAAGGCATTTGAAGACCTTTGGCTTTAAAAAGTTGAGATGTCAAATTTTGTGTTCTTGACGATTATTCAGTTAAGTATAAAAAAAAAAAACTAGATGAACTGATACTGAAAAGGATCTTTAGTTACAACCCCAATCCGTATTTTAAAATAATAAAATATCCTTTAAAAAAATGTTATCATGCCGACAGATACAGAGATTTCATACAATTTCCACAACTGTAGTCCTGATCTTTAAAGAGCGATCATTTTGAACACACACATACACAGTGTATCTTTTCCAAGTTCAAAGCTATTTATTTGACCAGAGAACAAAAGAATAACAGAAAATGTACCAATCAAATAACAGCAAACCCTTTTTTGGTCCTATAATAACATTCTAGTCAGGATAAATGAGGTCTGCCCATCAACATGCTTTTCTGGAAATCCGAAAGAAAAACAGTCAAATTAAGCTCATGTCATCTTTAACTAAACGTGTCAAACAAAGCCAAATGGAAAAAATCGAATATTATTTAGAAATATTCATTCAAATTGTGTCCCTCCACAGCTGCCCGCTGCTTGGCCTCATGCCAGGACATTGATGCGTGAATTATTTCTTGCCAAATCTCTGCGGCACAGCCATACTCCAGATCTGACCGGGGGCAGCCTCCCAGTCACGGGAGTGTATCTGATCCTCCGACACTACCTGCCCTCTGGAGCCACGGCCAAACCTGCAAGGGAGGAGAGACAGGGGCAGCAACTGATGTATTTCAAAGTAACATATGGTTTCAAGGAAAGACTTGTTTTTATCTCGGACCTTCAGTAGAAACAACCACACACTTTTGATGAGGCATAAACATGGACAATTCACAAGCTGCGACCAGAAAAGGATCATTCGGTCTGTTTGTCAAACTGTATCGATACCAAGCAAGAAGTTAAAGGTAAAAGACGTCAAGTTTAAGGCTGAGACCACAATTTCAGTTAAAAAAACATGATCTAGTCTTTGCCATAAAATAACTGGTTAGGTCCTGAACCAACAATCTTAACTACATGATATTTAAAAATTGTTTGTTACTAGTTCATTCAGATATGGAAAATAGTTGCAAATTGGGTTAATTGTATCTACATGTGGATCAGCCGACCTCAATCAGTTGCTGATAAGTTGTTTGACCATTATTTAATTATCATTTAAGTCAATGTTCAAGCCAAAATCTCAAATATTCTTCTGTTCCGGCTTTTAAAATGTGGTTATTTTATATATTTTAAACTGATTAAAACAAGAACTTTGATGACATCACATTGAATTATTGTAAATTGCGATGGGCATTGTTCACCGATGTTTTATGTTTTACAGGCCAAACACTTAACCAAAAGAATATTCAGCAAATCATTTGCTCATGAAAATATTCATCAGTTGCAGCCCTAACTGCATGGCTCTTGCAGTACATTCATACTTACAAAAATCAAGGCCTATTTAAATTATAGATGATGAATATTTGCCTTTTTCAGAAAATGTTCATGCAACCCTAACATCCTTTTGCTGTTTTAACTCAAACATACCTGAGTGATCCTACTGTGCTTGCATTTGTGACATTTTTCCTAGATTTGATAAATATTTGGTTTTAACTCAGTGTTGATAGGAAACTGCTATACAAAAGGTTGAAATGCTACAGTGTTATAGACAACTTATTTCCAGCGTGAGTGTGTTGTGTGTGTATGTATGTGTGTGTGCACTGACCTCTGTGGCTGATGGAGGACAGAGTTCCTTGTTTCTCTGTGAGATCCGAGCAGCAGAGCTCTCAGCACTGCGGTCAGCAGACGGTCATCAATGCTGTCATCTGTTTCTTCACTTTCCTGGAGCACAGCAGCATACACATAAACAAATGCAAAGCCTCACACTAAAAAGAACAGGAATATGTTGGGATAACATCAAGAACCCAAACTGCATTCAATTTTGGGTTGCAACACAAACCCCAGGGGGTGGTACTCTCAGTCCTGCTGCGAAAAGAGACCTTGAGATGTAAATATCAGTGTACAAAGGCAAAGAAATGTACCTCATGCCCACTCAAATATCCATCCACCCTCATCTTTATGCAAAGGAAAACCAAGATCTGTCTCTGCCCGACACACAAGGAAAACCGTATCATTTTTTTTTTTCCGTGATCTGAATCCTTCTCCACTTCCGTGCTCTGACTGTCTGTTGCCCCCAGAATATATTTGAGTGCGTTTCACACTGTTGCATGACGAGGAACACTGTCTGAAATCTAAATGAGTTATTTAATGTTGCTCGCCCCGCTTGATAAAAGGGCTCGAATCCCATTTACGTACTTCCTCACATGGAGTGACATGACTTCTCTGAAAATGTTGACAAGACTTCAGGTTGTGTGAGTTTTTCATTTAGTCTAATGTGGCAGAGCATGACAGTTCATATGTACATCCTGCCGAGAGAAACACGGTACATAACTATGTGTGCCTGAGATATGTCTGAGAATTTGATTTGGCTTTTTAAGACGCCAAGTAGTGTTTGGCAAATTGGATGAAACATAAATTATATGGGAGATAACACATATTCTAATGGTATATTTCCTTGCCAGAGCAGGTTAAATTGAAGACTTGAAGTGAAGTGTGAGTGGTTTGTTGTCTCACCAGCCCCAGCAGGTGGTTGGCCATGTTCTCCTCTGAGTCTGGCAGGATGTCATTTTTGTCATGACTGCCTTGGATGTGAAGAGCCTGACTGACGCCAGCCATCGCCACAACCAGAGCCAGAAGAGTCACCATCGCAGCTGTGTCCATGGTCTCAAACCGAAGGTCAGAAGAATTCTGTTGACAGAGGCAGACGATTGGATTTCGGTTGTCCGGTTACTGTTGTGGACTTCAAAAGGCTCAGCTCCTGGTAAACAAAGGAGATACTTGTGCTGGTCAGGGTTGCGTCTCCTCTTTGTGAGGGTCCTGGCTTACTTCAACGGTGGAAACATCCTTGCCGTGTCTTATATACACCTTGCGGTCACTGGCTGAAATCCCCCAGGAGAGCTGGAGAAAGATGCTCCTGTACAAAGGGGAACAAGGGACAGGATGGAGGATGAACCAGCCCCTTAATATGAGACTAAACCAGGTCCATTTAGCAGGATCAGAGCATTAGGGATGCCTGAGAGCCAGAGTGCGTTATTATGTAGCCCTTAGGGTAATGAAACACAACTCTCACAGTTATTAAACAGATAAATCCCACCAAATGGACCCTGATCCGCCAGGCCCTGTTGCCCAGTAGTCCTAACTGCATGTGCGGACAAACAATATGGATGAACACTCATCGCACACTTAATCGTGCGCCAATATTAACCGCACAACCTAATTGATCTTAGGGAACAGAGTAATAAACCCAAAACAGCAGAAAAAAATGAATATAAACAAAGCAGAAATAAAAGAAATGCACACAGCTTCAGAGCTAATGTATCTAAACTAAAGGATACATTCAAGAATATCATCTCACATCTCTTGGTTTACAATAATGCCACTGATTCATTTATCAGTGAAGGATCAGCCTCCGAGATTGTTTCTTAATTGTGTCTCAGATTTATGTTGGCTGGATTTATTTACCATTCTATATGGATCATTTTGCAATAGGATAAATTGTCCAAGTTCATGTTTCAAGTCAGCGTATAATACCGGTGTTAACTAATGTTAATGTTAGTTTGAAGCAAATAGTTTTTAGGTTTATCATCAGGAGCATGTAAAAGGTTCACCAAAGATACTTCACACTGCTCTCTCCAAACGGTTATTGGCATAAATGTAAAGCACACTGTGATTCCATAGCACCGTTATGGGTCATCAACACCTATGCTTACATGCTTATTAAGGTTTTCTTTAGAAAGAAGCTTCTCCCAAAGGAACCATTCATTTGCTAAATACGGTAGCTTCCTTCTCTTTGTTAATTTTCTGCTTCATTTGTAAAAGTGACACTGGCTTTATTAGTGCTGTATATGTTTACTTTGTCACTGTCTTTGACTCTGTGTGTGTGTGTGTGTGTGTGTGTGTGTGTGTGTGTGTGTGTGTGTGTGTGTGTGTGTGTGAGTGTGTGCGTGTGTGTGTGTGTTTGTGTGTGTGTAATAATTAGTCACTTCCCCAATACTGGATGAGACATCAACAGATTTAGCTAATGGGTGACAATCCGCTTAGACTGTAACACACAAACACACCCACAGTCTAACTGTCCCTGTTTAACTGCCATGGCAACCAGGATGACATCTGAATGATTCTGTGGGGAGTTAGTTTTCATTACTATAATAAGATCACTTACTCTGATAAGATAAGTACACATATTTATTTATTCTGTGCTGTTTTGCTTAAGATTAGGTTATTCTTCGAACACCTAGACTCGCAATCAAATACAACAGCCCTGCCACTCTTATGATGCCTTTCATATTTTGTTGTTTGTTAACATGGTCGTAATATGATTTAGCATTGAGACTCGCTTTGGCTGAGATTCAATCAAATATCAATAAAACATAATCAGTCACCTATAAGTAAACAGCGGATATGGTGTCTTCGAACATAAAGCTGGAGGTTAGAGTTTCATATCCTTCCATTGTCCCGTTATATTCACTTCTATCCTCCGCAGATCTGGAGATGGTCAGCGATGCTTTACGTCCAGACGTCAAACATCTCTCTTGAACACCTGGTTCTAACCACCTGGTTCATTAATGTAGCTGCTTGGATTGTAACTGGACCTTAAAAGACCATGTACGACAAGTGGAATAATCTCCCTGATGGTCGCCAGCTAGAACAGGAAATGAAGCGAGGATTTAAAGCTCAGGTCAATCTGACCTCGAGCTATATATACGGCTGACCTGTATGTTGTTTTATGAACCAGAGCGCAGGCTGGGGGCCTGGCCTCCCATGTTGCATTCGACAGGAACACACCAATATACCTTTTTTTTTTTCTTCAAGAGGATGTACATCCAAAAGCACATGCATGTTAAAGTCTTTTTTTATGTGCGAGTAATATTTGTCTGTGTAGTGCAGCACTTCTCTCCTCTCGTTGACGCATTAATAATGTCTCAGGGTTATGGGCAACATTACCATGACAATTAGGGATATGCAAATGTTTCCCACACAGGCCCTGGTGTTTAAAACTCACTCAAAAAATCCCAAATGTGTATTTCAGTTCTCAGACTTTTGCCTCCATCTGGTGTTTTCAGAGTGAACTGCAGGATAATCAGTAACTGGTCACAACTGGCGGAAATTTCTTCGGACAACAAAACAAATTATACGTTATTTTGTTTCCTTTAATTTTATTTACAATGTTAAAACGGTGCAGCAAAACATAGAATAAATAAAACACTCAGTTATGACAACATCAAAACCCAAAATAGGGGAAGGTCAGAACAGCAACAGGAGCTTCATGCAGCTAATAGATTGTCCAGCAATACCATAAAAACAAGCTGACTCTTCATGCTTTACAGCCACTTCATCGACCCAAATTAAATCCAAAGACAGTTTGTGTGGTTCCTTGCCGACATGTTCTGCTCCTCGAGTAGTCTGCTCTCCTGTCTTCATTTAGTGTATTTGTCTACATGTATCCAACAGATGCTTCAGGGCCGCGGCCTGATCTAGTTTGCCAGTTGCCTTGTGTTCTTTACCAGTAGCTCACGATCTGCCACTTCTACCATAAGGCACTTGTATGCAGTTAGAAATGTCAGTACTGAAATGAATGTACTATCTTACCCTGGCTGGTGTGACTGGAGTCCAGGACCAGGAACAGGTACTGTTCGACAAGCGGGTTAATATAATACAGAGAAAAAGTTTTCAACCTGTTATACAAAGGTTATGATGTCTCTCAGTAACAAAAATAAAAATAAAGATATTGTTGAAGACCTCATAACTATGATCTAATTGAATCATACATATTATTAAAGGTTTTAATTTAAGGCCATGTTTTCACACATAGTCCTTTTAAACCTTGCTTAAGAAATATAAATGCTTACACTGCAAATGCCAGACCGTATTTTGAATATTGTTTCGCTTTTCTTAGATATTTGGTTTTCATGCAATTGCAGTGCTGTGGCCATGGCTGTCATATTTTTTTTTTTTTAAATGATTCTTATTCAAGTTCACTCAGGTGGTAAACTATTGATGTACAGTACACTTAACTGAAATATTAACAACAAGTCAAAAAGATATTGACACAAAAAGGCATTTCTTTTCCTTGAATAAAGATTTACAAAAAAACATCATTTCCAGAGCAAACAGCAAGCCCAGAAAACTACACATTTAGAGTTAGGCAACATATTATTAAACTGATATCGTAAACACTTTCCCAATGTTTACAACTTTGCTAACTAAAAGAAAGAGATTTATTAAAAAAAAATGCTTTTCTTTCATTGCCCATATTATTTGTCAGTCTTAGAGTATTTAAGGCAAAAAATAGTTTTTGTCATGGGCAGTGGCTTTTTCGTCAAAAATGTCCAGAGTCTCTGTATGCATCTAAGATTATACTGTATGCTTGTGCATTCATGCATGTTTTTGAATTGTGGTTTTCTGTCCTCCTTTGATCTGATGACAGATGGTGAAGTCCATGTGAGCATCAGCACTCCTTCTGTAAAGCATATTGAGCAGCTGGACTGATTGTTGTTGATAAATTGTTGTTGACCTTCGGTATTCATGTTAACACGCTGATTTAGATGCACAGTATAAATACACTATGCAAGCGCCAGCCATCAGCAGGCTACAGCATGAGAAAGTATAGAGCCAGTCCCAGTGTGACAGGCCACCAATATGCAAGTACTGACACAGTACAGAGTGCACACGATGTCATGATCTCGGTCTATGTGCACTTTGTTTAGTCAGTTAATTCCAATGCAAAGACAGGATGAGTGCCACACACGGTGATTTGAATTAATTCAGTGAGTCAGTGCTTCAAAGCAAGTTACGAGGTCCCGTCGCTCCAGTGCGTGGCCCATTCCTTTTTATGGACAACTCCTGACTTCTCAGTATGGAACTGTGGCCGGTCCTCGCGAGGAATCTTCACCGCGTGGTACTGAGGCAATTTGTCTTTGTAGTGGGCCCGTTGGAAGAAGCCACACTGTTGGCACAGGAAAGAGGAAAGCAGGTAGGAAGAATAGCAGAGAGAGGGATGGAGAGGCAGAAAGGAAAGGGAAAAAAACAAAGAATTAAGTGATGTCATATATAATAATGTGATAGCAAATCACCTGCAATGGTTTGCCCTTATTTCACCAGATAAGAGACTATTACAAGGTGTGATACTTTGCCATATCACGCCTTGTAATAGATTTATACAATCCTATAAGTAGTATCTTATAGTTCCTCACAGATAGACAAAACAAAGAAAGTGATTGACTGATGTCCTTGTGCAGTCAAAGTAACATTTTAATAAAAAGGTACATTCATCCAAGAAAGCACATCCACATGCTGCACATTTTTATCCGTTATGAGTGTCCTTCATTGAAACACCAACACAAAGTGCCGTTAAGAAAAAAAGCACACATTAATGTGAACAAAAGCCCCTGCTGATATTAATGACAAGTTGATTCTGGCATCTGAATAAGCCAGTTGGTCATGGGATGTAAGTCAAGTCCCCATAGACTGGTGCCAGAATGAACCAAGTGCAGATAATGAAACTGTGACGTCAACAGCAGAGGCACAAACCACAGCAGAGCAGGCAGCTAAAAAATGTCTGGAGATGGCTGGATGGTGTTCAATGCTAAATAATTGGAATCAGTTTTCTAGAGACAAAAAAAAAAAAAAGTATTCTGCCAAGATGGGTTACAAATGTAATAATATCCATCAGTTCAGCTGGCCTCTGATACCATTCAGGAAACCCATCTCATCTCACAATGTCACACCTTTCTGTTTTTTTGTTACTAATTGTGCCAACATGATGTAATATTTCACACTGTTATGAACACCACCAGCCACACCAGAGTGCATCCAGGAACAAAGCAGTCGTGGGTGAGTATTTTTACCGCTTGGAGGGAGAGGAGGAGGGGAGAGCAGGCCAGAGTGAAATATCTTTTGTATTATAGTTCTGATGCCTGCTTCTCCACCTCCGAGGGTTGGACCCCCAAATGGGCGCGGTAGTACTCCGTCTCATAGTGCCGGCGCCGCTCACTGCGTTTGAAGAACCCGCACTGGGCACAACAGACCACCACAGGGAAGTGAAAGATTGGAAATACAATGGGAAATGAAAAGGGAAGGGGATTTAAGGATAGAGAGTCCCCAGGTGGAAGTGAGAGGAGACAAAACAACAGGGATGACAAACAGAGGACAAACAAAAGAGGAAAGGAACAGATGAGAGTGAGCTAGAAGGAATAAAATGATTATAGGACAGAACAAAGCGGATAGAAATAATTGGACGACCATGGGAAGTGCTGACATAATGCCAGAGTAATGGCCAGTGGGGTGAGAGGGATGAAGTCAATTAAAATAGAAGAACCTCTTATGTATAGGCTGCATCTGAAGCAAATGAAGCAAATCTTTGTACAGTGTTTGATGGACTTTGACTGGGACTTTGAAACATAGAACAAGAAGGCCTATGGTACTGTGTATGTTACAAAATGCAGTGACAGTTGATTATCCTTGTGTATGCATTACCTTCCACAGTATGCAGACCAACAGAGTCAGCAGCAGCATGCCCGCCAGGACGGCTATGAGGATGATCCACCAGGGGATCCTGTACTGGTCAGTAAGACCAGGCTCGGGATAGATCATCACTGGCACCTGGAGAGAAAGGACGAATGCAATCAAAATGCAAAATTAAGGGAAAATAGGAGATAAATATCACCACACCGTATAGTGATTAATCACTGAGGCAGTTACTCGTTCCTGTCGTGATGTTATGTGTATTTAAATGAGGTTTAGAAATGGACAGATTGCCAATTAATCTTAAACGTTTTATACTGTTGATAGCAATGTGTAAAAGGTGACACCAACAAATATTCACTGAACAAAATGTAGTGCCGTTGTGTTTTTGTTAGGATTCATGCTCCATCTTCTGACGTCTGCCGAGTACCTGAGCAGCAGCATCCTTGAGGAGCAGGTGTTTGATGCTGGACTTCACAGTGATGTTGGCTCTGACCAGCAGCTCCAGGGCACTGACTGCTGCAAACTCCTGACAGACAGAGAAAGGGGCACATCCACATTTATACATAAACTGTTCAGAGTTGCGCGGTGCTGTGTTCATTCAGATGCAGCTTAAGGTTGTGCAATTAAATTGTGTGATTAAAATCAAAACAACAGTAATTTCTTCTAATAAAACCTTTTTATTTTATTTTATCACACTTCACTTTGATATTAATATTGCAGCAAATAAAATGTGATCACACTTTTTGGTGAACCCCTAACAACATATAATAGCAGCGATGGCTAAAACTATGAAAATAGGACCCATTTAAATTTAGATTTATGTGGAAAAAAGTTAAACCACAGAAGAACAAACATGTTATGGGATGTTCAATGGAAACATCTATTGGCTTTATATTTCCTATGACTCTTGGATCTGCATGTTAAACGGCAGTTGCAGCTGTGTTCACAGTTTGCTGACTGCCTTAACATCAAAGCTCTCTTGTTGAGCATGCTGTAGTTATCGTTCATTTACTTGCAGTCAATGAGAGCTGCCAGCAGCTGTAACAGCTGGACTGAAGCTGAGATGGGGAGGAATGTGCAGTGAGGTGCTGATGTAATGATGAGAGTTTTTCTTTGTTTTGTTTACCTCTATGAAGCTGCTGTTCCACAGCCTGGCATGGATCTTGAGGACAGCATGACCGGAGAAGCTGTGGAGGGGGCACTGAAAGAGGACACAGCGTGCCGACCCCAAGAGACAATCCTGGAAGAAAGAAATGACAGGTCAGCTGATTTTCAAATGACCTGCAGACAGCTGCTATGAAAAGTAGTGAAAAGCAGAAGCTACAAAGTATTTTTTTATTTTGTTCGATCTGTATTCCCCTTTCCCTCTTACCAGTTTGAGCGACTTGCGTCTCTCTGAAGCTGCCACAGCTGGGGTGGTTCGTCCCATGCTGCCTTTTGTCGCCACTTGACCTACCTCCTCCGGGTGGGAACGGCGCGTTCGCCCAGCCTGGTGGAAGTGACACATTCATACAGGATGAGACAGATCAGTCTCAATAAAACATGTAAAAGTCTTGACAACCATGTGTTAGTTTACATGCAGCTGCGTCCACAAATGCTCTCCATTTCTAAGCACTTTTATTTTAAAATGTATTTCGAAGAGAAAAGGAGTGTTTTTGTCATTTGACAAATGTGTAACATTTCTACATTTTGTAATCACGTGTAACATTTACGGCGCAACTCCTTGAATTCTCAGAAGCACTGAGAATAAGATAAGAGAGTGTAGACCTAATGAAGGGGTTTTCTATTGCATTAAAACATACCTGCTTGAATAGAAAAACTTGTATTAAAATTGAGGTTGAACTAAAAGTTGGTCAGAATACCCACATTGTGAATAATTAATTATGATGGACCTGTGATTCCTTGGCTAAGTGAGTTAAGGAAAGGAAGCACTGAAGATGTGTACAGATCTCAGCATGTATGCAACTGAGCGCCGTTTAGGTTTAATCTTAAGGAACCTTTCAGGCCAAAAAACATTGATCAACTGCACTTTGTGTGGCAAAAATAGAGCGTGCTCTGCTTACCTTGTGATTGGCAGGCTGTGGAGGTTCTGCAGAGCTGTGGAGCTTCAGAGTATTCAAGGACCCTGTTGAGGTGCACTGTGTGTCTGGGTGGCCCTCAAACTTCAAGCTGACAGGATACAGAAGCCATTTCTCGTTGGCCAGTCCGTAAGGCCACATGATGTTGAGGAAGGCTGAGCCGAGCATTTGCAGAGCTTGGCCAGGATTAGCAACCTGACAGAAAAAAGAATATCACATATAAATATGACATATCACATATAGAATATGTGTGTCTTCCTGTAGCCATGCCAGCAATCTAAACTCACATGCAGAGGTCCTTAACACACACACACACACACACACAAACACACACTCGTTCCTCACCACAAACTCAAAATCCACAGGGCTGCCGATGTCCTCCAGACTGGTCATGGCACTCTCTCCCTTCACTGCCCCGCTGAAGAACAGCTGGTGAGGACGGCTAAAACTGCAGTAAAACACGATCACGTCAGTGAGGCCGGGCAGCTGCATACACACTCACACAGCTTCATAAAGTGTACTAGGCACATAGCAGTACAGTCTAAGACCACAAGCAAGAATGGGATTATAGCACGTCTCTCATAACTACTGGAGAGCAAGATGAACCTTATTTACTCAAACTCATGCATGGACATTGTTAAACCCCACAGAACTTCATTTCCAATTCTTCAAACTATGTGAGGTCAAGTGTATAAAATGATGCTCAGTTTATCTCAAATATCTTAGTGTAACATCAATGACAAGTTGGAACATGCTGATAGATAATATATGTGACACTATTTTAAAAGGATTAACTCACCCACTGACAGACAGAGGGAGCTCTATCACAACTTTAGCAAAAGCCGTGACTGGTGGCAGTTCAGGCTGTTCGCTGATGCTGAGGACGAAAACAAAAACAAACACTGTGGTCAACGTTTATTTGGGATGAACGAGTCAAATATCTGCACTTAAATAACAGATGCAGAGGGCTTACGTTGTCAATAAGAGATCTGCAGTCAACTCAGTGGTCTCAATTGTGATGTTAGATGTACCGAAGTTGATGGAGAATGTCAGCTGGAAAAGAAACACAAACACAAAAAGTGCAAAATACAAAATAAAAAACCAAATATAAAATATATATAATCCTGACAGTCTTCCAAGCTTTAACTGAATTCACACTGTTTTTTTTCCGTACCTTATTACCTCGCTTCACAGGGTTTCCCAGGTCACATTCAACTTGAGAGCCATTCGGGTTCGCTTGGCATCTCATCTAAAGTCAATTGGGATATCAAACAAATACTATCACCAAAAACAGAAATTCAAACAGACAAGTTTCTAGTTCATGAAGTCACCTCAACGCCATGAAATTATAAATGTTTCATCTCAACCTGTTGTGTGATCCTGGAGCCGGCGTACGACAGAGTGTTTGGAAGGGAGATGAGCAGCTGAGCAGCGTGGGCGTCATCGCCGTCCTCTTCAGGGAGCAGCGGGTCGGACGGTATGTTGGTGACACTGATCTCCAGCACCACCAACCGCTGGTCTGACAGGGAGAACACCTGCACATCATCCTCATCTCTACACGGAGAGAGTGGGGAAAAACACCACAAATAAATCCATCCGATTCCATGTATAGAGTCTTTAAAAGGTGAACCTTAACCTCAACTGGCACCAAAAGATGAATTTAAGAAACATTATTTTCTGACCACATACACATAATTGTTTGTGTTAGGATATAGGTTGCTCGGAAACAGTCTCTCAGAAAACAGTTCACATCATCATTGCCACCGACTGACACAGAGTGGGCTCATCAGACACTAACTTTGGCAGAGGGGTGAAGAGGTCAGAGGTCAGGGGTCGCGTTCCAAACTGGTAGCTCAGCTTCAGGTTGCTCTGGCAGATTTTGTCGCTGCCGCATCCTTCTCGAAGGAAGTTCACCTTCACAGGGTCAACGAGAGTTGTTTATTAAATCATAAAGCGCATTAAACATCTAGTTAAGCTTTTATAATACAAGATTGAATTGAGTTGGATGTAAATGCTGAAATTAAGTTCCAGCTTCGCACAGTTCCTCCGGAACAAGAAAGCTACATTTCTTTTTTTTTGTTTTGATTAGGCTTATTTGTTTCATCCAAATTTTTACTATTTCTTTTGAACCATCATCAAGAAACTAATCAACCAATTCATTGTGTAGCTCTATTGCATTACACGTCTGCATCATTATGCTTGAAATGCTGATTAAGCAGCAGATATTTGAGGTTCAAAGGGAGAAAAACTGCAAGGGATGAAAAACCATGGATACAGCCAGTGGATACGTGTGTGAGAAGGTAAAAAGGTGATTCAGCATAAAGCTTCAGGAAAGGATGCTGATTTAAAAACACATCAAGTAAGTGTGCTTTATGCAAATCATAAACTATGTGTAAAGGATCTTCACTGCAGCAATACTGAGGTACATGTGAGGTCATTCTCTTTTAACAGAATCAAACCACGCAGGGTCTTTTTATACAACAAGTATGATTCTGTATGTTTATGTTGTTAATAGAATCAAATGTCCAACTATATATGCTTTACATGTCATACCTTTTGGCTTTAACTTGTCTTGACAAACCTGAGTTACTGCAGAAAAGAATGTTGATTGGAATGTGTTTCATGTATCTCCACTACTTTATACGGTCATTTTCGGACAAGTGTGGCCCATTAAAATTAATCCTGGCCATAAAACACTTCAGCTTCCTGTTGGTTACAGACCTCAGAGTGCAGCGTGTTTGACGGGGAAACACTCAGCACCGGAGCCAGCTTCTCCAGCCTCTTGGCACCTGAGTGTCTGCGTGGTGGCACAGACTTGATGGTGTGGGTTATCGCCAATGAGATCGGACGCAGTTTGTCACGGATGTTCTCCTGCATGGACAGAGGATTAAAAAAAAGATTAATGACCAAACAACTGGTTTGGTCAAAGAGTTTGTTTGTGGTGTATGATAATACTAATAAGACAGAGGAAAGTATTGTTTTATTCCTCCTGATTCCAGTCTCAGTCCAGAGGCAGATCATAAAATAACAAGTCTTCATATAAAAATATGGGTGCTCTGATAGATGCCACTGTATCATGGACTCCTCATATATAATGTATTTGTAATAAGTGCCAACCGGAGGCACTCTCCTTTCAAGCAAACAGCTTCAAGAGCATGCTCAGACAGTATCTCCTTGTATGCCTTAAAAGAAGATATCAACTTCTGCCCTCCAGTAGGCGATTAAAACACAGACCAAAAAATTTGCTGCTAAATAAGATCTGAATCTAGAGGATATAATGTAATATGTCTACTTGTCATAACTGTTTGTACATCTTTGAAAGTGTTGTGTGTGTAACTGTATATTTAACCTGTGTGTTGATTGCTCTAAAAAACTGCTTAATGCCCTGAAACTCAAAAGGTGGATAGTAATCTATCTGTACAATTGTTCCATTATGCCATCTTTTGCTACAAGAGTAAAACAAAATACTAAAAACAAGACCAAAAGCCACCAGTTATTGTCTAAACTAAGTTACTGACATGGAGCTGGAAGGTAGCAGTGGTGCACACAGGGTGACGCTGCCGATGCAGCTCCACTTCTTCTATCTGAGTATACTCCGGCTCCAAGGAACTGCGGCCCAGGAAGTTAACGCGGTGCGGGAGGCCCAACTTCCTGCGCTCTGTGTCAGCTTCAAAGTGCACCACGAGTGCTTTAAGGAAGTAAAAACAGGGGCGATGCATGAAGAGAGATGGAGGGATTGAAAAATGTCAGAATGCACACTGAGAGCACTTAAAGAGCTCACTCGGGGCCAAACATATATGAACCCCCCATCTGAGGGAGTACAGTATTACACAGCTGCGATTTAATCAAAATAAAGTGTGACGTAACCCCACAGATAAGGTTACTTTCCACTGTAAATAGAAATGACTCCCACATGAGAGACAAACACAAATGGTCTTGAAAAGCAAGGTGTGACTTACTAATGTGTGGTGAGTAGTGCTCTGGGTGGGCCGTGAAGGTGAAGCAGGCCTTGACCTCCATGCTAAACAAGGCAGACGGTGGAGAGCGAAAAATCATAATCTGTTACAACACTAACTTAGATTGAAATTCAACATTATTTTGAGAAACAATCATAGGGAAAAATACATTGGCAGCTGTTAAACGATCAGTTCTTACCAGACTCCTTCTCTGCCCTTGCAGTTGTACTGTTCCAGATCAATAAACTGAGGGTCGATAGATACATCTCTGATCACATGGATGACTGGCCGAGACCTTCGGGACACACGAAAATAGAGATTTTAGGATGAAACTTGGATGTTATGTGTCTTTAATTTAATGTAATGTGTTTTTTGTGTTTGTCAAATGCATTTAGTTATCTGATTGAGGATTTCATTTGGGTTTTTAAATAGATATTTTCTCACCTGAAGAGAACCACTGAGTCATTAAGAGAGCCCACCGCAATATCAGGGTAGTGGTTATTATCGATATCCAAACCGCCTGAGATAGAGTATCCAAAACATCTCACATCAAAGTCACGACCATCCAGCACCTGGTGGGATTAGAAACACGGGTCAGTCATCATTCACTCACTTATTCTTCTCAATCCTTCTTTTCATCTGTTGGTTCATTCCAAAACTGTTGTATGAAACTCACCTGAGCCGGTTTTGTTTCAATGCCAGAATCTGAGCCTCTGTAGATAAACACTTTGCCATCTCCATCAAACGGTGCCCCCACAGCAATATCTGAACAGATAGGGAAATTATTGAAAAACAAACATATACTTTAAATATTTCTACTTGATATTGAAATAGTTTTAAAGAAGAACCACAGTATGAAAAGGACAAATGAGAAACGTGCTGCTGCTCAACTAGTGTCGGTCAAAAGTGGAAGTAAAACTATAGGAACGCTAACTGGATTAAACCCATTTAAATCCCCATTTGTTTTAAACATCAGCAATATGAATCCCTCCCTTTACATTATTGTATTATAATAAAAACCTTTGATCTTACCCCCGTATCCGTCCTGATCCAGATCTCCTATATTGCTGACTGTTATTCCAAACATGGAGTCGTAGGTCCCGTTGAGACGGATGGGCCGAGCCTGATCGTCCCAGTGACCGAAGGGGTTTAGGTACACATACACTGCTCCACCAATCTCTGCCTTACGGTCAAAGAAATTAGGAGCTCCAACAATCAAATCTGTCCATCTGGGGACAAACACAGATAATTAGAAATTAATATAAAACATTTTTAAAGTACAGAATTTAGTTTTTGGTGGACCTTGAACTTATTATTGAGTTGTTTTAAGCTCTCATCAAGTACATTTACTCCGACTGTACTTTTGAGGCAATTGTGCTTTACTTGATTATTCCCTTTTTATGCCACTTCAATTCAAATGCATATAATACATAAAGCTGTACTTATTTCACTCCAATACATGTATTTCACATGGTTATACATTACTTTACAGTTTAGGAATTTACAGTATTAATGTATTAAAGTATTAATATATTATAATATTATACTTCATCATAGACATTAAACTATGCAAAATAGTATGAAGTATGTGATATGTTAGTGTCATTCTCCAGTGGTATAGAAGTATAACGGGGCCCATTCTGCCTAACGAGCACTCTTAGTTTTGACACTTACAGATATTTTTCTGAAAATACTTATGTACATAAGTAAAATACTGAATACTGAATACTCTTTCCACCACTGGTCAGTTGCATCTATTTAATGATGATCATCTAGACTGAATCCTCATCCAGCATTTCCTCACCCGTCCTTGTTTAGATCCACCGTAGCTACAGAGTACCCAAATGAAGACGCCAGCTCCTCCCCCCAGAAGATGTGCTGTGGCACCAGTCGGTAGACGTTGTCCTTCCTCAGCAGCACCACTGCCCCCGTGTGATTGGCTCGAGGTGCACCCGCCACGAAGGTCAGCTCCCCGAGGCTCATGATCCCCATGGCCGAGTCCACAGAAAACCCTGGAGGACGGAAGGCAGGACAGAGGGGAAGATGTGGAACAAGATGGAGGAAAGGGTCAGAGGTTAGTATTGACCGTGGAGCTCAGAGGCTCATCTCCCCTCTGTGTAGTAGGTCCGGCTCATCTTCTTACTAATGAAATGTGTGCCTTAAGTGACTATTGATTTTATGCCAAACTCATGATGGGTGTAAATGTCCTGTGTGCATGTGTTTGAAGACGGCTGGAGGCCGGTGAATGGATATGTGTCCACTGGTAAGAGCAGAAAAGGCTGGTTGGGAGTCGTGACGTTACCAGGAGATGTATGAGACTTCACCGAATGTCCCGTGAGATTCATGATGCTGCTGCTCTGTATCAGCTGCCTCAAGTGAAGGCAGGATGGAAACATAGTGGGTGGACGTTAATCAGATTTATAACCTAAAGCAAACCACTCTTTTATGTGGAAGTATGCGTGTGTGTGTGTGTGTGTGTGTGTGTGTGTGTGTGTGTGTGTGTGTGTGTGTGTGTGTGTGTGTGTGTGTGTGTTTGTATAAAGGAATGTGTGCTTGCATATTAATCAGGCAGAGCAGAGGGTTGAACAAGTGGAAGGGGGAGGGAGTGTGTTTGTGTGTGTGTGTGTGTGTGTGTGTTTGCGTCATCATCAAATGTGTGTTGAAATATTCTTATCAAGATGTGAAAAATAGCAGGTCATATCAAACATTTCACCTGAACAGAGAGCAACCACATGCATTTGCTTCACTGGTTTAAAAACATGCAGGTGTGAGGGTGTGAAATGATCCATGAGGACATGATCTGTTAGTCTTGAGTAAACATGCAGGGGGAGACACAACCGAGACAAACAGAGAGCAGCTCCAGGGTGGCAGGTGAAGAATGCAACATTCTGCATCGCTAGTCCTGTAAAATCCAACGCGGGGAGACAAAAGGTGCTACTCTTTCAACACAGGGCGGCTTTTAGCACAAAGGCTCGCTACAAGGTCGTCTCTATAAAGCTAAATGGAGAATGAAAGCTTAAGGCAGCAAAACGCTTGTTAAAGGGGCCCTGCAACAACGGCAGTGTTTCTGCACTACCCTCATTCAAGTCTTTGCACTATCATCTGCAGTGATATTGCACAAATATACATGTTTTTGTGTGTTAATGGTTGTAATATTATTTCTGCCTTCAGTGTGACTTTATATATGTATTATACTGTTTTGCATGTTGTTGTCGTATCCTGTTTTAATATATCTCTAATATCTCAAAATGATTCTGTGTGTGTAGTTATAACTGTATTTCAAGTTCAACGTTCAAGTTCAACATCCTTTTTAGTTTTGCTTCATTTCATATTGTCAAAGAAACTATTTTAAATAGGTGGGTGCCAGTTTTTCTTTTGTTTAAATGTAATACAAATAATTAAAATCTTGTGGGATTTTATTCCATGTAATATACTTGTGGGAGGTGCCTCACTAAACTAAGCAGTTATACATTACTGTCTTTCCAACTATTCACACATGAGTATGGGTATTTACCTAATTATACATTTCATTACATATCTTATTCTCTGTACATCAGTAGATACCCATTCACTTTAAATGTGTAAGGTATTGTCTCATGTATCTCAATCCGTGGCAAAAGCTTGATATATGTGAAATATGTGTTTTTGTTAAGTCATATTTGTCATACAAAAGTCATATTGCAACACTTTGCACTTTTATTTACTTTTTTACTTTTCCATTTAATTATTTTACTGTTTTATTCTGTTTTACTGATATTTACAGGATTTGTAAATATCTTTTAACTAGTACTAAGAATTAAACTTAAATAAATAAAAACTGATAATATATATTGTTTAGCTTTTTTTTAAAGATTAAGCAACATAAGGGCAAGACCAGAAATTGTCAAGATGATGAGCATGACTATGACTAAATGTGCAAACACTATTTCCTAACTTACTTAAATTAAAAAAATGAAATTCTGAACAACCATTAAGACTCCAGAAAACCTGGCTTTGACATAACACTCCGAATGATAAAGAGATTATTTGTATTGTCTGCAGGACTTTTATTTGGCCGTGATGGAGGTATGTATGTGTTCATTCAGCAACACACTGATCTTTGTAATGTAATGTATGTATGTAACCATAATATAACAGTTAGAATCCTGTGATAGAAAAGAAATAGCGACAACACTGTCTTTGTCATTATTAGTAAGCATGCAAGGTATGGCATATCATCTGGTTAGGATCAATGGAAGCATGTGAGTTTTAAATGAAGACCAAAAAGGTCATGTGGGAATTAGTGTTGTCATGGAGACGGCTCAATGTGGAGAGCGGGAGGGTAAGCAGGCTTTGAGGTATGTGAATAAAAAGATTTATGGCAGATCCACACACTTAGTAAAAAGTAATAACTGGAACAATCACAAAAAGCGGTTCTGTTACGCAGACGAGACGTCGTTACACATGACACTAAATACCAAGAGATTGACAACAAAAACAAACTTGAGTCCACCACTTGGTTCTAAACAGAACAATCTCAAAAGCTACTTCATGGATTGCCAAAACATGTTGTTCTGACATTCATGATCCCCTGTGGATAAATCCTACTGACTTTGGTATTCTCCTGACTTTCTCTCTAGCGCCACCAGCAGGTCAACGTGTTCAATTAAATATCTCCACATGGATCTCTAGATGGATCGGGACACAATTATGTAGAGACCTTAAACATTCATGGTCCCCAGAAGATGAATCCTATTAGCTTTGGTGATCTCTTTACTTTTCCTCTCGCGCTACTATGAGGTTTACATTTGTGGTTTTGAAGAGAATGTGTCCATAACCATCACAAAAAAATGTATTTGGTACACACATTCATGATCCCTTCAGGATGAATTGTATCAACTTTGGTGATCTAAACATTCCATCTAGCGCCAGCAGGAGGTTCAGATGTGTATGACCAAACCTGCAAAACTAATGTTAGCATCAACATTGACAGTGACCATAATAACATGCTGAAGTTAGCATTTAGCTCAAAGCACCTCTGTGCCTAAACAGCCTCACAGAGGCGCTAGAAAGGATGTAGACTCTTTGTCTCCTTTGTGAATAAAACGTTTTTTAGTAAATCGATTTAGTAAAACTATATGGCAACTGACGAGAAAACCACCACCACCTAGGAAGCTGTGTACCAACACACACACATGCAGATTGACTCGACACACTACAGACGACAGAAATCTACAGACAGAACAGACAAACACCCCGCTGCTACTCAAAAAGACAACCATCTCCTCGCTATTATCAAATCAATAGCTGAAAGGCAAAGGTGACAAATGATCACAAACCATAAATAAAATGAAATAAAATAAAATATAATTAAATTAAATTAATCTCTTCATCATTTAAATGAAATTAAAGTTTGGGATGGCTGTCTCTTTTTAACAGTGCAGGTGATACGGTCCCATTTAGTACATACAGACTACACACTAAAAATCTATCTGGAATTAGCAGAAAGGATTAGGACGAAAACGGAGGAGGACTACTTCCACTACAAGCCCAGTCCGGTCCAAACAAAAACACCCCACGCCTACAAACCTAAGTAGCTATTAGGAGCTACATCCTCAAACGTTGTGGGCCGGCTGGAGGGCTCCAGAGTTTTGTACAGCAGTGCATCTTCAATTGGGCTAGCCATGAACAAGAGCCCTATGGCCCAAGACAGGGAAAGAGAAAAGAAAGAAAGAGAAACAGAGTACGAGTGTAGGAGGGGAGTGATAGGGTGGTGAAATGAGTGAGGGGTGGGGTGAAAAGAGATACAAAAAAGAGGAGGAGAGGGAGGTGCAGGTGAGACAGGCTGTGATTGATTGGTGTTTTGTCTTTGTGGTGCCACAGCGGTCCAACAAAACCACTGGGTACCTGGTGGAGGGACGACGTTTCAGGCTCAGACTGCCCTCCAACTGGTTGTACACCATGCTCTGTAAAGTTGTGACATGTTTTTCTGTACTTTGTTTTTGGAAGAGGGCGGTAAATGGAAGGAGAATAACGTCATTGTTGTTGGGTTCATTTAAAGCTTTGGACATTTTTAACATGTCCACCCAGATTCACATGGGAATGCGTTAAAAATAAATAAGGTGTAGTAACATTCAAGGCACTGTGAGTCACACACAGATAGGCTCATCCAGAAATAATCCACAGGGAATGAGCAGTTTGAGGCATTTTGGCAGCTGCTCCTGTGGTTTTGGCAGCCATGTTGGAGTCCAGCCTGAGCCCTGATGTCACCCTCCACTGGCCCTCTCTTTCTCTCCTGTGCACAGGCATCAGTGAGCAGGGAGGGCTAATCCTACCCAGGTAACTGTGGGAGGGCACAGGGATGAGCTGGGCATTAAGTTGTTTCTGATCTGCCACCTCGTAGGGCCCGTCGTCATAGAAACCGAGATCAAGCAGAGACTGGTTTAGGAGCTGGACACGCATCTCCCCTGGAATGGAAACAGGTGAGGGCACAGCAACGCAACAAGCACACACAGCTGTCATCAGAATACAAACACTTGCATTACCTGTTGCATACATGCACTTAATACTTCTATTTACTCTACTGGTTTGTAGAGTGGAAAGCCAACATACTTTACCATTATAGATTAACAGTAAATGATACAATACACATGTCACGTTGGCTGTCATAAAAGAGAGACTTTGTAGGACAACTTAAAGTTAAACTTCAAAACGAGATAGCAGAGTGTTTTTTGTCAGATTTACACATTTTTCAGTTGTTTTAAATTATTTTTATGGAGCTTTTTTTATCAGCTATAACAGATCCTCCATTTATTTTAGGCTCTGCATTACAAGTGAGTAGTGTTCATTAACAGCACACTCAAAAAGTCTACTTCCTATTTGTCACTTACACTGTGAATACACTACACATTTCTTAATCTGATAAAATTATAGATACATATGAGGCACACAAACACATAATTATCTATCTAAATACATGTTCTGTAATAGAAACAGTTCTTACATTTAAAACAACTTTCAGTGAAATCAGAAACATTAGTTGCTTCCAGCAGAAAGATTGTCGATTCATATTTTAATGTTTTAGAATGTGAATTGTATACATTAGGATAAACATGAGCATTGCTCATAAATCTCACTGCTTTCTGTGATTAGTTGCATGTTGCAGCTCTGCATAATGTCCAATCATGAGATTGGTTTATAAATCAATTTGATTTTCCATTGTTCCGTTTTAATTAGTCAGTTTACATGGGGTGGCTCTCTTCTCTACATTAGTTATAACACTATTTCATTTAGCTAAATAATGAGCAATCAAATAAAAGTCACATTTTGAACATTGTAATGATGAAGGGGGGATTCAACTAGGGAATTTAATTGAATTCATACCAGCCTACAATATGTGTACCTATGGAGTCATAATGGCAAAATTAGCTCACAAAAAATAACACACCGTCCGACCCAAGGTTCGGATGAAAAATAAATAAAAACTGGATTTGTCTATTTGTCTTGTTGTTGCTGTCACCTAGTGCCCCAAAAATAAAGTAGGAAGTAACATGTTTGTTTTTCACAGCCTTGTTTCCGTCATCCAGCCTTCTACCTTACCTTTCCAGTTGTAAGTTCCCGGAGCACCAAACAGTATGAAGTTGTTATCCGGGCTGAAACTGACAGAGAGCCCCTGCTGACAGAAGCCAAACTGCTCGTGTCCCTGCGGCCGGCCCTCGCAGAACTTCCACTCCCCTCCGTCCAGGTCGTCTCGCTCTGTCAGATCCTCACTGAGGACGTAGCAGCGTCCGATGGGGTCGCGAGTCTCTGCCGGTTTGTTCACGCGTTGCCTGAGCTCATACAGGTGAGCGCAGGTCTGGTGAGGGACAGGAAATGGCATTAGACAGTTGATTATTGGGATTTAATGAGCTGATACTGCGGACTTTGCAGACAATCTATTAATCATTATATACATAGAGGTCCATATGTTAGTACAACTTAAAACGTGAACCAAACGTGAAAATATCCTTAACAATGTTCACAAATCATTGCGTGAGAAGCAGACCAACATTTTTATTTTCAAACACAAGACAGGGCTTGCTTCCTGTGTTGATGCATTTACAGGATGTGGTCTTCACTTACCACCACCTTCCCTCCAATCCCCTGACTCTTGACAGTGACCCCCAGCCACTGGTTGTCTTTGCTCTCTTTGTTCAGATTCACTAAGGGAAAACAAAGAAGGAAATAGCAATAGGAGTTTCCATAATGCAATTGGGATCTGAGCTCCAGGGAGCAAACAGCAATTTGTTATTCAATGGAGTTATTCAAGTTAAAATTATACGATGACAAATCACAAAATATTATTCAAATGTATAGTCAGTACATTTTATTGGCAACAGTCGTTACAAGCTTTTAAATGGCATTCACAACAAGTAACTGAATTAATCTAGAAGAGGCTATTCTGATGTCAAAATAGTCAAAATAAAGTCAAGTATAATCTCTGTGGAAAGTCTAAATGGTTTTTTTTTCATTATCCATTAATCTGTCAATTATTTTCTGAAATTAATTAATTCATCATTTGGGTGATAAAAGGTCAGAACATTTTACAAAATACTTGATATAATAATTATATAAATATTATATATAAGTTGACTTATTTTTATCTGACAAACAGATGCAAATGTAAAAGTATTTGGTTTACTATAAAACATTTTTAAAAAGCTACAAAAAAAAACAAATTAAGCAAATATTCACATTTGAGTCGATGTAGCAATGTTTGTCTAGTTATCATTTCAGCTCAACTTTACTCACCTTCTCCATCAATATCCACCCTCTCACAGTCGTACTCCTCCGGTGTGATTGGACACTTGAACAAGGCTCCCGGCCGGCTGCCCCTCAATTGGCCGTGCCCTGCTGCCTGTGGCGCCCCCACCAGGATCCTAAAGAAACATCACAATGAACATTTAATTATAATACATATGATATAATCAAATACTGATTGCTGATCTCACAGTAGTGTGTGTCATAGATAGGTTCATGAAAGAAACTAAACATCTTACGTGAGTCTGACTGGTTCGGTTCAAACAAACCCAGGTCCGTTTTCCCAGTTAGTGCGGTTTGTTTGGGCCGGTGTGAAAGCTGTTAATCAAACCCCGGTGCGGAAAAAACAACCAAACCTCTGTCTGTGGGTCTTCCAAGCAGACTCTGTTGCTTTTCCTTTGTGGTGTGAAAGCAAACAAACCAACAAGATGATTCTGTAATGTTAGCGTGACTAAACCACTAATAAATCAATCTGCTGGTTCCGAAATCTGCTCCGGAAGCGATCCTATACTCAATCTGTATACTATAACCTACGTATGTAAATCAACATGAGCTGGTATAACTGCTGTGCTTGTAACCAACTCCATGTACTTTGTTGGTTCATTAACTCCAATAAAAAGTTTGGTTCTGGCCAAAAGGTGTGAAAGCACCATTAGTACTACTACTTACAAGTTAAATGTAGTGCGGTGATTAAACACTATTATTAACACTATTATTTCACATGTCACTGGTGGCACATTTCAGCCTCAGCTGACCTCAGCCACCATTACTATAATGTACAAACACCTGCAGCTCAAGCTATAACAAGTCCTACTGAGATCACCTCCAGTTGAACATGTTATCTTGACTTTAAGTTGATTCAAAGCTGCTCTGTGGCATCTGCATGTACTGTATCTGCCTTGTACTAACAGCTGATCACAGACCATCTTGCACTATCAGAGCAAGGAGAAGTTTTATTCTCAGTGAGGTAGGTGATGATATTTTGGGGCGAGTGTCACTGCCCTCTGCCTTATTAGGAGCGGCTGATTCAGGCTAGGATGCTATTTAAAAACCAAACGTTGAGCCACATTCCACCCAACACTGTCAGCCATGGCATACGCATGGAAGCGAGACGTGGGGAAACAGAGGCAGAGGAGCGAGATCGGAGAATAAAGAGAAGATTGTAAGGTGGGGAAAAAAGTTAGAGGGATCAACCTTAAACTGGGTGCCACAACAATAGCTACTTACATAAACAGCAATTATAACAATGACTTAGGAGTAAAAACTATAGCAGTAATGCCTCTGTGAAAGCTTCCCATCGCCAGCCCCCCTCATATCTACCTTGTTATGTGTACACTTAAATTAGAGTTATCTCTGAGACTGGGAAGTATTTTGACTATAAATACAGTGAAGCAAGTTGATAGCGCTGCATGAGAAGTAGGAGACGTCGACACAGACATTCTTCAACAGGCCATAACAGCAGCGACACATCATACATATTTTTACATCTCACCGTCTTACTCATATTACGCCGTGACAATAGCAATCGCCCTGATTCAATTTCTTGTCTTCTTCCAGCGTAACAAAACACCTTGGTCCTCACTTTCATCCTTGCCATCAGGACACACTGATACTAAAACTACCAACTCATACCACCCAGACTGCCAGACAGCTGTACCTTCTATTTACTTCTCTTCCCTGACAAGAGCGTCTGTTGAGGTGCGTTGGCTCGGGAATGGTTCCCCTCACCTTAATGAGTGAAAAAACAACAACAGCCACCCTAAAGCCAAGACATCTCATGTGAAATAACACCTGCTACACACCACTGGTGGCCCACATGAGAAACCCTGACAAAACAGTGTTAAGCTAACGCAAACATGTTAAACAAAAGGGTATTTAAGCGGAGTAAAAAGAAGAGAAAAAAAAGATAAGATCTGATCCCTCTTATAGCCCGACATTCCTGGGGACCTCTGGTTTATGTTGAGGTGATACCCATCATTCCCCCCGACATGTGCCCGACACACTGGCAGGTGTCACGGTGTAAGGTGGGAGGTATGTGAAGATGTTAGAGCGCCAACAAGAGTTGGACGGCTCCCAACCTGCCCATGTGCCTAAACATTATATTCAGCCAACTTAGACTGATTCAAGTGATCCTTCAGGGAGAGCACACCTCACGAGACATAAAGTATACGCAGCAATAAAACAAAACTATAAGGGGCCCAGGCCATCTTTCACCAAGAAGTATCACACTACGAATAACCAGCCACACAATAAAAATAACTTTGAAATGTGGCTGAGAGACAGAAACATCTGTATCTGTTCATGTTCATCGAACTTCAGTCAATGCATATGGAACATACCTCATTGTCATTTAATATATTTCCTAGCACAATACTATGTTTCCCTAATCTCAAATATGAGAACATAATTCAGATTGCATTTTCGTCGACTCAACAATAAGTCTAAAGAAAAATAATTGGCAACTGTTTTGATATTTGATTTCAATCATTTTATGAAACAAAAATGCGTAACATTCGCCAGCTCCAGCTTCTCATTATAAGGTCAAACAATTCAACCCTTTTATGTATTTAATTATTATTTCCCTCATTCCCTTCATCTTTTCCTGAAATGAAAAGCATCTTTGTATAAATAATTTCAAAATAGATAACAAGAAACAAGAAAACAAGGACATGTTGTCTGGGTGTCCTCAACAAATCGTCACAGCCCTGAACATTTTTAAGTGTGAATCTGTTTGTAGGAAGTTCAGTGAAATTGTAAGTCACAATAATCCCCATTTTACAGACAGTAAAAATACATGTCCCACATTTGACAGATAAAATGTCATGACTGAGTAATGCTTAGCTCAAGATCGTCTGATCTAGCTCTCCACTGCCAAGCTCATCTTCTAAGTAGACCCACATTTGACATGGTGTGTGTGTGCGTGTGTGTGTGTGTGTGTTTGTGTGTGCATGTGTGTGTGTGTGTGTGTGTGTGTGTGCGTGCGTGTGTGTGTGTGTGTGTATTTGTGTTATTTATATAATCCTCCTCCAGAAACATTTTAGAAGTTTTATTTTTCAGACATAGTTGCTGATCTTTCTCTATCTCTCACACACACATCAAATTTACTTTAAAATTAACACTTAAAAATCAAAGTGTATTAGATTAATGGTCAATAAATCTGGTCAGCATTCGGCGTTCACTCTTTTCTTCTGTTTTCTTGTCTATTTTCACATTCGTAGCTCTGCCGGGTGGCAGAAATTCCTGTCGCACTGGAGAACATTTATGCTTTTGTTTGTTTACAGTTTATGTGTGAACTTCACAATAGAACAAAATAAGCATTAATAACGAAAGTCTTCCGTTTTGTGTCCATTAAGATGCTGTTGTTAAATTGCTATAATGTTGACCATGTACACCATCTTAGTTTAGCGTGTTTGCCTGCTAACATTTGCTAATTGGCACTGAGGCTGATGGCATTACTGTCCATAGAGCCATGGCACAATTAGTGAATAATAACATTGTCAAAACTGAAATAGTGATTTACAACCGCACCCTCCACTGTCAAAGAAATCCTCCTAGTTTTTCCAGCTAATCATCACAGACACAAGACAGTCACACCCAGGACCCTCATTACACTACACTCGGACCCATGTGTTCATTGCGGGGAGCATGTGCAGTGACCCCAACACTCTCCACAATCTTGTCCACCCCTCCCCCATCTAAACCCCATCCATACACATAATCCCAGCCTCCTTCACTCCTCCCCCTCTCTCAGAAGTCACATCCATGCGTTCAGCTTCCCATACAGGCAGATTGAGAGTGAGCGACAGACTGGACAACAATACATAACACATGTAACCAATATTCAGACCAGCATCTTTTCTCTAAATATCAAGAAAGAAACCGTCCAAAAAGATAAACAGCTATGCCGAAGGATGTTGATCCATCTCATCTTACTAAAGTCCAGCAATGTTAAGCCTTTACTCATGCCCTTGCATTCCCATGTAGTTAATTTGCATGTGTGTTATTGCAGGATGCATGCTCCTTGACGGGTTACCAAATTCCCCAACTTTTGTGTTGCTAAAAACCTTTTCAAAATATGTTTTTTATACTCCAAAGTCCTCCGACGTTTAGTTGAAAATAAGGTTGCCTTTTCTTCGTTACAGAGAACACCCAGCAAAAGCAGCATTTACACACACCAGTACACAGTCAAACAAGACACAGAAACATGTGCCAAAATGTAATTTGTAATCCAAACAGAATTCCTGAAATCCTGTTTGGTTTGTTTTACTTTCACTGAAAAAGGAGAGATGTGTGAGAGAGATAAAAGACTGGGATGCAGATCAGACATGAATGTGATGGCCACACAACCTCAATTTGTAAAGGGCCTCAATGTGACAGCACATCATCCAAACAATGTGCTTAAGGGGGGGGGGGTTTCACACTTCAATTTAAAGAACAACTGAAACATTTAACAATGGATACAAACTTTTTTTTAAACCCTACCCTTCCCTGGAATTTTCCAGGCATTGGGCCTTTCAAAATGCTGAATCAAATACACCCTAAACATTTCTAATATTTACTTTCAGCACCATTTCAGTTGATCACTCCTAATCTGCCGGTTCACACCCTTTGACATCTGTCCGTCGGAGAGTAGCAAGAGGCTGTTGCTGTATAGACAGTGGCTCTACAGGATCAGCATGGGGGCCAGGGGCTCTTTAGGCCTTCTGTTACCCTGAGGCAAGACTGTGACCTCTGACCTGGACACACAAACATACGTACATGCACACATACTATATAAATGCAAATGAAAACATGTGCAAGCATGCAGACTTTAACTGAGGCATGAGTGTACAAACAGACCGGAATATTTGTTCATAAACTCACACACACACACATACGCACAGGTGCAGATACACACCAGACAACAGAAGGCTGTGCAACAACTGTGTAAACTATGGATCAGCACACTGACTGCAAGCCTGTCCAACAACGTTGGCCGTGACAATCAGTCTCATAAAACAAAGCTGTTTCAGAAAATGTCCGCTTTTACACCTGACTTTTGCTGATGAGAAAATGACAGCTGAGAATGAGGTGACCGAGCTGTGAATCATCACGTTTTTTAACAACTCAACTCTTTCCCAAAAACAGAAACAGCTGCCGTGCCATGTCAAAAACCCTTTGGGAGATTGTGGTTCACTGCGCCGGACGTGACTCAACTTCC
This sequence comes from Cyclopterus lumpus, assembly GCF_009769545.1. Classification (NCBI taxonomy): domain Eukaryota; kingdom Metazoa; phylum Chordata; class Actinopteri; order Perciformes; family Cyclopteridae; genus Cyclopterus; species Cyclopterus lumpus. Next base: position 18,219,107 of record NC_046970.1, on the reverse strand, counting down.
TGCTTAAATGATTTGTTCAAGGACAATCATA